>NC_069783.1:143381371-143689523 GCF_027406575.1 Nycticebus coucang | reverse complement strand
CCCCCACCCCTGGGAGTCCAAAGGAAGAGGAAGGGCATTACCAATTGTCCTTGCAATGCATGATATATGGGAAAATGTGCAACTGTCTTAATTTCTTAGAACAAGGATTAGAAAATGAAGACCCCTGGGCCCAATCTAGCCTTATTTTCTGTATAGCCCATGAGCTAAGAATGACTTTTAAATTTGTAAATGATCAAATAAAATCAAAAGAAGATTATTTTTTGACATGTGAAAATGACATGAAATTCACATTTCCGTATTTATGTATAAAGTTTTATTGGCACATACCCATGCTTATTTATTTATATTTGTTCATGGCTACTTTGGCACTACAAGAGTAGCACTGAGTAGCACTGATCTCTATCAGTGGCTTACAAACCCTAAAATGTTTACTACCTGGCCCTTTACAGAAAAAGTTTACTGAGCCCTGCCCTGAGAAAATAAAACTTTCGCACCTGTCTAGAAGTGCCAAAAGGCCAGGCAATTGACTATAGAATTTGTAATGCATGTGTCCCCAGTTACATGTATAATGCACGTTTGTCATGTAGTTTTGCAGATACTGAAGTTTTCATGAATCTGAGAAAGAAAAATAAAATAAGAGAAAGTATAAGTGCTGTATCTTTGGAGCAGGTGGTCAGAAATCACTGGCGTCCAAGAGTTAGGAGATCAGGGTCTCTCCAACATGACTGCTGTATCAAAATTGTTTTAAAAATAGCAATTTGAGGGCTCTGTCTCCAGTAGGTCTTAGTTTGGGAGGCCAGGTATAGGATGGGCTTATGACTCTTTAACAAGCACCCAATGTGATTCCAGGGGGTTGCCAATCTATTTGAGACCTGCTTGGTGCAGCAGCTCTGTGGCTCAGGACCACGGACAGTGTGGGTGCCTTCTTCCTTGTTCAGAGGGGACGCTATTGTTCTCTTGCCCTTGGGTCCCCTGCCTTGTCTTTTGAGTCCAGCCCCTTTCAATCCCACTACTAGAAACTCCCATGAAGTCTGTATCTGGGGCTTCCAGAACATTAGCCTCCCCCAGCAGCACCCAGTAGGCTCCCCTTCCTTCCTGCACCGTCCTATGAGCATGACTAAATGACAACGTGGCAAGGCTTGGCCGCCATTCTCGGATTGGGCCTATTTTCTTGGTTCATCTCTGTCTTTCTTTCTTTGCCTGTCGTCCTCTCTGCCACATCTGCTGGGCCTTCAGGTTTTGGTGATGGCTTTCATTGGATCAGGCAGGCTGAAGGGTCAGGGTTAAATGATGATTGGGGTTGTTGTTTCCTGTTGTCACGTTCGGGGATCTTTCTCTATGCCTGTGCTAGCCTGGGGATAAACTGCTTGCTTTGGAGAGAGCTTTCTGTGATCTACACGGGCTTAACCGAGGCTTTTCTTCTGCCCTTTCTTCTGTCCACCACAGTGCCCCAGGATCTGATGGAAGTCTCAGTAAGCAACCTCCCATCCCTGTGGCAACCCAGTCCCCGGAAATCCTCTTGTTCATCCTGTTCACAGAGTGGCTCAGCTGATGGCAGCTCAACCAATGGTTGCAACCATGAAAGGTATGAGGGCCTCAAGCCGTAAATGGAGGGGGCTGAAGGATTTCCAACACTAGAGGATGCCTTTTCTTCTCCTGCACTAAATTCAGAGGAGACATAGCCTATGAAATCATCCAGGTCTGAGTTCAATGCTAAGTTTGTGAAGTCCTAGCTATTGGAGTTGACTTATGTGTTTCAGGATAAACAAGGTTACGCTGCGGTAACAAACAGTCCCAAAATCCTGGTGTATTTTTACAACAAAGCTTTATATATCAGGCCTGCTCTGTGTCTATAATGGGTCAGCTAGGGGTTCTGCTTTCTCCACACTAAAAGGCAAACTACCACCCTGAATACTGCCAATCACAGTGACAGAAGGAGCCATAGCTCTGGTGGACCTGAACCAACAATAAATGCTCCACTCAAAAGCAGCACATGCCATTTCTGCTCACAACCCATTTGTCCCATGCACGAGGGGCCAGGAAGCACAGCCCCACCATGTGCCTAGAAGCCAGAAGAATACCAGAAATATTACTTGGTGCCAACCACATTCATCTCAGATTTCATCTCCACAAAATGGATATTCTAATGCTCACTTTACATGGCTACTCTAAGGACCAAATCACATAATGGTTTAAAGCAGCCAGCATGTGGTGCCTGGCACAGAGTAATAGTCAATAAGTGACACTTACTGCTTTATTATATACAGTTAAATCTCAAACTCAACTCTATTTGTTTGCCCATAGAGTTTTTGTCTCTTTGGAGCTATTCAGCCAATTCCAGGCTGGCCTGGCCTGGGAGAATGGAATCCTTTTGTCCTTGCTGGTTTCTGTCCCCATGGTGATCCAGTCTTCATGTAAGGGGTGGGAGCTGGCATCACATTTTTGAAGTTATGTAACCACTGGCTCCACAGTGTGTGTTCAGTGAACCAGCATTATCACCTGGGAAGATTCTCATTCTCCCTTCCCAAACTTGTTAGATCGGAATCTGTATTTAACATGATCCCAAGAGCATGTACATGCTTTCAGTTTGAGAAGTGATGATAAAACCAGAGATTCCCAAACTTTACCAGAGGAGATCAAAACATACCAGTTCCTGGGCAACTTCCCCCCAGTCATGATTGAGTAGGTCTGTGTGGAGCCCAGGAATCTACATTTTGATGAAACCCCAAGTAAATCTTGGGATCGTGATCCATGGACCAGTGAGAAATATTGCTGTAACCTTTTGCCCCTGTTATGGCATCTGCTTACACACTTGGAGTGACGGGGAGCTCACTGTCTTGTGGAGAGCCAAGTTCCCTGTGGGACAGTTGCCAGCGTGATGCCGTCTTATGTAACCTGAGCAAGTCTGAACCTCAGACCTGAGGCTGAGGACACAAAGTGAGACACTTTAATGTTTAATGCCTCCATGTGTATAATGACTTCAGCTACTCTTCCCCCGCAGGTCTCCCTAGGTTTTTCTGGGTGTCCTCAGATATTATTCCATTCTGTCCTCTGTAAGAATACACAGTGTCCTTCCAAAAATCTTTGTTTTCTTCAACAATGGTGGAGTCTTGCTCCTCTTTCCTCTTTCAGCCAAAAAAAGCCTCCCCCCACCAAGATTACCATGCAAGGAGAAGGTTGGAGGCATCACCTACTTTGCAAACAGCCAGATTCTGAATCCAAGTTTGGCTCACTTTGGTTCACCTGGGTCACTCTAGAAGTCAGAACTCTTTCTGCAAGTGACAGCAATCCACTTCAAACTGGTTGAAGTAAAAAAGAAAATTTGTTGATGTAACTGAGAAGTTCAGAGGCACAGTGTCTTCAGGCATGGCTGGATCCAGGTGCTCCCATAGGACTCTCTCTCTCTGTTTTTCTCTTAGCTTTGCTTGCCTCTGTGATGGTTCCATTGTCAGGTAGGCCCTTCCCAGGCAGTGGCAAAGATGGCTCCCAGCAGACACTGCCCTATATCCCACTTGCTTAGAGACTCAGACAAAAAAAAAAAAAAAAGAGGGAGAGAGAAAGTGTGTCTGTTTGCTATAGTAGTTCCAATAAAAGTCCCAGGGCTGATTCCCATTGCCCTGGATTGGATCACAGATTCATCTCTGATCCAATCACTATGATCGCAACCTGGGTTCAGTACCAGGTAGAGTCATCTCCATCTGAAGCATTAGGACAGAGTTATGGAGGGGTTGATTCCTGAAAGGAAGATTGGGGCACTGATAGAAGAAGGGGCATTGATGCTATATGGGTAGAAATAATATTATGGCAGGTCTTCCTCCACTCCCTCTGTCTGGATTTAACCTACGCTCTTGAGTTCTGCTCCTCGCCAGAAAACTGGGCTATGTTTGGATCTATTCAAAGCATCTTTCTCTCTCTCCATCTGCAGGGCTCCCCTGAAACTTCTCTGTGACAACATGAAGTACCAGATCCTTTCCAGAGCCTTCTATGGATGTACGTATAGGCCTTCATTGCCAGTGTGGTCTATGAGGAGCAGTTATGGAGTGCCTATTGTATGCCAGCAGTATCAGAGGAAATCAGCTCTGGAGTTTGAACCTCTGCTCCTTTACTCCATAGATGTCTGATTTCCATGAAGTTGTGTTAACCTCTCTCTGAGCCTCAGTTTTCTCATCTACAGATTGGAGATAAATTGTGTCCCTGGATCCCAAGAGAGAGCAGCGAACAGAGGAGTACCTGGGGAACAGAAACTTGGTTTAATAACCTTTCCATCCCCAGGGCCCACGTTGGAGGGTTTGTTTTCAGGATTGATTGAGAAGCATGTATCATATAAAGCTCCAAACACCTAATATTGCATGTCGTGGGTGCTCAATAAATTTCAGCTCCTTTCTCCTGTGGGCAGAGGCAGAAGAGTAAGGTAGTCTGATCTCTTCCTAAAACTTTAAAAATTAATTTCATAATACTGCTATTCTGATTATTCTCATTTAACAAGATGAGGAAACTAAGGCACAGAGTAGCATAGTGAAACAGCAGAGCTGAGGATTCAAACCCTGGCCTGCTTGACTCCAAAGGCTTTGTTGTTTTCTTCTCTGCTATATTGATTCTTATCAGGTTTTATTTACCCCGGCTTCACAGCCTCAATGGGGGAAATAAAATGTGTATATTTTCAGAAATTCTAGAAAAGTCTTAATACAATTTGCATGGGCCTATGAAATAGCAGTGCAGATCACATGCCCAGGTGCCTGAAAAGACAGGTAGACCGTGAGCTCCGCTAGGACGGGGTTTTGCCTATTATTTTGCTACTCATCCCAGTGCATGGCTAGGCATGGAACAGGTACTGGGCAGGTATTTCTGTACCCAATTTGAAGATCTTCCTGGAGGAAGGGGTAGAGGTTGAGATCGCTCTGGAATGGATGTCATTGGACAATCTGGCTCATCCCTGACAGTGGTTGAGAGTCCAGGTTATGGTGCCCAGTGTCCTGGTTTCAAATCCCAACTCCACACTTTGCAGCAAAGTGACTTGTGCAAGGGACATAACCAGTCTGTGCCTCAGCTGGAGATAATAATGATCCCTGCTTCATAGGGTTGAGGCAAAGACTGGGGACAGGTCCCTGGCATGTCATGCATGCTCTGTAAATATTATCAAGAAGTTTTTCAAGGTGAGTCCTCAGTTTCCAGAAGGTTCAGAATTCTCTCTGGAAATTGGAGAAGAAAGGGACAGAAAGAGGCAGAAGGAAGGGGCATGATCAGAGCTAACAGCATTGGCTGGCATTGGCTCAGTCCTTCCTCTGTACTAGGCACTTTGCCAAGCACCCTCCAGGTGATCAGAGTGGGACAGATAAGGTGTGTCACCTTGTCAGGTACCCCCTTAAGGGGGCAGGGCCATCTCTGAAAGCAAACTAAGTGCCCTCAGCATCTCCCCAGTTACTTCCTTGCTGGGCCCTTTCTTATCCACCTGCAATTTGAGTGGGAATCTTTTTGAATTGTTTTATAGCTTGTAATTGTACGCATTTTGGGGGTACTTGTGTTATTTTTATAGGTATGCAATGTGTATTGATCAAGTCTAGGTAATTGTTATATCCCTTAGCTCAAACATTTATCTTTTCTTTGTGTTGGGACATTACAATTCTTCTCTTCTGAGCTCTTTTGAAAAATACAATACATTTTTGTTAACTATAATTTCTCTACTGTACTATCGAATTTGAGAACTTATTTCTTCTATCTAACTGTATTTTTATACCCATGAACAAACTTGTCTTCCCAGCCTCTGGCAACCACCACTGTACTCTCTCCTTCTACAACGAGCAGCTCCCACATATGAGTGAAAACATGAAATATTTGTCTTTTTGTGCCTGGCTTCTTGCCAGTTCCATCCATGTTGCTGCAAATGATGGATTCCACTCCTTTTTAATGGCTGGATAGTATTCCATTGTACCATATGTACCACATTCTCTTTATCCATTCATCGGTTGGTGGACACTTTGCTTGATTCTCTGTGTTGGTTGTTGTGAATAGTACTGTGATGTACATGGGAGTGCAGATATTTCTTTGAGCCATTGATTTCCTTTCTTTGAGATGTATACCCATCCAAATGCAATTTGGATGGGATTCAACCATATCTCACATTCTCTTTCTTTGTGTGGACTGAAAGCAGACAGAGCCATAGCGAACCTGCGGAGTCACAGACCCCCTTCCTTCATGCCCTTCTCTGACTCCAGCCTATTAATTAAACTTTTTGGCTTCCAGCAGGGGAGAGTGGAACCACCTGGCCAGAGACTAAGAAAGGAGATCAGACTTCCCAAGGGTAACAGAGCTAATGAACAGTCAAGTCAGCAAGTGACAGTCCCCCTGTGGGCCTCACCTTCCTTGTCTGGAAAAGGGGAGAGGAGATGATGAGAATTCACTGAATTATGGGAGTTCAGTAAGAAGGGGACTAGGACAGACCCTGGAGACTTCATGAGACAAGGTGAGGTGGTATCAGATGGTGGATGATGACACTTTCCTTCCCTCCCCTGACAGGGCTTGCCTACTGCAGACACTTGTCCACCGTGAGGACCCACTTGTCAGCCCTGGTCAATCACATGATCGTGTCTCCAGACTTGCCCTGTGATGCTGGACAGGGACTGACGGCTGGGATCTGGGAGCAGTACCTTCAGGACAGCACAGTAAGGCTTAACTGAGGTTGACCTGCAATGGTGCCGAGGCTGCAGGGAAGGTCATCTTGTCGCCTTGTTACCTAAGAAAAAATCCCACCTGCTTGTGGGGGCTCAAGTTGCCTTGCTTGGATTCTGCATAGACAAACTCAACCTCCCTTCCTCTTGCTGAGAGTTCTAAGACCCACAGCTCACTTCTGCCCTCTAGGATGGAGATAGAGGGAATAGAAAACATATGCTCACCTGGGAGTAAAGAATGAATTGGTCACTGAACATTTATTATTAAGCATCAGCTGTATGCTCAGTTCTGTAGAAAATGCTGAGACATGACCCCAGCTAGGAGGAATTTATGGCCTAGTCCAAACTACCTAAGAGTAGCTAAGTTAGAGGGAGGCAGCTAGACCAAGAAAACCCTTCCACCACTGTTCTAAAGTCTTTGTTCCATCTCTGTCTTGGGCCCAGATAGTTCACTTGGAATTCTTTCTAAGATTTTTTTTTATTAGAATACAAATATTTCTGGAAGAGAAATGTTTATGTTTAAAAAAAGTTTCATAGGCAAATAGGCAAATGAAGTTAAACAGTTCTCTGTATTTTGCAGGACTTCTCAGAGCCTTGGCCGTACAATATCCTTGCCACCCTTAAGAAATTGGGGCATGGGAGAGAGGATATGGAATATTCCCTTGAATGTATTTAGCCACTGAAACCTTTATTAGAAAAGTGCCTTCTAGCCTAGCAGGAAGGTAGAACCCACTTTGAGAAGCACTAGTTTATCTCTGCCAAGAACAAAGTTTAGAAGGACATACCTCTTTCCTCCACACTGAATCAATCTAGTGGCCCAATTTCTGAGTACCTTCCCACCCAGGGACTGAGGAGGGCTGAGCTGGTGAGCACCTGGGCCAGGCTGGCTTCCACACCTTGAAGGAAGGTGCTATTCTGTACATTACTTCTAAGATGCCACTGGATTCGGTGGTAAAGACAAATCAGATTCCAAATCTGGGCAAACAGAAAGATTATTTTTCTTTTTGCCAGAAAGAGTTGGGTTTTTTAAAAATTATAGGAGTAATACCTACTTATTGTAACAATTCCAAGCATGAAGAATGCAGGTGTACAAAATTAAAATAAAATTTTAAATGCTGTCTTTCTCCTTCATCCCTCTAGTTTGGATCATTCAAATGAATGATGCTTTGATCCTCAGTTTGGTGTAGACACTTCTGAATATTTCCTATGTTTATCCATAGGAATATCTCTATATATCTTTATTTCTATACATCTATATCTATAGATGCAAATCTACATAAAATACCTATATCTGTATATGTTTTATCTATATTTATATCTATAGTACATATCTTTGTCTTTATCTTTGTATCTTTATAGATTTATGTGTAGATATAATACATATAGAAATATAATATCTACATATAATATGTAATAGATACAAAGCCATATCTTCATAATGTTTATATTGCCTATTTTTTAAGTGAGGGACATTTATACTTTTAAGTGACAAATTTACATTTATATCAAGGACATCCCTCAGATCTCTAGGTGAAATATTGAATGTTAGAACCTTAGCATTTCACATGTGGATGCCCCATAATTTATTCAAATTCTCCCTAAATTATTTCAAACTATGTTGCAGTTGACATCTTTATAAGCACATACCTTTCTGTACTAGTGCTTTTATTACAAGAGAGGATTCCTAGAAGTAAAAGTGCTTGATGTACATTTAAAATTTAAATAATTTAAATAGATACACCCACCCATATTCTCCAAAGGTCATAATGTTCCTATCCCACAGCAGTCTCTGAGTGTGCATATTTCCCAAGGAATTTAAAAGATTTATAGATTTCTGGGCTCAGCTCCAGTTTTGTTGATTTAGCATCTCTGGGAGTAGAGCCCAAGAATATATATATATTTTTGATGATCTTTCCCATTGGGGAAGCACCAGTCTAAGGACAAATTGGTTGAAACAGTAGTCAGAAATGAATATTTGTTCATTTAAAAATAAATATTTGTTCATCTAACAGCATTCCCAGCCTTTGGCCGTGTTTTCACCCTTGTTAGTTGCATTGCTGTATGAGTGTAGCCTGAGCCCCAGTAACAAACAGTCCCCACTATTTCAGTTGCCTGACACCATAAAGTTTTATTTCTTGCTCACTCAGCAGTTCTGGAGATGGGGTTCCTGGCAAGTAGGCATCCCCCTTCCTCTGAGAGGTTCAGGGTCCTAGGGTCTTGTGGTCCTATGGTCTTCCAGGGCCTCATGATCGTCTGCCTCCAGCTGGCAGAAAGGGAGAATAGAGGAGCATACCCCATTGGCCATGTACCTGCCAGATGGCCAAACCTAACTGCAAAGGAGGCTGGGAAATGGACTCCAGATGTGGGCTCCAGTGTACACCTAAGATTAGTGTTAAGACGTGAAATAGGTGGAACGTGAAGCAAAGAGGTCAGAGGAAAGCAGGGTCTCTGGAGCCTTTCATAGCAGCCTTCTAGCACCCTCAGGACTTCCCACATGCACACATTTTTAGAACCTGCCAGTCCGTCAGCTTCACTAACTGTAGCTGCAAAGCCTTTGCCTGAAAATGAATTTAAAAAAAAAAAAAAGGCAAGCAGGTTAGCTATTAAAGTCATCTTACTTTTGCACAAAATGTATTAGCATATGAGGCAGTAGCTGGAAATGTTCATTTTGGATTAATTTGCTTTGGAGATGTTTTCTTAAAGCTGAGCCAAAATTAATAACTCCAAGGTATTTCCACATTAACACAGTATGGAAAATTGACGGGAGATTGGAAAGATTACTTCATTATATACAGCCCTTTCTTTTTCTTTTTATAAAAATGGGTTCATAGTAGACATGTTCTGCCTCCTGTTTTTTTTCCCCCCTCAGTGATACACATTGAGCATCTTTTTATGTAGGTCCTGATAGATGTGCCCCCCTCTTTAAATCCCTGTGTGGCGTACCCATGTGGTGTGCATGTTTATGTTTGTGGGCAGTTGAAGAATTGCTGGGGGGTGGCTTTTTCATATGACGCTGTGATGAATATCTAGTTACGCATGGCTTTGTGTGCTCACATCAGGATATTTGGAGGATGGGTCCGAGGAGCAGGGCTGCTAGGCCACGGAGTCCATTTCCTGATCTTTAGATGACCACAGTCTGCTTCTGCCCTGCCCTCCACAGAGTTACGAACCGCAGGAGCTGCTGCGTCTCATTTACTACGGAGGCATCCAGCCGGAGATCCGCAAGGCCGTGTGGCCCTTCCTCCTGGGCCACTACCAGTTCGGGATGACAGAAACAGAAAGAAAGGAGGTTGGTGACCCGTGGGTGCTAGGATCTTTAGCAACAAAAGGAACCAGATACTCTGAGGCTAGGGGAACTCTCTCCTCATGTTGGACCAAGATGGATCTGGGAGATGTTGGGGAGACAGGAACCCCAACGGTAGTGCTAATAGGTAGACAACACAGGCTACATATGTAAAACAGAATTTTTTTGAGCTAGGTCTCACTCTGTCACTTGGGCTAGCATGCTGTGGTATCATCATAGCTCACTGCAATTTCAAACTTCTGGCTTGAATGATCCTTCACCCTCACCCTCCCAAAGTGTTAGGATTACAGGCGTGAGCCACCACACCCGGCCTGCCTGTAATTTTTTTAATAAACATTTTATTTTGCTATAACTATCAATCCACATACAGTTGTAAGAAATAATGTAAAGAAATAACATGCATCCTTTACCCAACTTCTTCCAATGGTAACATCCTGCAAAATTGTCATGTCATACAATATCACAACCAGGGTATTGACACTGCTACAATATACTAATCTTATTTAGATTTCCCCAGTTTTACCGATACTTGTGTGTGTGTCTGTGTGTGTGTGTGTGTGTTTTGTTCTCTGCCATCTTCTCACATGTGGACATTTGTGTCCATCACCAGAGGCAACATACAGACTATCTGTAATACCAAAGGGACCCTGAGATGTTGTACTTTTATAGTTACACCTACCTCCTTCCAGCGCCTATCCCTAATTCCTGGAAACCACTAATAATATGTTCTCCATTTCTATAACTTAGTCATTTTAAGAGTGTTGTATAAATAGAATCATTTGGTATGTAACTTATTGGGACTGATTCCTCTTTGTGGCTGCACAGTATTCTATGAGGTGGATGTTCTACAGTTTAACTACACACCTTTTGGTGCATATAGCTAGATTGTTTCTAGTTTTTTGGCTATTACAAATAAAGCTGCAAAGAACATTCATGTACCATTCATGCCAATACCATGTGTGTATGTTGGATGAGTACAAGTTATCATATCTCTGGTAACAAATGAGCAAGAATCCAATTGCTGAGTCATATGGTAGTTGCATGTTTGGTTTTATAAGAAACTGGGAAACTTGCAGCTGCTGTACCATTTCATGTTACCCCCAGCAATATATGAATGATTCCCATTTGCATCTTCACCCGGGATTGATGTTGCCCCTCTTTTGTATTTTAGCCACTCTGACGGTATATAAATGATATTTCATTATGGTTCTCAATTTGCATTTCTCAAATGGCTAATGAGGTTGGACATCTTTGCATGCGCTTATTTACCATTGTATATCTTCTCTGGTGAAATGGCTGCTCATGCCTTTTGCCAGTTTTCTAATTGGATTGCTGAGAGTTCTTTCTATATTCAGGTAATAGTCCTTTGTCAAATACATGGTTTGCAAATATTTCCTCCCAGTCTTAGTTTGTCATCATTTTAATAGAGTCATTTTTAGTTTAGTCTTTTTTTTGAGACAGAGTCTCACTCTGTTGCCCAAGCTAGAGTGCCCTGGTATCAGCCTAGCTCACAGCAACCTCAAACTCCTGGGTTCAGTTGATCCTCCTGCCTCAGCCTCCCTAGTAGCTGGGACTACAGGCATCTGCCATGATGTCGGCTAATTTTTCTACTTTTTGTAGAGACAGGGGGTCTCACTCTTGCTCAGGCTGGTCTCGAACTCCTGAGGTCAAATGATCTTCCTGCCTTGGCATCCTAGAGTGCTGGGATTATAGGTGTGAGCCACTGTGCCAGGCCCTAGAGTTTTTTATAAAACAAATTTTTAAATTTTTGATGAACTTCAGTTTAGCAAGTTTTTCTTTTATGGATTGTGCTTTTGATATAGATCTAGATTCTGAAGATCTCCTACAGTTTCTCCTAGAAGTTTTGTATTTACATTAAATATAGAACATTTTGAGTTCATTTTTTGCTTGTGAATATCCGATTGCTCTATCACCATCTGTCGAAAAAATATCTTTTCTCCACTGAATTGCTTCTGCATCTTTGTCCAAAATTGTTTGGGCGGATTTGTGTGTCTATTCCTGGGTTTTCTATTCTGTTCCATTAATCCATGTGTCTGTCCTGTAAATACCATGCTATCTTGATTATTGTAGCACATTTACAATTTTAAATGTTTTAGTGGTTATATTTAAGAAGTAAAAAAGAAACAGATGCAATTAATATTTTCAAAAAGTTTATTTTGAAATATAGATGATCCCTTACTCATGATGGTTCAACATAATGAATTTTTGACTTTACAATGAGCTTATTGGGCTCTGGCACACCAAAAATGCATTTTTGACTTGCGGTGTTTTTGATTTGTGATAGTTTTATCTGGTCTTAACACCACTGTAAGTTAATGAGCATCTGTAATTACAGGTTCACAAGAAGTTGCAAAATAATACAGAAGTCCTATGTACTCATCATCTGGCTTATCAAATCAGATGAATCAGTGAATGAATGTTTGAGTGAGAAATGAAGGAAGGAAAGTAGTACAAAAGGAAAGAAGTAGTCTTTTCCTTTTGGTGTTTCCAGGGCCTGTACACTGTGTGGCACATAGTAGGGGCTCAACAATGGTTGTGTGCATGAAGAGAGAGGCCAGGCATAGTGGCTCACACCTGTAATCCCAGCACTTTGGGAGGCTGAGGCAGGAAGATCACTGGAGGCTAAGAGAAGACCAGCCTGAGCGAGAGTGTGACCCTGTCTCTTAAAAAACAGAAAAATTAGCCGGGAAGAATGGCACAGCTTTATAGTCCCAGCTGCTAGGGAGGCTGAGGCAGACAGATTGTTTGAGCCCGTGAGTTTGAAGTTGCAGTAAGTTGTAATCACTATGATGACATCACTGCATTTTAGCCCAGGCAACAGAGAGAGACCTTATTTCAAAAAACAAACAGAAAAAAAAAATGGAGAGAGAGAAAAGGAAGAAAGAAGGGTGGGAGGGAGGAAGGGGAAAAAATGAAAGAAAGATGTAGCTTGTTCCCTTTCCTGTGCCTTCAGGACCTTGCCAGTGCTAGATGTGACATCGTAGGTACTCGGCGAATATCTAATTGCTAATTGCATGAATGTTGGATGGTTCAGAGCCACTCTCTTCAGGTGAGGCTGACTCTCTTCAGGGGCCTCAGCATTTCAAGTGACCTTGCATCTGCCCTGGCAGGTGGATGAGCAGATTCATGCCTGCTACGCACAGACCATGGCCGAGTGGCTGGGCTGCGAAGCAATCGTGCGACAGAGGGAGCGGGAGTCACATGCTGCAGCTCTGGCCAAATGCTCTTCGGGAGCCAGCCTAGACAGCCACCTGCACCGAATGATGCACAGAGACTCCACCATCAGCAATGAGGTGACAGCAGTGGCTTTAGGGAACAAGAGGGGTGGTGAAGGCCAAGACTTGCTTTATTAGGCTGAGTGTCTGGGGTTTTGGGACAGTACCACTCATGGCTTTATTTTTGAGGTTGGGGGCGGTGAATGACTCTGCAATTAGACCTGGGTTCTAACTCCACCCTTACCTAGCTCTGGGGTCTCCTGCAAACACCTTTTCTTCTGGGCCTCAGTTTCTGCATCTATAAAGTGGGAATAATCAGGTGTACAGAGGAGGTTTGTGTATAGCTCAAACAAGACAAGGTATATAAAGTCCCTAGCACAATGTCTGGCTTTAATTGATTTAACAAATGCTTATTGAGTACCTACTACGTGCTAGTTACTGTCAGAAATGTCCTAGAATGTCAAGAATGTTCCAGTAACCTCCCAGAACCTCCAGTTAAACAGCCTCAAGCAGGAGCTCAGGAAAAAAAGGTTAATTCTGTTCACCAGTTATCTCTATCAGTTATCAATTGCCATGATACTGCTGTATAACAAACAACCACCAAAAGTCAGTGACTTCCAAAAATCAACATTTATTTTTGCTCACCAGTCTGTGAGACCAGGTGAGAGGTTCTGCTCTGAGCTGGGCTGGGTGGGGCTCACTCTGGCATCAGCTGTCTGTGTCTGGTTAACTAAAAGGTTTGTTGATCTCAGTTGGGCATTCTCGTTTGTCTGTGATGACACAGCCGTGTGCACCAGGGGCCTCATCGTCCCTCCAGCAAGGAGCAGATGCTGAAGAGATAAGCCAGAAATGCACAAGCACATTTTAAGCCTCTACTGAGTTAAGTTTGCTAATCCCGATGACTGAAGCAAGCCACATGGCCAGGCATAGCATCAGAATAGGCAAGAACTGCCAAATTCAAGGGCAGAAGGCACGTATGCAGGCAGCAGGTAAATAAAAATGAGCCATAAATACAACCAGTTACTCTGAACTAAAATATCTGGCAGACGTCTCAAGTAGAGAGCGGTTGATGGTGGGTGCTCCAGTTGTGGAAGTGGGAGGTGGAGGCCCAGAGGCCAAAGCAGTCTCTGAGGAAGCTCTGGGAAGCAGAGAGTGGTTCCCTCTTTGCATTTTATAGCTAAGAAGCTGAGCCCCTGAGGGGGTGAGCCAGTCAGGATAGAGAGGAAATCAGGCTTCTTGGCTCACAGACCAGCAGACACTCCTGCTGCGGGCCAGGATGCAGCCTCACCCTCTCTCCCTCCTATTCCTTCTCTCAGTCCTCCCAGAGCTGCAGCTCGGGCCACCAGAACATCCGCCTGCACAGTGACTCCAGCAGCAGCACACAGGTGACCGCTCAGAGGCCCCACCCCTTCCACCGGCCTCACCCTGCCAGCCCATGCCCCTCCCTTCCACCCCAGGTGATGGGGATTGGATGTCCATCATTTGCAGTTCATTTTCTGGGTTATTTAAGCTTTTCATACTAGCTTTAAAAGTCAAGTTTTTTCCAAGTAACATATGAATCTAGTCCCCCTGTAAAAAACTAAAACATTGCAGAGAAAGTCAAAGTTTACTTTGATCATCTTTAATCCCTGGCTGCCCACCATTGAAATAACATCACCATCATCATTTTGCTGAATATCCTTTCAAGACCTTCTGTATGCCTTTACATAACAGAAAGCTGTACATAATATAGCAATGTTATAGCAAATATAGCAGTGTTTAGTAGTCTTTAAAAAAAATTCTACATAAATGCCATCAATGTGTTCAAGAACTTTCCATTTCATTTGATGAAAAGAGATAGCTCCATCTCCCTCGATATCAAAGAAGAAAAGAAACATGTGTAGTATGTCACCTTTCTTGTAAAAAGAGGAAATATTAATATAGGTATATTTTTGCATCTGCTTTCAAAAACAGCAGAAAGAGGCGGGCGCCTGTAGTCCCAGCTGCTCAGGAGGCTGAGGCAGGAGAATCGCGTAAGCCCAGGAGTTAGAGGTTGCTGTGAGCCGGGTGACGCCACGGCACTCTACCCGAGGGCGGTACAGTGAGACTCTGTCTCTACAAAAAAAAAAAAAAACAGCAGAAAGATAAACCAGAATTAAATCAAAATGATTACCAAAAGGGGAAGGGGACAGGGAAAGAAGCTACATTTCCCTGAATATGCTTTTTCTTTTTTCTAATTTTGACTTTGAATTTAAATGGAGTTAGGCAAATTTTTTACTTATCTTAAACCAATTAAATCCAAAATAAGTTTTTAAAAGCACAGAAATATACAAAACTAACCATAAATCAAGTTGGTGAGATAAGAGAAAAGAAATATTTCAGGTGACTTTGGAATACAGTTTTTGGCTGTCTAACCTTGATGGGATATGACCTGAGGACATAAAGAAACACAAATAAATCTTTAAAATGTATCCTGGATATTTCTTCATAGTGTCTCATATATATCCAACTACATTTTAAAATTGATCCATAATTATCAACCACATGGCTATAAAAGACTCTTTTTTAAAAATTGATCCCTTTTTTTTTTTCCTTTTAAAGAATGATGTGCACGTGGTAGAGGTCTGTCTGATGAAAAAACATGTTCCTCCCCCATTTCAATGCCCTAGGTCCCCTTCTGGCTTATTCTATGCACACACGAGCATGGAGGTCACGTTTTTATTTATCACAAGCAGGAATCTGTATTCTGCCTTGTTCTACCTCTCTTTTCACTTGGTTGTCTGGTATTCCACTGTGTGCATGTGGCATGTTTGGACTGATCCCTGTTGTTGGGTACTCAGGTTGCTGCTGTGAGCAGGGAATCCTAGTCCATCTGTCTCTGTGCACCTTGTCCTCAGGTGTTTGAGTCTGTTGATGAGGTGGAGCAGGTGGAAACTGAAGGCAGGTTGGAAGGGAAACAGCCCAAGATCCCGAATGGAAACCTGGTGAATGGCACTTGTTCCCCAGACTCTGGGCATCCCTCCTCCCATAACTTCTCCTCGGGCCTCTCGGAGCACTCGGAGCCCAGTCTGAGCACAGAAGACAGTGTCCTGGATGCCCAGCGGAATATCCCCCCAGTGCTGCAACCCAGGGACAGCAGCATGGATGACAGGCAGAGCAGTGAGGCCACCACTTCCCAGGACGAGGCTCGTGAGGAGCTGGCTGTGCAGGACAGCCTGGAGAGTGACCTCCTTGCCAACGAGAGCATGGATGAGTTCATGTCCATCACTGGCAGCATGGACGTGGCCCTGCCTGAAAAGGATGATACTGTGATGGAGAGCTGGCGGGGCAGCGAGGCAGAGAAACGTAGCCAGATGGACAGTGAGGACAACCTCTCAGAGGAGCCTGAGATGGAAAGCCTCTTCCCTGCGCTGGCTTCTCTGGTTGTGACCACTTCTGCCAACAATGAGGTGTCCCCTGTGTCGTCCAGTGGTGTCACCTACTCTGTAAGTCACCAGGACTCTCCACTCAATTATCTTAGCTCCAGCTGTAGGATGGAGGGGATGTACCACAAACCCTTTATCCAGAACAACCCGGTAGTGAGCCCTCTGGGTTGTTGCATTTTGCCCATCACAGAGGATTCACTATAGAAACACATTTGGGAGGGAGGACAATATTTAAAGGTTTTGCAGTAAATAATCCTGGGTTCAAATCTCAGCTTTGGCAAGTCACTTGATCCCTTCTGAGCCTCCGTTTCCCTATTCCTTCCTAAGTTGCTTTCAAAATTAACAAGTTAAAGTCCCATGTGCCTGGAATATCGTAAGCACTTGATCACCAGCAACCTTGATGATGAGCTTTGTGATTTAGACTCAGGTCCAGTGTCTTTTGAATATTCAAATTTGCTTCCTTGCCAGAAAGTCCAAGCCAAGGGACATCAGCTGAAAGGAGATTTTTTACTGACTTTGCTATGTATTTATCATCAATTCACTCCTCCGAATCTTCCAGTTTTCTAAAAATCTCTTCTCAAGATTTTGGATATGTCAGGTTTATTTATTTGGGACATCCAAAGAATTCCTGAGGCTTTCAGGCATTGCCCTGTCCCCATGCCTGAGCTGTAGTTGTTATCCACCCTCATCTCACGTCCCCTTTGCTTTGCTTCTCTTCTATTTTCTGTCTCATATTTACCTCTTTCTTGGTTCTCTCCCTTGTTGAGGGGCACATGCCCCAGTGGCATCCACATCCTTAGCGTTTCATTCCTTCTTACATCATAGGCCTCTCGTTCTGGGATACCTGTCTTTTTGTACGAAGTGCACTCTTTAGCATGTCCTGTTGCAGAGTATCTCTCCATTTTGAACAGTATTCATCTCATCTTATTCTTGCAAGGTGTTTTCACGGAATATGCAGCTCTAGATTGTAGTTATTTTCTCTCAGTATTTTGAAGGTATTGTTCCACTGTCTTGTAGATTCCGTTGTTGCTGTGGATAAATCAGTTGTTTACTTGTCATTCCTTTAAAAAATCTTGAAAGATCTAATTTTCATTTTTTTAAAGATAATCTCCTCTCTTTCTGGCTGCCTTTAGGGTTTTTTTTTTTTTTTTTTTTGGCCGGGGCTGGGTTTGAACCCACCACCTCCGGCCTGTGGGGCTGGTGCCTTACTCCTTTGAGCCACAGGTGCTGCCCACCTTTAGGGTTCTTTTTTTGGGTGTGTGACATTGTGTGCCTAGGTATGGATTTCTTTTTTGTAGTGGTTTGTTGGGTTTTATGTATCTGCAAATTGGTGTCTTTAGACAGTTCTGGAAAATTCTCATCTATTATTTACTCAGCTGTTGCTACTTCCCCATTTTCTCCCTCCGGCTGTAGCTCTGGTTAAACGTTTGTTACATCTTCTCACCCTGTCCTCTATGGATACCACTTCTCTTTCATTTTATCATTTCCTTGACGTTCTGTGCTGAATTCTGGATATTTTCTTCAGATCTCCTTTTAATTCACTAATTGTCTCTTCAGAGTGTCTAATTTTCTGTCACCTTTCTCTAATTAGCATTTAATAAGCCTTTTTAAAGTTTTATTTGGCTTTTCTGCAGTTGTGCTTTAAAACAATCTACTTATTTTTATAGTCTATTCCTCTTGTTTTTAACCTCTTTTATTTCTTTAAATAGAGCAAACATATTTATGTATTTTGCTTTAAATACAGCAAAAACTAAGCAGGAGTCTCATTCTGCTATCTGGTATTTATGCTGTTATTTATGATACCTTTCTTTCTCTGGGGGTGTTTTCTGATTTTTGAGCACAAGTTCGTATTTCTTGGAGTTCTGTCTGTTGCACTATTTAAAGCCTAGGTGTGAAGCAGATTCCTCAATAGAGGGTTTTCTTCCTGGTACCAGAAGAATACAAGTGTGAGATGACTTTGAACTAAATTCTCTGATCTTTCATACCATCCAGGTTGTGGAAATGTGGGTTATAAATCTGCATGAGTTGTAAACCTGACTTGTGGCTCTTAATCATCTAGGGAGATCATTTACACTTAATTTATACATATGTTCAGGGCATCAAGGCATTGTTTTGAGACTCTGTGACATTAGTATTAATAGTTT
Source organism: Nycticebus coucang (assembly GCF_027406575.1). NCBI lineage: Eukaryota > Metazoa > Chordata > Mammalia > Primates > Lorisidae > Nycticebus > Nycticebus coucang. Next base: position 143,670,809 of record NC_069783.1, on the reverse strand, counting down.
TTCTAGTCATCCCTTACTGAAGGTGTGATTCTTTGGGGTTCTACCTTTCTTCAGGAAGGTCTTTTATTAGACTCCGCACCTCAGAAGGTTTGGGGAACACAAAGTAATTAAATCTAAGCTTAAATTTTCCAATTTGGCATCTTCCCTCAGGGAGTAAGCCAATTTTGGTGTTATCTCACCTTTCTGGATTAGGTTTTGATCCTTAAATGTTGCCATTTCCTTGTCATACCATTGAACAATTTCAAAATTAAGCCCAGAGTGCATTCATCCATTCTCCTTATCCAGTTTCTAGCAGAGAGCAGTGCACTCCCTGTAGTTGCGACTCTTTGAGAAAGAATTGTATCCTGTAGAATAAAAGACACTTGCCCTCAAAACAAACTATTCATGTGATGGATACACTGAAAGCCCAGACTTCTCACCATACAGTTCATCCATGTAACAAAAGCCATTTGTACTGCCTAAATTTATTGGAATAAAAAAAAATAAAAACAAATGAAATCAAACACCCAAGCGGTCCAGGAGAGGATTAGGAGGAGGGGAGATGCTCTTTTCCTAGTGAGGAGTTGGGTGTAATTTTTCATTTCTTCCCCTCTTGGGGCCTTATAGCCGGAGCTGCTGGACCTATATACAGTGAATCTGCATCGCATCGAGAAGGATGTGCAGAGGTGTGACCGCAACTACTGGTACTTCACCCCTGCCAACTTGGAGAAGCTGCGCAACATCATGTGCAGGTGGTGGGGGTGAGGGGAAGGACCCGGGAAGGGAGAGGGTTTGGACAAGATCAGGACTTTTGCAGGCCCAGGGAGAATTTATTTCGGTCTCTGAAGCTGACTTCATTCCCACCTGGAATCTAATTTCAACCCACACTGACAAATAATAATAACAACAACAACACCGAGCATTTATTAAGCACCTACTGTATACCACTGTTCTGAGCCTTTTTTGATCATTGCTTAATCAGTCCTCAACTAACCCTCAACCTATCCCCTTTTATAAGTGGGGATGTGCAGGCTCAGAGAGGAACTACATTACTCAGAGCACTCTGGGCTGTGGGTAGCTCACAGCCACATCTCTCTGTATCTACAATCTGCCTTCTTTTTCTTTTTTTCTTTAAGTCAAGATCTAGGGCTTAAGTACTATTCATTAAAAAATAACTACTGGCATTTATTAAAATATGGACGTTGGCCTCTTTGCATATTTGCCCTGTCAATGGAGGCTCATTGGCTTTCTATGGCAAACACATCCTGCTTTGTCAACTTTCTTACTCTGTAAACTTATCTTTCTCTTCCTCAATAAACTTTGTATCACTCTTGCCTAAAAAAAAAATACAAAAGTAACCCCTGCTTATTAAAAAATTCAAGTAAGTTAAGGAGATTAGAGCCTTATAAGATATAAAGAGAAACTTCTCCTCATCTTCAGTAGTCAATGCCACTCGCCCAGAATTAATGACTACAGACAATTTAGTAGTAACTAATTGATTGTATGGCTACAAAATGGGATGCTGATGGTAACTGTTTTGTGTGATTATTTTGAAAAGTAAATGGTGCAATGCATGCATAGTGGGCTGAGTATACAGAAAATGCTCAGTAAATATAAATTATTGTTATATTAATAAAGGGTAGACCAAGATTCCAGATAGAGGAAACTGCTAGGGCAAAGGCACCGAGGTATAAATGTGGTTTATTTGTGCAAGGGGAAGTGTGGCTGGAGGGGAAGAGAAACTAAGAAGTAATATGTAAGCTGTAAACATGAATTGAGAACAGGTTATAAATGCTTTATACCCCCAGTAAAGGAGTTTGTACATCATCCCATCAGACAGTGGGGACCTCATGAAGGTTTTTGAACATATAGAAGCCTCCTGGAGCTGGACTTCAGGGAGGTCATTCTGATGGCTGCTCATAGGATGCTTGAAGAGAGTAGGACGGGTAGTCAGGATGCTGAGGGAGTGGTCCAAGTGAAGGGTGGGAGACCAAACAGGGGGGGAGGGGCCTGCAGAGGCAGGTTGTGCAGGGGGGAGGGGCGGAGGGGCCTGCAGAGGTGGGTCGTGCGGGGGGAGGGGCGGAGGGGCCTGCAGAGGCGGGTTGTGCATGCCATCACTGGCCCCTCACATCTCTCATAGCTACGTCTGGCAGCACATTGAGATCGGCTATGTCCAGGGCATGTGTGACCTTCTGGCTCCACTGCTGGTCATTCTGGATGATGGTGAGTGTGTCTTCCCTGCCCCAGGACTGGGGGGTACAGTTTCCTTCCCACCACAGGGCAGGGAGGTTAAACTCACTTTGTGACTCCATGGAATGGGTCAGGACAGGTGCTCAGAAGACCTGTCTGGAGAATACATCAAGATTCTAGTGAAGTAAAATTCCTTGTGTCCCTTGATGCCCAATACTTAACACATATCCAGGCCTTTGCTAGCCACTGATTGTATGTACATGAATATGAATTTTTTAAAAAAAAAAAAGCCAGTAAGGCCCAGATGGCTTTACTGGGTAGTTCTACCAAACATTCAAAGAATTACCACCAATTATGTAGAAGCTCTTTTTAAAAAATACAGAAGGAAGGAACACTTCCCAACTCATTTTGAGGCCAGTCCTCATATGAGTACTGGGTACCTCACTGGTACCCTGACACCCAGTACCAGACAAAGACATTACAAGATAACTACATACCAATATTATTTAAGAATATAAATGCAAAAATCCTCATCAAAGTATCAACGGACTTATTCCAACAAGATACAAAATGGACTGTAAACAAAAACAAAGTGTGGTTTATTCCAGGAATGCAAGAGAGATTCGACATACAAAACTAAATCATTGTAATTCACACATTAACAGATTAAAAGGCAAAGAACACACAAGTATCTCAATTGACATAGAAAAACATAACAACATCCAGTACCTTTTTATGATTAAAAAAAAAACTCAACAGGGCCGGGCTCAATGACTCACGCCTGTAATCCAGCACTCTGGGAGGCCAAGAGGAGTGGATTTCCTGAGCTCACAGGTTCATGACCAGCCTGAGCCAGTGCGAGACCTCGTCTCTAAAAAAAAAAAAGAAAAGAAAAATAGCTGGGCATGTGGTGAGCACCTGTAGTCCCAGCTCCTAGGGAGGCTAAGGCATGAGAATTGCTTGAGCCCGAGAGTTTGAGGTTGCTGTGAGCTGTGACACTAAGGCACTCGACCCAGGGCAACAAAGTGGCAACCCTTCCCCACCACCACCAAAAAAAAACAAAAAACAAACACTCAACAAATTAGGAATGGAAGGGAACTTACTCACCTTACTCAACATGATAAAGAGTACCTCAGAAAACCCACAAATAGCATCATATTAAATAAGGAAAGATTTGAGCACGTTCCCCCTGAGGTTAGGAACAAGACAGGATATCTAATTTGCCACTACAAGTTTTGCAGGGCAATTAAGGAAGAAAAAGAAATGTAAGCCATCCAGATTGGAAAAGAAGTTAAATCTCTATTCATGTATGACACGATTTTGAATATAGAAAATCCTAAGGAATAAAAGAAAAGATAGAACTCATAAGTTTAGCAAGGTTGCAGGATACAATACACGGTCAATAAATAAAAGCCTATTGTACTTCTATATGCCTGAACAATCCCAGAATGAAATTAGGGAAACAATTCCATTTGCAGTAGCATCTAAAAGAAAAAATATTTATGAATAAATTTAACAGAACTGTAGTGTTTGTACATCGAAAACTACAAGACATTGATAAAAGAAAATTTTAGAAACCTAAATAAATGGAAAGACACCTCATATTCATGGACTTGAAGACTTAGTATTGTTAAGGTAGCAATGCTTTCCAAATTGATCTGTAGATTCAGTACAATCTCTATCAAAAATTTGCTGCCTTTTTTGCAAAAATTGACAAGCTACCCCTAAAATTGATACAGAAATACAACTCAATGAGGAAAAAATAGTCTTTTCAACATACGGTACTGAAACAACTGGATATCTTTATGCAAAAGATTGAAGTTGAACCCTTACCTCACACCATGGACAAAAAACTAATTCAAAATGGATCATAGATCTAAATACAAGAACTAAAATTGTAAAACTCTTAGAAGAAAACACAGAGAATTCTTTGTGACATTGGTTTCTTAGATGTGACATCAAAAGCATAAATGACAAAAGAAAGAATAGGCAAATTGGACTTCATCAAAATTGAAAAATTGTGTATTCCATAGGAAACCATCAAGAAAACAAAGAGAATCTAAAGAATGGAAAAAAACATTGCAGGTCAAATATGTGATGATAAGGGACTTCTATCCAAAATATACAAAGAACTCTTATAATTCAATAATAAAAAAGATAATTTAAAATGGATAAAGGATTTTAATAGACATTTCTCAATAGAATCAAAGATATAGAAAAAGTCCACCAAGCACATTAATCATTAATCAGTAGGAACATCATTAATCAGTAGGAATATGCAAATCAAGTTGAACTGTGTCTTGGCATCATTGTCAAAATCAATTCACCATCAGCGAAAGGGCTTATTTCTGGACTGTGATTTCTGTTCCACTGATAGATAGAGATTTGTATGACTCCATTTATATGAAATGTCCAGAAAAGGCAAAGCCAGAGACAGAAGGTAGACTAGTGCTACACACCTCTCCAGGGACTGGGTGGAGAGGGAAATGGGGAGTGGCTGCTTCGTGGGTACAGGGTTTCCTTGTGGAGTGAAGAAATGTTCTGGAACTAGATAGTGGTGAATTCACACAACATTGTGAATGTATTAAAACTACTAAGACTATTCAAAAATGGGAGTACAACCCCACTCTTCAGCCACAGGCTGCACATGGTGATTTCCTTCAAAAAGTCCAATATGGTGGGAATGGTGGGACATATGGGTGAGGGAGAAACATTAAAGCTCTAAAACCTGACAAACACTATCTCAGCCAGGTGAACAAGGTCAACATCAATCTTAAATTGCATTGATAGTGTATGCCTTTGATATGATACAATTAAAATGGCACTTTACCTCCATGGTCTGCTGTCCAATAACCCATAACCTTTCTTATTGTGAGAGAAACATTAGGCAAATTCCATTACTCATGGTGGAAGATCCTACAGAAATACCTGATTGGTACTCCCACAAGCTGTCAAAGTCATCAAAAACAAGAAAAGCCTAAAAAACTGCCACAGCCAAGAGGAGACATATGTGCTATCTTGGGTGGGATCTTGGAACAGAAAAAGCACATTCAGTAAAAACTAAGGAAATCCGAATATATACTTTAGTTAATAAGGGCATCAACATTGGTTTATTAAGTGTAACAAAGGTGTCGGGCTAATATTAAGATGTTAATAATAGAGGAAACTGATGTGAAGTATGTGAGAACTCTACTATCTTCTCAATTATTTATAGATTTAAACTATTCTAAAAAATGTCTTTGAAAAAATAAATGACATCCTACTTTGAGAACCCTTCAGACTAGTGTAGCTTTCTCCAAAGTTATCAATTGCTAAGAGAAAATAAAATACCATTTTCAAAAAGTTTTTGAAACACTGAGTTAAACAAAACAAATTGCAGGACTTGTCAGCACCTTTACTTACTAGATACATGTAGTGATTCCTGACGCAGCAGATATTCTAAGCATTTCACAAAGTTACCTGGCCTTTTCTTTGCTTATCATCTATAAAAGTTCTTCCAGTATTGACAATTGCTGTGCAAGTACAATGGTTCCCATACTTGAGAATTTCAGGAACCAATAGAATGGCAAAAGGGGGGGGGGATGTTTGGGACCAACAAAACATTATCAGTTTTTCATTGTAGCAAATAAGGATCTTCTTAACAAGAGCATCTGCTGTTAGCCATCATTTCCTAAAAGAAGATGTTTCAAAACCTGCAAGGTGAGAAATATGTAATGAATTTAAGATTAGAAAGCATCCCTTGAAATGGAATACTCTTGGTTCTGCATTGTCCATAAGTTATGTATTTGGCTGTGGACTTTGAACCAGCTCTGGGCCTTAGACCATCACTTTGGGAACCCCTGTCCCCTGGGCAATGATACAGCTGATTGTCCTGTGCTGCTTCCTCAGAAGCCCTCGCCTTCAGCTGCTTCACAGAGCTCATGAAGAGGATGAACCAGAACTTCCCCCATGGAGGCGCCATGGACACACACTTTGCAAACATGAGGTCACTGATCCAGGTATGAGCCAGTCTCTAGCCCTGTTTGGACTTTTTGGAGAAACAGTAAGTGTATCTTAGTGGCTTAAGAGTGAGCAATTTGGAGCCAACTCAATAGGTTTGAGTCCTATTTCTGCTGCTCACTAGCTGTCCAGCCTCATAGGCTTTTATCTCCCTGAGCCTCAGTGTTCTCATCTGTAAAAGTGGCTTATTTTCTTATTTATGTGAGTCCCAATAAATTTTTACACTTACAAGGGAAATGAAACAAACTAATGCATTTATAGATCTTAGCCCGATGTCTGGCAATGCCTCTCAGAGTCTAGTCCATGAGCAGCATTATCAGCCTCACCTCAGAACTTTTAGAAATGCAAATTACTAGGCAAGGTCTCCCACTGAATTAGAATTTCTGAGAGTTGGGCCAAGGAATCCATGCCATTTGACGCTCCAGAGGTGATTTCGATGCAAGCTCAAGTTTGAGAAGTGCTATAATAAATGCTAGCTCTTTAGCATCTATAGTGTATCTGCTCCCAGATGAATTGAGACATTCACCCCTGTGAGCAGAAGGAATGGAAATGTATTAACCCAAGTAAATAATAGGGACCTGTAATGATCTACGAACAAGCAGTGGAGCTACATCCTTAATCACATTAGCTCTGAAAGATTCCTTGGTAGAGTTAAAAAAAAAGTTACTAAATCCTTTTGACCTGAGAAAAGTAGAAAGAGTAATATAATGAATACCCACGTTTCCACCTGCACCTGCCCAAGAACTAGAACGTTAACTACAGATTTATTTCTCAGCCTTCATGTAGGCATTCCCCTACTTTTGTCATCTTAGGGGTAAGCACTTTCTAGTATGTGACATTTATCACTAAAATGCATTTTTTTAAATTCTTTAAAGCATACACATATAATCCTAAATAACATCTAATACTACATATTGTTTCTCAAGTTCCCCTACTTACATAAATAGTTGTAAATGGTATAAATTCTTCTGCAGTTTGGTTTTATACTCAGTAACAGGTTTGCGATGCTCACGCCCAACAGTGCAATTAATTCCTGGAAGTACAGTCATGCACTTCAAGAGTGTAACACTTTATATCACATTTTATTTGAATCCACTATCCTGTTGGTGATCATTTAGGTTGTTTTCATTTTGTTTTGTTTTGTTTTTGCTTTGGGGAATTTTGGGGTTTTGTTTTTGGTCAGTGCTGTACTGAAATTCTTGTGTGCATTTCTCTGTGAATACATGCAAGAGTGTTGCAAGAGGGCAGGTCCCTGGAGTGGAACTGCTGGTCAGAGAGAGCGTGCGCATCTTCAGCAGACACAAGCTCGCTCAGCCTCCAAAGTGACTGTACCAGTTTCTGTGCTCAAGAGCAGTGTTGGAAGGGTTTTTTGACACAATCCATCATCACTTGATATTGTCACACATCTTAATTTTCACCAGTATCTTGGGTGTGATTAGAACATCCTGTTGGGATTTTATTTGCGTTTTTCTTGATTAACAGTGGAACTGAATATCTTTTCTTTTTTCTTTTTTTTTGTTTATTTGGACTACTATTCTGATGAATTACCTGTTCTATTATATATTTTGCCATTTTATACGGCTATTTTTTCCATAATTAGAATCATAACTCCACATATTTTCCCCTTATTTTTGTGCATACTATTTTGAACTTGCTGTTTTTATCTTTTCACTTAACAGCATATCTGTTAGCTGGAGACATTCTTCCACCACCTTTTTTAAAATAATAATTCTTTTGCAATATAAGTCAGATATCATACGATTCATCCTTGAAAATTGTACAGTTCGGTGGTTTTTAGTATATGCATAGAGTTGTGCACACATCACCAATTTCAGAACATCTTCATTACCCACCAAGGAAGCTCTTTACCCATGAGCAGTCACTCCCCGCTTCCTCTCTCTCCTCAAACCCTGGAAGCCACTGTCTACTTTCTGTCTTTATACAGATTTAGCTTTTCTAAACATTTCATGTAAATGGAACCATATAATATATGGCCTTTTGTGACTGGCTTCTTTCACTTAGTGTAATGTTTTCAAGGTTCATCCACATTGTTCCATATATTAGAATTTCTTTCCTTTTTATTACCAGGTCATATTGAATTAAATCATATGAATATACCACTTCTTGTGTATCCATTCATCTGTCGATGGACATTCAAATTGCTTCCGTTTTTGGCTATTACAAATGATGCTGCTACCCACATTTATTCATGTACAAATTTTATGTGAATCTATGTTTTATTTCTCTTGGGATTATACCTAGGAGTTGAGTGACATGGAAATTTCATGTTTAACTTTCTGAGGAGCTGCGAGACTGCTTTCCACAGCAGGTGCACCAGTTTGCATTCCCAGGAGCAGGGCAAGAGGTTCCAGTTTCTCTGAATCCTTGCCAACACCTGTTACTGTCTATCATTTTGATTTTAACCATGCTTATGAGTATGAAGTGGGTATATTGTTGTGGTTTTGATTTGTATTTCCTTAATGACTGATGATGTTAAGCATCTTTGGTGTGCTTGTTAGCCATTTGTAAATCTTTTTTGGAGAAATATCTGCTCAGATCTTTTGCCCATGTTTTTAACCCCACTGGTATATGTTGTGCAGATGTGCCACTATTATTCAACCGTCCCCTCTGCTCCAACTTTTTTTCTCAGGAGGCTGATGCTGCCCTTTCCTTCTTCCAACAGATCCTGGACTCAGAGCTATTTGAGCTGATGCATCAGAATGGGGACTACACTCACTTTTACTTCTGCTATCGCTGGTTCCTGCTGGATTTTAAGCGAGGTACACTGGAGGTTTTATTTCTAGACTATTTATAGCAGAACTGAACGGGAAAAGACATTGTAGAGGTGTGTCTGAAGGGTGCTGGGGCAAAGGCAGCAGAGGAAAGTGGCACACGTGAGTGGAGCTCTGACAGTCTATTCACTCTGCCGTAGGTGCTGTTAAGATCCCAATTTGACCGTGAATGGGTTAACAAACTGTGGTATATGTATACCATGGAATAGTATTTAGCCATAAAAGAAGATGGGGACTTTACAGCTTTTGTATTAACCTGGATGGAATGGAAATACATTCTTCTTAGTAAAGTATAACAAGAATGGAGGAGCAAGAATCCAGTGTAATCAAATACTGATATGAAGACAGTGGATGAACTAATACATGCCCACACAAGAGAAAACCTCAATTCAAGCTGGGGGAGAAAGGAAGGGAAGGGGAAGAAGGGAGGGGGAGGGAGACCAGTGAGCTCCCACCCAGTGGGCACAATGTAAGGCGTATGACACAACTCCTGGGGGCAGGACACAACTATAACAGGGACCTTACCTAACAACGCAAACACTGTAACCTAATCGTTTGTACCTTCCTATTAATCTGAAATTAAAAAAAAAATCCAAATTTGACCAATGAGGAAAGTGCTGTTGAGAAGAATGACATTCAGAGCTCGGACTGGGAGAGCCAGGATCTGAATACACCTTTGTCTACTCCCAAAGCCTCTTCCCTTCCTTTCTGTAATGATGCTTATCAGGGACCGGGACTTGTAAAGCCCACCGGGCAGGGGTTATTCTGTACACATTTCAAACATGACTTGGAAGTGATGCATATCACACAGCACGCTGTTGCCATTGTGCAAACGTAGGGGAAGGTAATAATAATAACATCTAATATATATGAAGGGCTTTATTAGTTGATGGACACTGTGCTTCACCTCACTGGTTACCTTCTACTATCAGCTTCACTCACCTTCCAGATGAGGAAAGAAAGAGGGAAATAGAGAAGTAACTAGCCCGAGGTCCCCTGGCTAGCGAGTACTGGAGGAAGGATTCACAGTAGTTTACTGGACATGGGAAGCCTTGCTTTTAACCCCTGCTGTGTTCTGTCTCTTTACTAGAATCAGAGGCAGCACCAGCTCTGCCTATGTGCTTGGGAGACAAGCTTTAGAGACACTTCCATAGGTGCTAATGGAGATGGAGATGTGGGTTAGGGGTGAACTCTGGTCAAAGGGCAGGGCAGGGACAGGTCTGTGTAAATCAAACCTGGACGTGCCAAGTTCCTCTGCTCACAGAGTATCAGAGCTGGAAGGAACTTAGAACCCACCTGCTTTACATAACCCACTCTACAGATGGGTAAATCTGAGGCTTCTGTCAAATGACAGAGTCCAGGTCTCTTGGACCTGGCCTGGGCTCTATCCGTTGCACCAGCACAGAAGCACAAATCAGAGCTGGCCTGGGATTTTCCCAGAATGATTTTCACAAGGGAGGGCAGCACCATGGGCCCTGTTGCTGACTCTCTCCCCATGCATGTGTGTGTTGTGTTTCCATAGAACTCGTTTATGATGATGTCTTCTCTGTCTGGGAGACTATCTGGGCAGCCAAACATGTCTCATCCACCCACTATGTCCTTTTCATCGCACTGGCTCTGGTGGAAGTCTACCGAGACATCATTTTGGAAAACAACATGGATTTCACAGATATCATCAAATTCTTTAATGGTACCTGCATGACTAGGTTGTCTTGTGGTGGGTGCACGCTTCTGTATGGCCCCATTCATGAGGGTTGGACAGTTGCTGAAATTGATTCATGGTGAAGGGGATGATAAGGGTTCTTCTCACTTCTTATTGACTATTTGATGATTCTCAAAAGGATAAGTTGATATTTTGTAATGCTGAAAATGTTTTTCTCAGGCATCTGGCAGAGGGATCATGGGTGTTGAAATAAGCTCAGGGACAAAGCCTGGCCCTGCCACTAACCATCTGTGCCAATGGACAATACATTTTCATTCTCTCTAAACACACACTTCCTCATCTGTGAACTGGGGTAGCAGCATCTGCTTCAGAGGGTTGATATGTATAAGAAAAGCATGAGAAAGGGACAGCCTTTGAAACCAGACAAATGCGAATTCTGATCCCAGCTCTGCCATTCAGGAGCTGTGTGACCCTGTCCAAATGACTTTACATCTCTGGGCCCCTTCAGAGATAAAATGTTGCTAACACCACTTCCCTCCCAGCAATGCCCAAAGAATTAAATGAGACAACATGGGTAAGTTGCATCACGTGGCTCACAGGAGGGGCCCCATAAGTGAAAGCTATTGCTACTGTTGTCTCTATTTTAAATAAATTTTAAAAAATGAAGGAAGGTTATAGAAAAACCAAAAGAAGAAAAAGGCCACCTGTGATGTCACTTTTTTTTTTTTTGACACAGAGTCTCTGTGTTGCCCTGGATAGAGTGCTGTGGCATCATAGCTCACAGCAACCTCATACTCCTGGGCTTAAGCAATCTTCTCTTACCTTAGCCTCCCAGTAGCCACAACGCTTGGCTAGTTTTTCTATTTTAGTAGGGTCTCACTCTTGCTAAGGCTGATCTGAAACTCCTGAGTTCAAGCAATCCACCTGCCTAAGCCTCCCACAATGCTAAGATTGTAGGCGTGAGCCACCACGCTTCTGATGGCACTTTTGATGCGTTATGAGGGTTCTTACTTTAAGTAAACTTTTTGTTCTGAAATAATTTTGGATTTTCCTTATCTACTAAAATTTTAGATTTAGAACTGTTTTAGATTTAAAATAGTACAGAGAGTTAATGATACCCTTTGCCTAGCCTTGCCGACTGTTAGCATTTTACACAATCCTGGAATATTTGTCAATATTAAGAAATTACTATTGGCACATTACTATTCACTAAACTACAGGTTTTATTTCGACTTCACCTGGTTTTTTACTAATGACCTTTTTCTACTCTAGGATCCATTCCCAGAAACCACAGTCATGTATATTTTTATGTTTTTACCATCACAGAATCCAAATGTATGTAGCTTATTTTTTTTACTATTATTACAATTTTTTTACTATTTCAAAAATTGTCTTCTATATAATAATTTTCTTTTGAGACAGAGTCCATATGATAACTTTTTAAGACTATAGAATATACCTCTCGTAACTGTCCCATAGCTTACTGAACCATCTCTTATCATTAGCATCTAGGTTGTTTTCAGTTTGAAGGTGTAATTGAGCACCCAAGGCCATTCATATATTAGTGTAGAGCAGTGTTTTTCAACCCTTTTTTATCTCACAGCACACTTGAACCTATACTTAAACTTCCACAGCATACTTAAATTACGTTGATCCAAACAAAGAATTAGAAAAGGACATGCTTACTATGCTTTGAACTTCTTTCAAAAGTAATTTAATTAGGGCAGCACCTGTGGCTCAAAGGAGTAGGGCGCAGGCCCCAAATACGGAAGCTGGTGGGTTGAAACAGCCACAGCCAAAAAAAAAAGAATTTAATTAATGATCTTTAAAAATGTTTGCGGCACGCCTAAGATCCTCTCATGGCATGCTAAGTGTTCTGTGGCACACGGGTTGAAAATCACTAGTGTAGAGGTTCCCAAACTTGCTTAATTCCTGGCATCCCTAGTGTGTCTATAAAATGTTTACAGCACCTCAGGTCAAAGGTTGCATTTAGTAAACATTTAGGTCCAAACCTCTTAATAAGTATTTATATGTCCTAACAACTTAATGGCATTTGAAAACAGACATACATTGAAGGAAAATAACACTTTTATTCTTATATAAGTACGATTACTTACTAATGGGGTGTGCGCACGTGTTAGGTTTGTATAACTTCTCAAGCCTCGGTAGCCGATTGAACACTACCACCTTCGTTTTCTGCTCCATGTCGATTTTCACGTAGTGCTTGCTTTTTATCATAGTGACCACTGAAAATCTAGCTTGCAAAAATGCAAAGGAATTGATAGGAATGTCATGCCCTTTGTGAACTCACCCCAGCTAGCAGTTGATGTGGTGCTCAATAAAGGTAGAGTGTTTCTGTGTTCCCCTCAAAACTTACATATTCCACAGTGCCCCTGTGAGTTCACTGTAGCACTCTAAACTATCTCAGCACCCACAATCTTAGTTGTTCTGTTTGGGCTTTTTCCCCCCTCTACAAAATAGTTTCTTTAAGATTAATGTTTAAATTTAGAATTTCTCTGGTTTACAGGTCTGCATTTTATGTGACTCTTGATAAAATTATTATTATTGTTGTTATTTTGCTTTTTCATCCTTCTCTCTCCTCCTTTCTCCTTTACTCGCATTATTACCTCCTCTTTTTTTGTATCTTTATGCATCTGCTGTGTGCCTGGCATTGCTTTCACAAGTTCCGTTTGTAGTAGAGGGGAGGAATGATGTCATGTTTTTTTAAGCACGTTTTGTGAACCAACCTCATTTGATCCCCACAGTGACCTTGAGATGTAGCTGCTCTTCTGACAATCCCCATTTTACAGATGAGGAAAGTGGGATCTGGAGGCACAGGCCTCCTCCAAAGTCTCTGCTTCCAGATACCCTCCCCAGGGGCTAGAAATGTATCCCCAGGCTGCACACAGAAGGAGGCTCATGATATTTCGCCTTCTCCTCTTTCAGAAATGGCCGAGCGACACAACACCAAGCAAGTCCTGAAGCTGGCCCGGGACCTGGTGTACAAAGTGCAGACTCTGATTGAGAACAAGTGAGGGGCACCTCGCCCGGGCAGTGCCAGCGAGCCACCCCCTGCCCGTCCCCTGCCCTCTTTTCTTCCCTGCCAGAGGCTATCCCTGAAGCCAGGGCCTGGCATCTGTTCAAGTGCACTGAGTTCTGTGCAAGAGAAACTATCCTGACTTTGGCTGCTGGGCGGATGGGGTCGCGGGGTATCCTTTCAGTTCAGCCTTATACGTTCTGCTGTTTGACCAAAGATTGCCTGGAAACGTCTGGCATTTCTCCCTTGTGGGAGCTGGGGGTTGTTGGTGCCGTTCCTGGTCTCCAAAAGGATGTCCTTTTCTTCTTTCTCCATTTTTCCGAGCTGTCTTGTCAGATGAGACTTTGGGAGGGAATTTTTGCTTTGAAATTGGTGTAGAAGAAGTCTATGGGACTCTCTGCACTCTGAAAGGGCCCTTGGGAGATGTTCCAGATCATGGCCACAGACTGGCTCTGAGCAGGGTCTCTCCCCATCAGTATTACTGACATTTGGGGCAGGTGATTATTTTGAGAGGGATTGTCCTGTGTATTGTAGGATGTTGAGCAGCACCTCTGACCTCTACCTATAAGATGCCAGTTGCACCATTCCCTATCCCTACCCTGGTTGTGACAAAAAAAAAAATCTCCAGACATTGCCAGATGTCCCCTGCAGGGCACAATTGCCCCTATTTGAGAACCACTGGCTTAGAGGAAGGCTACAAATGTACCTCCCACCCCACTGTCTTTGGGTCCTGCCCAAAGAGGTCAGGGCAGAATCCACATCCTGCTACCTTTGTCCAAGGGAGGACCTTGCCTCTTCTTCCACATACTGAGTCTCGGAAAGGCATGTGTTTGGTGAAAGCCTCTTGATCAAGGAGGCTGGCTTTTCTCTAAGCTTACTCAGGACCTAGAAGGAAAAGGAAGGCAGAGGTCAGCCAGCGTAGAGTGTGGTATGTGTTTTCCTTAGGAAACACCTGCTGATGAACCGGGGCCAGGGAACAGCTAAATCTGGGAACGGCCACCTCCACATCTTCACACAGAGTCACCAATCCACAGACTGCACATGAACTAGTTTACTCTTTCTGCCTTCCTCTCCCTTTAGTAGAGCAGTCTTGACAATTGCTCTGTTCTGAGAATGGACCCAGAATAGGAGGAAATGGTGGACACCGGGGGAAAGGGTCTTTCCCAATAGACCCTCTAGGGTGCTGAAGGAATGTCAGGTAGGACTTTGGAGCGGCGATGAGATAGGAAATGCAGTCTCCTGAGGTGTTTGCAGAGGGGCAGTCCTCCACCCAGAGCAAACCAGGATGGAAGGCATCCCTGCCCTGTGTGCTTGTCAAGCTTTCTCTCTGCTGCAGCAACTGCAGCTTCGTCTGAACCCCCAGCCTCTGCCCTGAGAGGTGCAGGTGGGCAGAGGCCATGTGGGGCCTTGCTCGAAGAGAACTCCCTCCCCGGGAGACTTGAAGCTACAGTAATCTCACCAGTCCCACCTCTCGTTCCACCTCAGCAAAGCGAAAGGGACATAGTCAATGTTCTTGCTACTGTTACAGTTGCATCTGCCCCCCTGGCCCCCCAGCTTCCCCAGATAGGAAGAAAGGTGCAAAAGGCCCCTCGGGATGAAAGTCCTATTTTGCCACTCAGCAGTTCTCTACAGAGGATGTTATTTTAGCAAGACCCAAGTCTCAGACCTTCTGATTCTTTATTTATTTTTTTAACAGACTAGTCTTAAAGTACAGCACAAGATGTCTTCTCTGCCTTCTGTGGTGTTCTGGAGAGCATCTGTGATTGTGATTTGGAATAATTCATATATATTTTGTTTATCGTGCTTATTCAGATTTTTGTACATGGTGTGTGTCTGTGTCCTGGAATTGGATGCGTGGGAATTGTTCTGTGTATGGAGTGCCCTCTTTTTTCCCAGTGTGCCCCATATATCTTGTAAATGTTTGCTGAAGATTTGTGTCTATATATAGAGAAATATATATAAACAGAGAAATAATGTCAATCTGCTTTTTTTGTTGTGGTTGTTGTTTCATTATTATTAGGGGTTTTTCTTAATTTTTTTTTAATTGGGAAGAAAGAAATGTTTGCTTCTGAAGACTGTGTTCCTTCTCTTCCACCTTAGTGACCCCAGATGGGGGTCAGCTTCTCATGACGGTTGTCTGGCCTTTCCCCAGAAAGGTGAATCACGCCACATCCCTTGTATCAGTCAATTGTTACCACAGTGATGCTGCATGACAAACCACCCAAAACATAGTGGTTTAAAATA
Organism: Nycticebus coucang; assembly: GCF_027406575.1. Classification (NCBI taxonomy): domain Eukaryota; kingdom Metazoa; phylum Chordata; class Mammalia; order Primates; family Lorisidae; genus Nycticebus; species Nycticebus coucang. Next base: position 143,654,905 of record NC_069783.1, on the reverse strand, counting down.
GCCATTTATTTACCTCATGATTCTATGGGTCAAAAGTCTGGGCTAGGTTCAGTTAGGAGGTTCTTCTGGTCTCAGACAGACTCCTTCATGCATCTGTGGTCAGCTGATGGACAGATAGGCATCTCCATTTCTGATGGCTGTTGGCTGGGCCAGTGGAAGAAACTAGATCATGTGACTGTCATCCTCCTGCAGGGTAGCTTTGGCCTGTTTGCATGGCTTTGATGACAAATGGCATGAAAGGAAGCAGAAGCAGGCACTGCCTCTTACCAGCCCAGCCTCACTGGCATAAAGTCATGACTGCCACATTCTGTTGGTCAGAGCAAGTCACATAACTGAGCCTACAATTAGAGGTGGAAAAAAAGATTCCACTTCCTAATAGGGGGCTTTGAAACATTACATTGAAAAGGAGCATGGATACAAGCAGGGAAATAATTGAGGCCACTTTTGTAAACTGTCTTCCACATCCCCCAAGGTCTAGTGCACCACGGGGGTCCCCAGTCAGTCAGTCATGTGACATGGGAGCATACCCGTAAGTAGCCTCTCTGCATCCTGACTGCTGAGCTAGCTGACCTTTCACCTCTTTCACCCCACAGACCACACACCCGTCTGCTAGGCATCTCTGGTTCTGACTCATGGCTGCCATTCAGAACCAGAGTCATCAGGCAATGGGGACCTGTGTATGGATCTTCACCTCCAGAAGTTTCTAAATATGGCCTGCCTGATGGAAATGTCTGGTTTTCAACTACAAAATTAAAGCTTGATTTAATCTAATGAGCACCCATCAAAACTTCAGGTTGTATATAGAGAAAGTTAGATTTCCAAATTATGCCTACAAAGTAGCAGAGATGTACAGATGACATCAGGTACCTGGATGTGCCCCATCACTGCTTTCTTGGAAGATTCCCAGCAGAGCTGAGTGTGAAGCCACTCACAGAAGCAGCCCAGTGGGATTTGCCTTTGTCCTTTATCCAGCCCATTTGGGGGCTCTCTTAGTTGGAAGGTTTGCTTCTTCCTGAGGGAAGTTTCTCAGAAGAAAGACGGGTCTTGGTGTTCCGACTGTGCTTTGAGGTCCCCAGTCTCATTTCTCTGACTTCATCCTTAACTCGGTCCATGTGGCCCTCCTTCTGGAGGATTCCACTATGGCTTACAGCCACCTGGTACTGCCAGACCCGGGGAACGTCAGAGCACCTGTTGTGTGTGCACAAATGGCCGGTTACATGCACTGTTGGCCTCTGGTTATTGACAATGTATTTTATAGGGAAAAATCCCAGGAGAACATTTTTGCTTTTTGTCCAGACTTTCCTAAGCACGTGCATCTGAAGTAGACGTGAGAAGATACATCTTGACTCACGAGGCATACTGTCCTGACCTAGTGGGGATCGAGCGGTCTCGGTCCTGTGCCCGGGTGCCGTCTGTATCGTGGCCGCCACTGCCTCCCTCTTCCTGCTCTTCCTTCTCCCCCTGCTTCTGCTTCTCCTTGTAGCAAAGAGCACTTGAATAGAGTCTTGTGCCCACATTTTCTACCTGAATTGTGCTGATTTTCTTTTCTTTTTTGTTTTTTTGAGATAGTCTCATTATGTTACCCTCGGTCGAGTGCTGTGGCATCACAGCTCACAGCAACCTCTAACTCCTGGGCTTAAGCAATTCTCTTGCCTCAGCCTCCCAAGTAGTTGGGACTACAGGCGCCCGCCACAATGCCCAGCTAATTTTTGTTGCAGTTGTCATTGTTGATTAGCTGGCCCAGGGCCGGGTTTGAACCCACCAGCCTTGTTGTATGTGGCTGGCGCCGTAACCACTGTGCTACAGGCACCAAGCCAATTGTGCTGATTTTCATTTGGAAAAGACAGCAGGGGGAAGGCCCTTCTAAGCCATCTACTTTCTTTTCGCCTAGACTAGAGCTTTCCCTTTGGCTTACAGGGGGGTCATGGGGCAGTTGAGAAGCACTTTCCTACAAAGAGTTTGGGAGGCCCTCGCCTTCCATTGCAGAATGGGTGGAAACCATGGTAAGCCATATTCTTTCATCGCCTTTCTTCCCTTCTCTCCTTCTCTCCCAGGAGTCCAGGGGGAGGGGAGGTGAGGGTGTAGTCAGGAACAGTGGTGGGAAGCAATTTAGTTTGGGTTGGTTTTTATGTTTTTGGTTTTTAAGAGACAAGAGTCTTACTTTGTCACTCAGGCTGGAGTGCAGTGATACTCACTGTAACCTCAAACTCCTGGGCTTAAGCCATCCTCCTGCCTCTGCCTCCCACATTGCTGGGACTACAGGTGCAACTGCCCCTGGCTAGTTTTTATTATTTTTTTATAGAGATGGAATCTCACTATCTTGCCCAGGCTGGACTCAAATTCTTGGCCTCAAGCGATCCTCCCCTGTCAGCTTGGAAAAGTGCTGGGACTATAGGTGTCTAGAAGGAGATTTTCTTCTCTTCTTATCAGATACTCTTTTGAGTTTGACAGACATTAGACCCATTAATCAAGGAGGCTTTCTTCTTGGAGGACTTAAAGGAGAATTAAAATAAAAATGACTTTCTCACTGCACTGACTAAAATGTTGTTTATCCTTGTCCACATGTTTGGTGAGCCATGATTTGGGATTCCAGATCTGCTATCGATGGCTGTGTGGCCTTAGTTTTCACGTCCATGAAATGGGGATAACGACGCCTCCCTTGGTTCTGGATTTACTTCTAAGCCCCTCTTCTGGGGAACCCTGGTCCCTCGGCAACACTGGGGACAGCGTTGGAAACCCATTTCCTCACAGTTCCCATGTCAGGTTTTCTGGTGAGTCTTTGTCTTTTTTTTTTTTTTTTTAAGAGACAGAGTCTCACTCTGTGGCCCTCGGTAAAGTGTCCTGGCATCACAGCTCACAGCGACTTCCAACTCTTGGGCTTAGGCAATTGTCTTGCCTCAGCCTCCCTAGCTGGGACGACAGGTGCCCACTACAATGCCTGGCTATTTTTTGGTTGCAGTTTGGTCAGGGCTGGGTTTGAACCCGCCACCCTTGGTATATGGGGCCAGCTCCCTACTCACTGAGGCACTGGTGCCACCTATTCTGGTGAATCTGTGAAACTTAAGAGAACGTGAGTCTTTGAAACTACAGAGAACTCAGAAGGGGGTGAGCGCTGAGCCCTGTAAGGCTAGTCTTGAAGAAACACTGGAGTTAGGTGTGGTTAGGCCATCAATTCTTGGCAAGAGGAGCATCCATGCTGAGTCTGCAGTTTGCATCTGATTCTGCTGAGTCAGGAAAGGGCCCCCAGGTCTCCTTTTGTCGTTACTTTCAAGCCACTGGGTACATTAACAGCTTGCTCCCAGGACAGATACAGACTTTAGAGCAGTGATTTTCCACTAGTGTGCCACGGCCCACTGGTGTGCTATGAAAGCTTCTTAGATGTGCCTCAAAAATTTTTAAAGATCATTAAATTATTTTTGAAAGGAGTTCAAAGCACAATAAGTGTGTTCTCTTTTTTTACTCTTTTTTGGATCAACATAATTTAAGTGTGCCATGGAAGTTTAAATAAGGGTTCAAGTGTGCTGTAAGATAAAAAAAAGGTTGAAAAACACTGCCCCAGAGGAACACAATTTGAGGTTCTTTTAAGTGCCAACTTGATAATCCATTTCTGACTGTCAGCCTAGCAGAATTCCAGTAACAGGAGCGTATGGTTCTGGACACTTTCCATTACATTAGGATGTGGTAGAAGAAACCTCCACTATCTTCCTGGCATTTTTTTTTTTTTTTCAGATTTGTGAGCACGATGATTTCTAGACTTTGTAGGTACAGGGCTCCTTTCAAACAACAGGTGTCCCTTGTTTTAATGAAAAGAAGATAATAGAGAAATGTCTCTGTCTAATACCAAATAAAGATGGAGTCTTTCTGTAAATGATTTTGCTTTATGGGGTAGAGAATCACTCCTTTTGGCATTGCTGAAACAGTTCAAATGGAAAATTAAGGAACACGGGGGCCATTACAGGAGAGGAAGCAGCACATACCAAATGCCAACAGGTGACCATACCCTTAGTTTGGGCTGCTACTTGGTGGCTTCCACTTGCTGTTCTTTGTTCTGGAAACTTCCTAGGGCTCAAGGAACAGTCCCTCATGAGACTGATTTGCACTGAGGTGCTTCTAATGATATTCCAAATAAACTGCTGCATTTGTAATCCATTTGAACGCTGTGTGGTGGCTTCCTGGCTATTCTATTACTTTACCAAAAAAAATTTTTTAAACTCTGTTTTTGCTTATTATTCTTTCTGAAAGATAAATACAAGGTGCATTCTCTGTTATTTGTATGTCTTCAGTGTAAAAGAATCACTCCTGGGGCGGGAGGTGTTTATGGATATTCTTTGGTGAGCATTTGAAGCCAAAAAGAGTTTGATGAAGGTGAGCTGGTTGTGTGGGGCAGAGCGAGCAAATCCAGGTGTTATTTTGCTGGGTGCACATCCCAGCTCTTCCACTGATCTGCTGTGCAGCCTAGGGCAAGTGACTTTACCTCTGAGCCTCAATTTTCACTTCTGTGAAATAGGGACAATAAAGCCTCCCTTAAAGAGAGAGCTGGCCACTGACTGCTTCTGTCTGCTTAGCATCCTTCCTCAATTCTGGTACCAGCAACCACCTTCCCCCACCCTTTAGGAAACTCTACCTACTCCACTATAATTATGGGCCTTCTAGTGAGACTGCCAGCATGCCTCTCCCAGTCAGTGTCAGTGATGGGCACATGCCCAGTGCTGGCCAATCAGACTCCTCCTTAGATGAGTATGTACCAGAAGAGGAAAAGGAAGTTGACTCTTTCTTCTGGGGCAGTTAAGCTAGGGGGAGGTCAGCCTGGAGCTGCCTATGACCCTGTCTCCTGAAAGGAAGAGTTCAGGAATGGCTGGATCCAGGTATTCAAATGCAGTCCTTAGAGGTCCATCTCATGGTTCTGCTCTCCTCCATGCCGGCATGCAGGCTTCTAATCAATCATTCTGACCAGGACTGAATGTCCTGGAGGGTTCATTTGTCCACCTTAAAGACCCTGTGGCTAGAGAATAACCCCCAGGGAAGACTGGGACTTCTAAAGGAGGGCAGTGGGTCAGGACAGGCAAAACTAACAGGTGGACGGCAGCATCCTTGGCAGAGGAAGCAGCACGTGCAAAGATACGGAGGTGTCAGAGGCCTCCCAAAGCTCAGTGCATTGTGGCTGAAGGGAGTGGCACAGGGGTTGGGTGGTGACAAGAAAGAGGCTGAAGAGAGTAGCTGGAACTGGGCTGTAAAGAGCTTCATGTGCCCCAACTAAAAGTTTCCACATCATTGTGATTATTTGCCCTTAAATTCCTCAATCCCCCATCCCAGCACTGACACAAAGTCTTGTACTTATAGACACTTGCTAATTGATGGGGAAATGAATAATTTTCAAATTCTCTAAGAAAAGGGGGGCATTATAAAAAGGAAAGGAAGATAAAGAGAAAGTGTACATCCCCATTAAAAGATTTAATAATTAGCCTGACATGATGACACATGCCTTCAGTCCCAGCTGAATCCTTACTGAGGAGGCTGAGGCAGGAGGATCACTTGAACCCAGGAGTTTGAGGTTGCAGTGAGCTGTGATGATGCCACTGGACTCTAGCCCAGGGCAACAGAGCAAGATTCTGTCTAAAAGAAAGTAAAATAATAAAATAAAATATTTAGTATTTAAGTGACAACCACATACTCAGAATTGGCCTAGACACTTTTTATGAATACATTTAACTCCCACCACAACCCTGTGAGGTAGAGATTATAATAATAGTAGCTAACATTTATTGAGTGTTGTGTGCCAGACATGGTGCGAAGTGCTTTACTTATATAAAGAAACTGGAGTTAATTCTCAGAGCAACCTCATGAGGTAGGCATTATTTCAACTTTCATTTTATAGAAGGGAAAACTAGGGTCCAGAGAGGTGAAGGGTCTTGCCTGAGGTCACACCACAAGGAAGCAGTAGAGCTTGGATTTGAGACTAGCTATGTGACCATTTCATACAACTCTAGATCTAGCACTCTTTTTGCTTCTCCTGGGAGATTTTTATTTGTTCATTTCCGGCATAAGGATGATTCTGTCTGTGTCGCTGGAGAAGAAGATAATCATCCCCTGGATGCTGGTCATGGTCACACGAGGCCAGCTGATCACAGGCAGGAGGCTGGCCAGGACTCCATTGAAGATGGCAATCACATAGCCCCAGCCTGGTTGGCACCTTCCACCATGATACACAGAGGAGCCTTCACAGACTGCTTTGGCGAATGGGGAAGCCAGGCTGATTGGGAAAACCAGCAGGCCCGCAGTGGTGGCAGTGGCTGAAAATGACAGGAAGGAAAGCTACTGTGTTGTCGATCAAAGGGCACCGGGCTAACCTTCCATCCCAGGATTCACTCATCCACCCACTAGCAACCCCTCTACCACCTCCCCATCCATTCATTCACTTATTTAGGGGCTCATCGCTCCTTCAATCGACTCACTCACTCAGCTACCCTTCTACCCTCCTGTCTATCCACTCATCTATTCATTCAACCATAATCTTACCCACTTCTCCCCATTCCTCCATCCCACCTATCCGGTCATTAATCCATCTGCCTACTTAGCCACTTGACCCCCACTTAATCTTCCATGTATCTGGTGATTTTCTAATCTACCCATCTTCCCTATCCACCCACCATCCATGTGCTAAAATATCCATCTATCCATCCATCAGTTCATCCATTCATTCTTCAAAATTGTAGCGGTGCTGTAGTGGGCATTAATGATACTAATGAAGTGAACCAGACACCTCCGTGCCTCAAGGCACTCCTGGTGGTACAGAAGAGTCGGATGCCCCACAGCCTCCCCGGGTGTCTCCAGCCACACTGGCCCACTTTCAGTTCCCTGTGTATGTCTTGCCCTCTTGTCTCCCTGCCTTTGCCCCTGATCTTCCCATTACCTGAAATGCCCTTGTCCTCTGGTTAACTTCTACCCATCCTTCCACACTCAGGTCAAGAGATACCTCCTTGAGGAAGCTTGCCTCAACATGCTGCATGCACTGAGTCAGATGCCTCCTGGAGTTTTTCTTACCACCCTGCGCTCATCCACGTTGTTCCAAATATCCAGTGAGTTGTAACCACCTAATCCTCCCAAGCCCTGCCAACTAGACACTAGAGCCTAGAGCAAGGACCGTATCTCTACCCATTGACTCAGCAAATTCCAGTGACCTGGAATTACTGGATATCTAAGATGTGTGGAGCACTGTGCTAGGCCCTGGTGATAAGAAGGCACACAGACATGTCTTTACTCTCACGGAGCTGACATTTAGTGGAAAAGAGTGGACAAAATTCAAGTAGGTAGATAAGATATTTCAGGTAAGTAAGATGTGCTGCAAAAATAGATAAAGCAAGGTAAGAGGATGGAGATTATAAGGAGAGGGAAGCTCCCTTCACTAGAGGTCACGGAAGCCCCCCGTGGAGGCAGTGATATCTGAGCAGTGCCCTAAATGAAGTGGGGTGCGAGATATGAGAAGATCTGGAGAAAGAGAACTCCAGGCAGAGGAAGCAAAAATGGGGTGTGTGAACAACAGAGCAAACCAGGACGGCTGGAACACACTGAGCCTGGCAGAGTAGGGGAGATGCGGATGGAGAGGGAATGGGGGCAGGATCATGTGAGCCATCTTAGGCCAGGTAAAAGAGTTTAGATTTTATTCTCAGGGTGATGGGAAGCCACTGGAGGGTGGATAAGTTGAGCTGACTAGCATGATCTGATTTCAGTTTCCAGCGTGTGGCAGACAGACTCCAGGGGGAAAGGGTGGCAGCAGGGAGCCCCGTGTGGAGTATTGCTATAATCCAGGTGAGAGAATTAATTGAATGAGGGTTGCAATCAAGACTTAGGCCACCGCATCCGAAAGCTATGTGTGAGTTAGAGAAAAGCACCTGAGGCTCACAGTTTAGTAAGTACAGCATGGCCAAGGCTTGAGCATCTCCTGAGCTCTTGGATGTGCATCTTTGTGTAGTGCACAACATGCCTGCCCAACCATGGTGGCCCAAGGGGGACAGATTATTAGGACTGAGTTGGGTAAGGGCATGAATGGGTGGCATTAGGGATGCCATCTCTTCTTTCCCTCAATTTCTGGCTTGTTACAGGACCAAGATAGTTGACAATCCTCGGATTTATCTCTGAGGTCTGACCCAGAAGTCCAGACTCTGTTCATAGGCTCATTCATTCATTCACTCATTCATTCCATATGTCTACAGCACTTAAATATGTGCCAGTGTATTTACCTGCCACTGCCTGCACCCCTGGCATTGGGCCACTGACCCTGCTTGGGCACAGCCCTTTGGGGGCCAGGGCCCAGGACAGGAGGAGAATTGCATTGAAGACCAATAGCAGCCAGCCTCCGAGAAGCATCACAGCTGAGACCTGCCAGGGAGAAATAAGAGGAAGGGTTTTGGCTGGGACAGGGGCCAGTGGATGCTGCTGCTGCTTCTTAAATGACCAGCATCTGAGTCCTCACAATGTCCCCATGAGGTCTATTCTATTATTATAACCATTTTACATATAAACAGAGGTCCATGAAATTGTCATCATTTGCCTAAGGACACACAGCAAGTTAAATGGTAGAGCCAGAATTAAGATCCAGACTGATTGGCTACCACACCATAACTTTAGTAAGTACCTGCTACATGTCAGGATCACCAGGAAAGGCACCTGGTGGGTGTTGTTACACCACCTTTGCAATGATCAGTTTTGAAGGCTATACATTCTTCCTTAGAGGTACCAAACTAGGAGTCCTTACCCATTTTCCCCATTGTTGCTCTTGGTAACATGCATCACAACAGGGACTTAGCTTTCATTTCTAAACCTAACAGTGCTTAGAGCAGTGGTCAGGTAGGTGTGCACAGGTTGTACACTGAGCAACTCTAGGAGATACCTTTGGGGTTATCATAGATTTGCATACTGATTACAGCTATTTCCCAGCAGATGGCAGTATAGTGTCCTGAAGAAGGGGTGCTATTTCCTATGCACAGAGGTGCTGTATGGGCAGGTGACTGCCTTGCGAATGCAGGTGGAGCCCAGAACTTGGCATTTTTGCAAAGATCTACAGGTGTTTCTTAAAGGCTGTCAGGTTTGAGAACCTGTCTCAGTTCATAGGAGAGACTAAGGGTGAGTTCACAGACACTGGGACACCCAGGTAGCAAGGAAAGGCCCTTCACATCCCATTCACTGAGCTTCCCTCCCATGATGCGTTGGACTGTGCCCCCAGAGGACTCAGGAATCAGTGAACCCAGGTCTCACCTTCCAAGGAAAGTCAGAAATATCCTTGAGGGACCTGAAGGTCACACAGCTCTGGTTCCAGCTGTCACCTTGAGGCGAAGAGCAGTAGGTGAGGACACCAAAGGAGAAAGTGTGTGTCTGGAACCACGCAGGGGAGATGAGGCTGAGGGCTGAGATGCAGGTAAGGGACAGCCCCAGAGCTGCCCACACGCTGCTCACCATTAGGGAGTATTGTTGACCTAGGTTTCAACCAGCAAGATTAGTAATAGAGACCACCAGGGCAAGAGGTGAAACAGGGACTGGCAGATCCCCCTGACCCCAGCCAGGAATCTGCTGCTAGGGACAGACCCTAGGACATTAGCCCCCCCTTCCCCCTTGAGCCTGGAGTTGGGTGGGGGAGACCCTTTGCCCTAACAATTTCTGGAAGTAGAATAGAATAAATGTTAGCACTTACAGACCTTTGAACAGATCTCCACCTTCTGCATGGTAAATCATCATCACTGGTCCAACAAGGCACCTCTCATGTTTCATTCATTCATTCATTCTTTCTGCCCATCAAGCCTTCTCTACCCAAAAGGGATGCTTCTACTGGGGTTTGGGGGAGCATGCCTTTTTAAAATTCACACATAATGCTGTTTCTAGCAGCCACCCTGTCCAACAGCTAATGCCTCTTAATCAATAAGACTTTTTTTTATTTTTGAGACGGAGTCTAACTCTGTTGTCCTGGGTAGAGTGCTGTGGCATCATAGCTCACAGCAACCTGAAACTCTTGGGCTTGACCAATCCTCTTGCCTCAGCCTCCCTAGGAACTGGGACCACAGGCATGTGCCACTACACCTAGCTAGTTTTGTTTTTTTTTCCTATTTTTAGTAGAGATGAGATTTTGATCTTACTCAGGTTGGTCTCCAACTCCTAAACTCAAGCCATCCATCTGCTTTGGCCTCCCAGAGTGCTAGGATTACAGGTGTGAGCTACCACACACGGCCCAATACCACTGTTAATTCTTTTATGTGCGTTTGGGGGTATTTTTGCAAAATTGGTGTTGTATAATACATGTGCACTTCTCACGTATGTAAATGGTATGACTTCAGGTTTTACCTTTGGTTTCTACTTCTGGCATTAAGCATAATGTTTTTAGGGTTTGTGTTGTCATGAGTATACCTATTCCACCCGTCCTGGTCCGGGTTCCTATAGGCAGAGCCCAAGGGCAACCTTAGGGGTTAGGATTTCATCACATAAATTTTGGGGAGGAGTTAGGATTTCATCACATAGGAGTTAGGATTTCATCACATAAATTTTGGGGAGGATATAAATATTCAGTTCACCAATGACATGTCTGAGCTTAGAAGGCAGTTTGATAACAGCAAGCCTGTCATTGATGGCTGGAAGGGAGGCCTGGAGGGGTAAGCCTGCCCAAAGACTCCCGGGGTCAAAAGCAGCTACCTGCCAACTATGCCAAGAGCATCCACTCAGACTTCCCAGACCACTGGGTTATATACCTTGGGTTTCACTTTATCAATCTAAGCCTGGCCAGCACTTTAAATGTGGCAAGAATTCTTGGTTTGGAGGCCAACCAGCCCTGTACTATTTATTTACCAGCTGTGGGACCTGGTACAAGTTCCAGATTGCCCTGGGCCTCAGTTTCTCCATATGTACAAGAAGATTATAAATCTCTGGGGGCAGAGAGTATTGGGCTGAATCACCAAGCAGAGTGATGTGGTGGAAAGAGGCAGAGAGGCCTGAATAGTCCCCTTCCCAGCTGTGTGAGCTAAGAAAATGGGAATACTCACCATTTAACACTCTCTGGAAAATGGGAGTGGGAGTTGTGATAGTTCTGGGGAATAAAATGCAAGTGTGTTGCAGGGAGAGGGGCAGAGATAAGCCTGAGAAGGTAGGTCAGGGTCAAGTTGCATGGGCTTTTTACTCTGGGATTAGAAAAACATCCTGGCTGCTTGCCAGCAAGTGAGATGTGCTCCCTTGAGTGAGAGAGGATGGTTTTTGTTGTTTTTTCCCCTTCTATACTCAAATCAGCCTCTCCTTTGGGCTGGTAGCATCCCGAGGGGTGTAATTCCAGCCAGGAAGCTGGGGATAGCTGAATACACCTAGGCTGGTGGTTTTGCCTCTCTCAGGCTACACCAGTGGCCCTCTAGGCATTTCTGACCTTGAAAGGAGTTTTGTTCTTTAGATAATGCTCAATGTCACCTGGGAAAATCATGCCAACAGTCCAGGTGCCCAGAAACCTAAATGAGGCGCAATAACCTGAAACCACATCCGGCCAAGCTCCAATTAGCTGGAATCCACCTAAGGGAAGCTTGAAAGGAACTGAATCTTTTCTCCTCCTGCTCAGTACTTAACTTTTAGTAGCAGTCAGCAATTCCTGAGCATTCACAGGCCCCATTCTAAGCACTTTCAGTGCCTCTTGCATGTAATCCTCATGGCCACCTGATGAGTGCAGATTCTGTTATTCTCATTCCCATTTTACAGATGATAAAACTGAGGCTCAGGAAGTAAGTGGTGGAGCTGGCACTCAGGGAATCAGGCTCCAACTCTGGGCCCTAAGCCCAAAGTGGTATTAAAGTTTAATTTAAAAGCCAAATACCAATAAAAAAAAAATAAAATAAAAGCCAAATACTCCAGTGGTTTCTCAGGGCTTTCCAAGGTTACGACATGGTCAGCTCTCTCACCCGCTCTGTCTAGGGGGCATGGATGATTCTAGAAGAGTCATATTCAGCTACAGGCAGAATCTTAGGAGGAGAACTGTGACTCAGTTTAGAAGTGGCTGCTATAGGGACTTGGGCTTCCATGTTCTCAGTTTTTAAAAGACCAGATTGATCATTCATTTCTTCTACTTTGACGTGCCCAGCCCAGTGTGACTCCTTAACCCTCCACCCCTGGGAATACAGTGATGACCAGAACGTAGTCCCTGACTTCAAGGAGTTTAGAGTTTTGTGGGCAAGACAGACAAACAGGATAGAACAATATGTCCATCCATCCATCCATCCAACAAATGCTTACTGAGTATCTACTATGTTCCAGGCACTGTTTTAGGTGCTAGGGATTTGGCAGTGAGGAAAACAGACAAAGTCCCTCCTCCTGGAACTTACCTTCTAGCAAAGGACAGAGTCAGCAAGGAGATAAACAAGTCAGTATATTACATGCTGGATGTTAATGGTGCTCTAGAGAAAAATGAAGCACGGAGGCAGAGAGTGAGTGATTGGGAAGTGGTCATGGAAAACCACAGAAAAGGTGAACTTTGAGCAGGGACCTGAGGGTGGGGTGTCAGGGAGGGAGGAATATTTCAGGCCGAAGATGGAGCAGGTACAAAGGCCCTGGTGCTTGGCATGGCAGAGGCTGGAAAAGATGAGGACTGAGAGAGCGGGGGGCCTTGCAGGCTTTGGCTTTTCATTTCTGAGTGAGATGGAGAATCTGTAGACAGTCGTGGGCAGGGGTATGACGAGACCTGTCCTAAGTTTTAGAGAGAGCACTCTGCGTCAAGCACAGTGGCTCATGCCTACAACTCCAGCACTTTGAGACGCCATGGTGAGAGGATCACTTGAGACCAGGAGTTGAGAGAGCCTGGACAACATACACAAAATAAAATCCCCCATCGCTACACAAAATACCATTTTAAAAGTTAGCCAGGCATGGTGGTGCACACCTGTAGTCCCACCTACTCAGGAGACTAGAGGATCGCTTGAGCCCAGGAGTTTGAGGCTGCAGTGAGTATGATAACACCACTCCAGCCTGGGCGACAGAACAAGACGGGCTCCTGGGTGGGGAACAGGTAGAAGGGAAGGCTGGAGAGAAGCATTCAGAAAGCTCCTTGTCAAGTCAGGTGAGCCACAAGGCTGGATCAGAGTAGGGTGCAGGAAAGGCAGGCAAGGGAAAGGGGGTCCGATTCTGAATCTATTGTGAAGGACAAAGGTCAAGTTGACCAGACGTACTGACGGGGTGGCTCCGGGCAGGAGGGAAAGCAGGGAGGCAAGCGCGCCTCTAGGGTCTGACCTGGGCACAGGGGACCGCGGAGCCACCATTACGCCAGCTGGGGCACCTGCAGGAGGAACGGGTTCACCAGGGGAGGGGGAGACTCTGAGTGTGACATGGTATGAGTCTAGCTTGAGTTGTGTGCTTTTGCTGCCTTTTGATCAGCAGGTACGTCCAGGTATATGCCTGTCGTATGCAGGTATGTGCGTGTCTGGATGTATGGACAGATGTATACAGGCACAGCTCCAGACCACAGGAAAGCCCGGGTGATGCTGGGGGCAGGCATGGAGAAAGGGCACTGGATCCAATCTGGGGGGTCCAGGTGTTGTCCAGGCTGAGACCCACAGACGGCCAAGCTGGGCCTGGGGAGGACATTGACTTGCACCTCTCGTGTAAGCCTCCCTTACACAGCCAGTCCAATTCTGGTTGTCTTCCAGCCTTTGTCACAAGTTGGCTGTGTCTCCTTGGAACAAATTCTATGATGGCTCCGAGCCTCAGTTTCCCCATGTACAGAACTAAATCTATGTCCTAGACCCGTGGGACTTAATTTTTTGGAGGTGGTGCTTTCCTTTGAAAATACGATTTAAAACTATGTTTGCTTTCCCTATGCAGATTAGAACGCACAGTGCACACATACACACACACTATTGTAATTTCAGAGCTCATGGACCGCCCCCCCCCCCAGCCCATTATGGACCTTGAACTATCCCCTGGAGCTGTTCCAGTTTCCTCTCCTCCCCCATCCTGAGCGCAGATCACTCTCCCCTCCAGACTCCCCGCACTTCAGGTCAGGACCCTCCAATGTGGACACTCCTGCTCAGGCTCCGGCGTTAGACCCAAGTCTGTGACCTCATAAAAGGTTATTTTCCCTTTGGAGGAAACATTCAGGTTGCGGAACAAAGCCGGGCGTGTGTGATAAGCTGTTCTGAGGGTGTGTGCCTGTGTCCTTTCCAGTTCCTTAAATCCAGCCTTTCACTCTGGGTGGGCAAAGAAGGAAAAGCCAGCCCCAAATGGGGACGGGGTGAGGAGACTGTGTTTTCCGGGCAGAAGTCACACAAAGGGATTAACTGAGCTACAATTAAGCACCAGCTGGAGAAAACTTTGCCACTCTCTCCGCTACCTTTCGCCCTGGTAATTCTAGTCCAGGGAACTGCGTGCACGTATCTTTGCATTTCTTTTGTTTGTTTCTTTTTTTGAGACAGAGTCTCACTATGTTGCCCTAGGTAGAGTGCTGTAGCGTCACAGCTCACAGCAACCTCCAAGTCTTGGGCTTAAGCGACTCTCCCAAGTAGCTGGGATATAGGCGCCCAGCACAACACCCGGCTATTTTTTGGTTGTAGTTGTCATTGTTGTTTGGCAGGCCCAGGCTGGGTTCGAACCCGCCAGCTCTGGTGTATGTGGCTGGTGCCCTAGCCACTGAGCCTCAGGCGCTGAGTCTACCTTTGCATTTCTTTCTTTTTTTTTTTTTTAATTTATTTATTTTTATTGTTAAATCATAGCTGTGTACATCAGTACAATCAAGGGGTACAACGTGATGGTTTCATATACAATCTGAAAAATTCTCATCAAACTGTTCAACGTAGCCTTCATGGCATTTTTTTAGTTACTATAAGTAGGCATTTGTATTCTGCATTTAGTAAGTTTCGCCTATACCCAGTTTCTTGAAGCTTCTCCTGCTATGGAACTCCCAGAGTCAGACACTGTATCTTAAACGTCTTTATTCCCAGCATCCATCCACATAATACTTGGCACAGACCAGGTGCTTGTCTTGTCTTTTACTGCAAGAGATGAAGTGCAGCTCAAACTGGCTCAAGGAGAAATGAAAAATTATTGGCTCACATAACTGAACATTCTCTGATATGACTGGATTCAGGCACAGCAGGATCCAGGTAAATAAGCAATATCTTCAGGATCTCTCTCTCTGCTCTGTGTTTTGCTTGGTTGGCTTTATTCTTAGGCAGATCCTTTCTAACTGTGTTGGCCATCAGTGGCTCCAGGCTGACATTCCTAGACTCAGCAACCCTAGAGAAAAGAAAGGGTTGCTCTTCTTTGCAGTTACAGCAAGTGCTGTGATGAACTCTGTCAGATGTGGATCACATGCTCAGCCATGGACCAATCATGCGTCCAAGAAAATGGGATGTTCTGATTGGCCTGACCTAGGTCCTGGGGCATAGCATTGGGGCTTGAGGTTTGGGAATTCTGGTAGCATAGGAATGCCATGAGGCTCACCTCCCTAAACCACATGGACTGAGTGTGGGGAATGGGGTCATTCCCAGGAAGAAAACTGAGGTGCTGTTAGCAGAGGAGGGGGAATGGATGCGGGGCTGGTGAGAACAATGTTCAGGAAATGGTGGTATGACTTGAGCTGGTGCTGTCAGAAGCAGGAGGCTCCAGCAAGTTACATGCAGAAAACTTGAGTGAAGCCTCAGACACAGGCTCAAGTCCCAGCTCTTCCACCTACATTCGGTGTGCCCTGGTTTGGGGCATCTCTGCCTCTCTGGGCCTCAGTTTCTCCACCTGTAAAATGAGGGCATCTGGAGTGATGACTGTCACGGTTTCCTCCCACTCATTCCATCATTCATTTATTAATTTTTCCTCCCACTTATTCCATCATTCATTTATTTTTTCTCCTTTCAATCGCTATTTGTTGTTGAAGGGATTTGGATTCAGCCTAAACCACATGTCAGTTTTGAGGTTTACTAGCTGTGTCAGGTTTACTGGTGCACCACTCAGCTGTGCCCAGCTGTGGCCTTCCTGGCCTCCCAGCAGCATTGGACACAATCCAGCCTCCCCTCCCCTCCCCTCCCCTTGCAGGCATTCTGGATCAGTTGCTGCAGCCGCATGGCCAGCTAGGCCTGAAGCGAGGTGGCCTGCATCATGGCTCAGGCTCCCAACACCCTCGGGTGTCAACCAAGCTGACCTGCCTGGACCCTTTGAAGGAGGGAGCTTTAGAACCTCCTCTTACAGGCTCAGGTGAAGCTGTGCATGGAACTGGCTATCCCTGTGGCTTCCTGGAGGTGAAGGCAACGCAACCCAGCTGTGAGAAGCAGCTGGGCCCAACCATGACTAATGGTGAACAAGTGGTGAGAGGTATCAGCCCATGACACTTTTCATCTCTGCAATAGTCTGTTTTCCCTTCATTTCTGCAGTGGTCTGTTTCACATGGCTTATCCAGAGACACCGTGAATGGAGGAACTCCAGCAGTGTTTTGTGGAGACACTGTGGCCAGCCCACTAAGGCATGTCTTGTATTTCTCTCCTTTCTTTTCTCTCCCTTTACCCTTGCTGGGCTGGGATTACATCTCCAAGAAAGCATTAGCACATATTGCCTTAGGCTCTGTTTTCCAGGGATCCGACTGAGATACTAGCTGTGTGACCTTGAGCAACTTTCTTAACCTCTCTGAGCTTCTGATCCTTCATCTATAAAAGGGAGATAATAGTGCAGCATCTTTCACAGGTGTTGTGGTATTTAACAAGACAGCACAAGCTAAGTACTTTCATTAGTATCATTACTGAATCAGGCACTAGGTCCTATCATGTGAAAACACTTTTTTAACATTGATTGCCATGAATATTGTCAACTGGGTTTCGGGTACTATGCTAGTCTCTGCCCTCAAGGACCTAGAAAGTGAGAGAGAAGTAATTGTGAAATTATACTCAGTATAATCAGAGTTTAATGGAGGAGGGGGGTGCACAAGACTAAGAGGCTGTGACACCTAATCAGTCTTGGTAGTCAGGGATGGTGTTTCAGAGGAAGAATCTAAGGTCTGAGGGACATGTAGTTGTTAACCAGATGGTGGACAGGCAGAGGGCAAAGTATTCTTTTTTTTTTTTTGTAGAGAGAGAGAGTCTCACTTTATGGCCCTCGGTAGAGTGCAGTGGCCTCACACAGCTCACAGCAACCTCCAACTCCTGGGCTTAAGTGATTCTCTTGCCTCAGCGTCCCGAGTAGCTGGGACTACAAGACCACAACGCCCAGCTATTTTTTGGTTGCAGTTTGGCCGGGGCCGGGTTTGAACCCGCCACCCTCGGTATATGGGGCCGGCGCCCTACCCACTGAGCCACAGGTGCCGCCCCAGGGCAAAGTATTATTAGCAGAGGGCATGGCGTGGGCAAAGGATTTGTGTTGAGGGAAAACATTTCAAATATACTGGCTCTCCCTCTCATGAACCAGGTAAATTACAGGAAAAACAAAATGGATAAATATGCACCAACAAAAATGCATAAACGGGCAGCACCTGTGGCTCAAAGGAGTAGGGCGCCAGCCCCATATGCTAGAGGTGGTGGGTTCAAACCCAGCCCCGGCCAAAAACTGCAAAAAAAAAGAAAAGAAAAAAGAAAAGAAATGCATAAACGTGGTCTCTGCCAAGGAGCGTGTGGGTTGTGGAGCTGTACAATTCAATACAGTAGCTATGGCGGCATGTGACTATTTAAATTAATTAAAATGAAACAAAATTTAAGATTTATTTCCTCAGTTCCGCTGACCTCATTTCCAGTGCTCCATAGTCATTTGTGGGCAATGTTGGACTGTGCAGACATAGAACACCTCTATCACTGCAGAAAATTCTACTGGGCAGAGCTGCCAAAGATTCTGAGAACAGGCAGTCTAATCAGGACAGATTTCCTGGAGAAGGGGACAGAAGGGCATAGAAAAGAGGTTTGGGAAGGGCTCTGGGTGGTGGCATTGCCTTCTGTCCTCAGGAAGAGAAAATCCAGAGCTGACAGGAGGGGCGGGGGTAGTGGCTGTAGAAACAGTGTACAACCTGACACCTCTTTGATCAGGGTACAATCACTGAGAGGGAGCACACAGGAATGCAGGGGGAGCCCGCTAAGGCCAAGCTGAACTAGGAAGAACCACCCTTTCTGGGGCCAGGAGGACGCTGGGAGTTGTAGTTTGGCACTTCTGGACACACACACCCACCCAAAGCTGGAGAGGGATGGAAAAGCTGAAACACTGGACTGGGCTGGAGGATATCTTTTTGGGCAGGTGGTCAAGGCTGGGGACACATCTGGGTTTGGGGGCCTTGCAAGGGTGAGGAATGGGCCTTAGGGAGAGGTGGAAGGATGACTAATTCCCTTCAGTGTTTATGTTCTGAGATAGAAAGTGCCATGACAGAAAACTCAGTTGTCTGAGAAACATGGAATATTTAGTTAAGCAGAACCTTCAGCCCACTTATTCTTGTTCATGGGAATTTTCCCACCAGAGATAAGAAGTTCTCTAGCAGGTGCGTCCAACCTTGTCTTTTCTCTATTACACATTGGAACTTCTTCTCTGGCCATACAGTATATACACAAGCACTAGGGAGAGCTGATTAGCAAAAGAAAAAGGTCCGGCATACTTTGCAATACCACAGACAAGCAAGAAAAGTCCTCACGAGATCAGTGTGCGGCTCAGGGGCCACAGGTTGGACACCCCTGCTCTAAAGTTAGGGAGGAGAAGGAGCAGCAGGTTATTCATGCACCCAGCATCTATTCATCCATCACCTACTGTGTGTGGAGCTCTGCTCTAGGCACTGGAAATCAGGGGAGTGAATAAGAGACAAAAGTCTCTCCTTGAGAAGTTCTAGAGAGAAGAGCAGACAATAAATGATTTATCTTTGCTCATGTAACTAACATACAGGTACCATATAAAAGCACCACTTAAGGTGGATTTGAGGGATTTTAATTTTCAATTCGTTCCTGACCTCACAGACTTCTCTTGGAAGTGGCAGTCATAGGTAAAAGCCACTGGGTTTGGTCCTATCCATTATTATGCTCAAGATATCCAGATGATAAAGGAGACCGTCCTAAAACATAAAAGACTTGATGAAGCCTCTGCCTCACCACCCCCACCATTTCTGGATTTCATCACTATGGGAGAGTCTGCTAGGGAGCCTCAGGCTGTTGATAAAATGGGGGTGGAGATCCCAACTTCAAAAAGGTTGTGGTGGAAAAGGATGTGCAACGGGAGCCGCCCTTGTGCCACACACACACACACAACATACCTCAACAACTTAGGAGAAAGATGAGGCAAAAGGGCTCCTGTCAATTCTGAAGCCACACAATGTGAAGTTTTTTTTCTCTCTCTTTAGTGAAATCCAGCCGACTTACAATAAAGGCACATATGATTTTAGGGCCTCTGGTTATTCATGCTTTGCACATCTTCCTTAGGAGGACATGTCACAAATGCAATTCCATTTACTCATGCAATTGTTTTTTTCTTTTCTTTTCTTTCTTTTTTTTTTTTTTTTTGTAGAGACAGAGTTTCACTTTATTGCCGTCAGTAGAGTGCCATGGCCACAGCTCACAGCAACCTCCAACTCCTGGGCTTAGGCAATTCTCTTGCCTCAGCCTCCCGAGCAGCTGGGACTACAGGCGCCCGCCACAACGCCCAGCTATTTTTTTGTTGTAGTTTGGCCGGGGCTGGGTTTGAACCCGCCACCCTCGGTATATGGGGCCGGCGCCCTGCTCACTGAGCCTCAGGCGCCGCCCTGTTTTTTTCAATATTTGTAAGCTTCACAAAGCCTGGATCTTGCCAGCAGCTTCACCGCTATGTCTCCAGCACCCGATGTACAGTAAGTGCTTAATAAAGATCTGTTGAATGAAATTTGTAAAGGATATCAGAACAGGCATTTTCTGTTCCAGGGGTGACCTATGATTCTGTCAACTCGTCCGCAAGTCTCTATAGCCATGACCCCACAACCCTTACCCTAGCACAACAGCAGGAGGCTTCTCACACGGTAGGCGCCTGTGCTTGCCGCGAGGGGGCGCCAACGCCTCGCGCAGACCTTGCCGCTCCCGGGCAGGCGCCCGCAGCCCCGGCGATTCGCTGGATCAGACTTTACCAAGCGCCGGGCTGCCTTAGGCTTTGCGGGGCGCAGACCTAGATGGTGCCTGCGGATACTCCGGGGACCGTTAAGTGACGTTCCTAGTCGGACACACCAGGGTCGGGATTCGAGGGGCGAGAGAGCTTCCGGCTGGTGTGTCCCGGGAAGACTGCCGACCTCTGACCCGCCGGACAGTCCCCAGGCCCAGGCGCCAGGCAGTGGCTCGGGTCCTATGAGCAGTGCTCCATCCGGAGCCCCTCCGCGCAGGCGCCGCCGCCGCAGTTCCCATGGCGACGGGGGCGCGTCCCTGCACCAGGCCCCGCCCCCAGCAGGCTGGGCTGCGCAGGGCCGCTGGCGGCGCGGGCAGGTGCCGCGGGCTGCGGGCAGGTGGCGGCGCGGCGCGGCGCGGGCCGGAAACGGCTGCAGGGTAGGTTGCTCAGCGGTCGCCGGGGGTGGGGGCTGGCCAGTTGCCCCCAGTCCTGACCCACCAGGAGTCAGGGGAGGCAGCCGAGGGGGAAGGCTGCCAAGTTTCTGCTCGGCCGGGGCCCCGAGAGAAAAGTTGGCAAAGTTGGCCAGGGAAGAGGCGGGGACCCGGAGGATCTCTCTGGGCTCTGGATCCGCTGGGAGGGAGGATTCTGGTTGCAAGTCAGAGAATCTGTTTCCCGAGACTTGGGAATGGATCCCGCGGGAAGATCCCGCACAGGGCATCCAATGGATCCCGCGCCATCTGGCTGGCGACTAGAGAGTCGATCCAAGAAGGGGATCAGGCGGCGGCGGCCTGGGGTCCCCCTGGATCCCCAGCCAGGAGTGACGGCGTAGAGTGATTCCGGGCGGGGAGCGAGAGGATCCCCGTCTCTCCTACGCCGGTCTGATCCTTGAGAGTGGATTCCAAAAGCAGATCTGGTGGCCGGGAGCTGAGGGATCGCT
Organism: Nycticebus coucang; assembly: GCF_027406575.1. Taxonomy (NCBI): domain Eukaryota; kingdom Metazoa; phylum Chordata; class Mammalia; order Primates; family Lorisidae; genus Nycticebus; species Nycticebus coucang. Next base: position 143,633,958 of record NC_069783.1, on the reverse strand, counting down.
GGGGATCTGGGATACCCAGCTTGGCGCTGCTAGGATCTAGACATCTGTGCGGGTTGAAGGCCCCGGAGGTGGACAGTGGGGCGTTAGTGCGACGAGCGAGACTGAGCCCCGGGAGAAGGGAGCACAGGGACAACCGGGGGCATGAGAAGGGCAGCGATTGGAGTCCCCGACGCCTGGGCTGTGGCCGCGTCCTCGGGATCAGGCCTGCGCTCCGCTGCGCTGGTCTTCTGTGGGCAGAGGCGCCCGGCTGGGATTCAGGCAGTGGCCTGCGTGCAGGCAGGCCGGCGTGGTCCCCGCCTGGGTGGCAGCGCCGCCCGGGGACACGGGTGGGCCCCTGGGAAGGGAAGCTGCCCATTGACCCCCACCCCAGCCTGACCTTTTCACACCCTACTGGCACACAGTCGTCTGGGAGCAGGGGCACCGCGCCCTGAAACCCTGCTCTCTGTCCTGGAGCCGGCTTGCCTGTGACCTCCGCAGGCGCTAGGTCACAGGGCTTCCTGCCGGTCAGGGCTTCCTGCCGGTCAGGCCTGAACTTTCTCTAGCCCGGAGCAGCCATTACCTTTTGCAAGGAAAAGGCTGTACCTGTTGCATGAAGAAAAAGCTTTTTCTTTGCAGCTTCTTCGTGACCTTGGGAAAGCACTTAACCTATCTGAGACCAGATTTCCTCCCTGGACAAAATGGGCTTAGGGAAGGGGGAGGGTCACAATTCCTCTTCTAGGGGGCTGGTGGATGGATCCCTATGATTCTATAGTAAGGGTTCTATAAATATTAGTGCCTCTCTTGTTCTAGCCCTTCCTTTTCATGTCCCATCCTCTGGGGTTGCTCTCCAGTAAGCCAGTGAAGGCTCCAGAAACCCAACTTGCTATCTTTTTAAACTGCAGGATTAGAGAAGTATTTATCTTGACCTTTCTTTCAAATGGGTTAATTGCCCCTCTGATTCCCCCCTTGCAGAGAGAATCTCTGAGATTTGGCTAATCAGTAACCAGGACATTTGGACAAGCCTTCTCCCCTGGCCTGGCTTTCTTGCTACTAATCCATCAAGGCTCTTGGACAAACATGCCTTCATCCCTAGACATTGGCGCCTCCTTCCTTCCCCTTGCCAGGGAAGATTCCCCAGGGAGTCTCACTCTCAATTAGGCTGCACTCGAACACATGAGCTCAAGGGATCCTCCTACCCTGGACTCCCAGAGTGCCAGGATTACAGGTGTGAGCCACTGCACCTGTCCTTAAACAACTATTTTCAATAAGAGTATAGTAATTTCTGCTATGAAATCCTCACTGCCAGCCTATTCTCTTAAATATATATATTTAATATATGATTAAATTAAATCATTTCTATATGATTTTAATATCATGTTCTTATATTAAATATTTAATATTCTTTAATATTTTATATTCTTAAATGTATTTATTCTTTATAATTCATCTGCTTATTTAATAGTTAAATGTTAATTTAATTCAGATTAAATTATCAAAAACTTCTGGATTAATGGTATTCAAACTAGTGTAGATGGTCTATATTTTCCTTTCCTTTCCTTTGAGCAACAACTTACAGTTTAATTCTTCTCATGCTACTAAACCAACTTTTTCAAATCCTTTTTCTTTCTTTCTTTCTTTTTTTTTTGTTTGCATTTTTTTTTCGCCGGGGCTGGGTTTGAACCCACCACCTCCGGCACCTAGGGCTGGCACTCTACTCCTTCGAGCCACAGGCGCCACCCAAATTTAGCCTTTTTCTGAAGGCTAAATAGTAATACTTTAGGCTTTGTAGGTCACATATGGTCTCTGTTGCATATTCTTGTCTTTCTTTTTCTTTTACAGACCCTTTAAAAATGTAAAAGCCATTCTTAACTTACAGGCTGTAAATAAAAACAGACTGTGGATTAGATTTGCTCTATGGGTTGTAGACTAAATATAAATATAAGCAGATGATATATAAAACTTATAAAACGAGGTTCAATGGGTGTCAATAATTGCTCAGATGTTATTACCACTTTTTCCTTATAAGCAAAGTTTTTTTCTATCCGTATCTTATCTATATGATTTTAAAAACTAAAAATGCACAGAGATGGGCTAGAGACGGGCTAAAACGCTACACGGATTTAGAGAACTGCAGCATTTTATTGCTGAAAGAAGTTTTAGAGATTATCTAATTTGAACCCCTGATTCACTTTACAGATAATATCACTAAAAGCTCATAAATAAATATGATTAAATACTGGAGGGATAGCAGGCCTTCAAATGAATCTTTATGTAATTCGGTCAAATGATTTTCACTGAGAATTCTGAAAAAGGATAAGGTTATTTGTTATTTCTTTTTTAAGATTTTATTATTGTTTCGGGTTAATCTGAGGGCACAAAGAAATAGGTTACAATGTTTGCATTAGTTAGGTAGAGTTCCTCTTATAATTGTGTACTGCCCCCAAGAAGTGTGCCATGCACTCGAACTTTGGGCCCATTGAGTGGGAGCACCTCCATCCTCCTCCTTCCCCTCTCCCTGCTCCCTCTTTCCCCATCCCAGACCTTGAATTGATTTGAGTTTTTCTCTTATGTGGGAATGTATCAGATTATCTACTGGCCTCATGTTAGTATTGAGGACATTGGATTCCTGCTTCTCCACTCTGATACTTTACTAAGAAGAATGTGTTTCAATTCCATCCAGATTAATACAAAAGATGTAATGTCTCCATCTTTTTTAATGGCTGAATAGTATTCCATGGTATACATATACCACAGTTTGGTATATCCATTCCTGGGTTGGTGGCATTTAGGTTGTTTCCAAATTTGGCCAATTGTAAATTGAGCTGCGATAAACAACCTAGTACAAATGTCTTTATGATAGAATGATTTTTTTTTTCTTCTGGATACATGACTAATAGTGGGATTGAGGAATCAAATGGGAGATCTAATTTGAGTTCTTTGAGGATTCTCCATACTTCTTTCCAAAGAGGTAGAATTAGTTTGCAGTCCCACCAACAGTGTAAAGGAAGAGGTTATTTCTAAATAAAAATGCAAACAATTTGCCATATCGGACTAACTCCTATCTGTGGAGGAAACCTGGGTAATGGTGCCAATTGAATACACTCATTCTTATTTAATTTCAAGGTGGCAACATCTGCTTTGTTTTCATTCAAACCTTTTTTCACATTTTCCTTTTTGTGTCCAAATCTCTACACACACACACCCCTACCCACTATTCCCACCAAATTTTATATTTAATGCCTACTCTCTAGATCACAACAACCCTGTTAGAACCCAACTCTCGTTCTAATCAAGACCAGCAGAACTGCCATTTCCTCGTCTCTTTCCCCCCAATTTTTTTTTTTTTGTTGTTGTTGTTGCTTTTTTTGAGACAGAGCCTCAAGCTGTCATCCTGGGTAGAGTGCTGTGGCATCACAGCTCACAGCAACCTCCAACTCCTGGGCTTAAGAGATTCTCTTGCCTCAGTCTCCCAAGTAGCTGGGACTACAGGTGCCCGCCACAACACCCAGTTATTTTTTGGTTGTAGTTGTCATTGTTGTTTGGCAGGCCCAGGGTGGATTTGAACCTGCCAGCTCTGGTGTATGTGTCTGGCGCCTTAGCCGCTTGAGCTACAGGCACCGAGCCCCAAATGTTATTATTAAAGCCCCACATGGACCTATGTCAGGCTACAAGTGAAGTCATTAGGCTTTTCCCCGCATTTAAAAAATGTTTTTTGTTTTTGTTTTTTTTTTTTTTTTTGAGAAATACAATGCGCATAAAATGCATATAACTTAAATGTTCAGTTTAAATAATTGTAAAGCAGGTACCCATGTAATATCATCACGTCAAGAAAGAGTACCATGAGCATCCAGAAGCTCGTGTGGCCCTTTCCAATCACAACCCTCTCTCTGACCTCTGAAGATAACCACTATCTTAACTTTTATAGTAATTTCCTTGTTTTCAAAATATAGTTTCACCTGTTACATGTCAGTCACACACAACATACTTTAGTTTGCCTCTTCCTGAACTTTATATAAATGGAATCATATTACAAGGGGACAAACTTTCATGGAAAATAAAATGACATCTCTATTTTCAAAAATGAAAACTCAGAGATCGCCTATACAAGTTGAACTGATGACACACAAACTACTGTATTTTTCCAAAATAACTTATGTATCTAAATTGACTGCTTTAATAAATTAATAAGAAAATGATGAAAATAATTCAAAAGGAAAATGGATAAAGGACAGAAAACTCAGAAGAAACACAAATGTTCACCAACTTTTAACAAATAAAGGTATTTAAATTCGAGAGTAATCAGAAAAGACCCTTTTTGTTCACCCATCATATCAGCAAAGAGTTGGAGAATACTCAGTGGAAAAAGGCTGTCATATTCGGTTGAGTATAGTATAAGTTGGCACAACTTTTTTGAGGACAATTAAAATTTAATACCTACATTGTCCTCATATCAACCATTCCATTTCTAGATATCTGTTCTACAGAAATATTTGCCCAAGTTTACAAAGAAGCAGCAATGTACCTAACAAGAAAACTGGACATAGGAGGGTGTTGCCTGTGGCTCAGTGAGTAGGGTACCGGCCCCATATACCGAGGGCGACAGGCTCGAGCCTGGCCCCCACCAAATTGCACCAAACTGCAACAAAAAAATAGCCAGGCATTGTGGCGGGCGCCTATAGTCCCAGCTACTCGGGAGGCTGAGGCAAGAGAATCGCCTAAGCCCAGGAGTTGGAGGTTGCTGTGAGCTGTGATGTCAGGGCACTCTACCGAGGGTGACACAGTGAGACTCTGTCTAAAAAAAAAAGAAAAAGAAAAGAAAACTGGACATAATCTAAACATCCATCCATAAGGGAATTATTAAATAATTCATGCCACATCCATAGTATGGAATCCATAATATGGAATGATGCAAGAGTTTAAATGAATGGGGTAACCCTCTAAGTGCTGTGAAAGAAAAATCTAACATGTATCATGAAGTGAAAGAATCAAGTTGTAAGATGTTACCATTTCTATAAAACAAAAAACGTAAGGCCACACAAAAAATTCATTTTGCTATATGTAAATATGTATGTAGGCAAATACTTGGGAAAGGTCTGGAAGGATATGCACCATACTTAGGGGTAGTGGTTACCTCAGGGACCAGGCATCAGGGCACAAGGAGGGTTTCCATTATACCTGTTATTTTGTTTTTATATATTAAGAGTATAATGTGTATTACTTACATAATAAAAATACATTTAAATTGCCTCTTTCTTTTAAAGAGAGCCCAACAAATTTAATTTTAAAATAATCATAGAATTATAATCAACAGACATTGATTTGAGATGTGGAGGAAGAAACACCTTTCCTTAGAAGCGTTGACCTCAAAATTCTGGACCAGGAAGGATCTTACAATGCAGCTAAGTTTTTGTACTCATATCTGGAGAGAGTATACTCACAGTTTCTCACTCCAACAGTATGATTTCCATACATTCTCATCAATGTAAGAAATAGCATTTCCTTGGAAATTTCTGTGAAGAAACACAGGCGATATTCAAATACAGAAAATACTTCCAGTTTTCTAATTTCCAGAGCTATGAGCTTCCTAGTTTGCACAATTAATCAAGAAATAATGTGGGGATTCCTGGAGATTCCAGGTGTCTCTGCAGCAGCCTCTGTCACCCTGTGACCTGCAGGTACTGGGACATCTCGGGAGCTGGGAAGTGATGCACAGCCAGAAAGAAGAAGGCGGCACCGAGGATTCTGAGCAGCGTTTGTCTCTGGAGTTGGGCTCTGAGCTACGGCCTCCTCTTCAGCTGTTCCCTTTCCTGGGGATCCTAAGTGTCTCTGCAGCAGCCTCTGTCACTCTGCTTCTGCAGAGAATTGACCTGCAGGACACCGGGACATCCCGGAAGCTGGGAAATGCCCAGAGCTGTCTGAGCAGCTGTCTGCCTGCAGCGCCCAGCGTCCCTCCCTCGTGGTGACATTCAAAAGGTCCTCAGGGAAGAATCCAAAGGAGTGTTGACATTCAAGGACATGTCTGTTGAATTCTCTATGGAAGAGTCGGCCTGCTTGGACCCTGCTCAGCAGCATTTGTATGGGGAAGTCATGTTAGAGACCTACAGAAACCTGTTCTTCCTGGGTCTTACTGTCTCTAAGCCAGAACTCATCCCCTGTCTGGAGCAAAGCAAAGAACCCTGGAAGGCGAAGACACACCAGACACTAGTCAAGCACCCAGCTCTATATACTCATTATACTGGAGACCGTTTTCAAGAGTGGGGCACAAATATTTTATTTCCAGAGATGATCCTGACCAGATATCAAAGCTATGGCTCCGAGAATTTAAACTTAACAAAATATTGGGAAAGTGTGTATAAGTGTGATGAGCAGAAAGTAAGTTACAGTGGACTTCACCAATGATTAACAGCTACCTATGGCAAAGTATTCCAATGTAGTAACTCTTTGAACACCTTCAGACAATTGTTAAATCTCAATGGACAAATAACGATATATACCTTAGAGAAAACTTTTACTTGTAAAAGCTATAGGAAAGCCTCTAACTTCTGGTCACTTGTTACAGAACATAAGATCACTCATATTGGAAAAAACAGTCCAAATGCAAAGAAGGTAGCCAAGTTTTTCAGTCTTGCTCAAGATTCGATACTGGAGAGAAACTGGACACGTGTGAAAATGATGGCAAATGTCTTAGCCACAGTTCAAAATATCGTAACCATGAGAATTTTGATACTGGAGGAAAAACCTGCAACTATAAGGAATGTGACAAACTTACCAAGCAACACTCACATGTTTCTGGACGAGAAAAAGAATTGATTCTGCATTCCTTTCAAATGTGAAGAATGTGGCATAACCTTTAACCAGCACTCTCTCCTCTGTAGACATCAAAGAATTCATTCTGGAGATAAACCCTACAAATGTCAGCAATGTGGCAAAGCCTTTAACAAGTACTCAAACCTTTCTGTACATCAAAGAATTCATTCTGAAGAGAAACCCTACGGATGTGAAGAATGTGGCAAAGCCTTTAAACACCACTCACACCTTTCTAGACATCAAAGAATTCACTCTGGAGAGAAACCCTACAAAGGTCAAGAATGTGGAAAATCCTTTAAGTACTACACAAGCTTTTCTAGACATCAAAGAATTCACTCTGGAGGGAAACCCTACAAATGTCGAGAGTGTGGCAAAGCCTTTAACTGTGACTCAAACCTTTCTGTACTTCAAAGAATTTACTTTGGACATAAAACTTACAAATTTAGAGAATGCACTAAAGCCTTTTTCCTTAGTTAAACTCATAGTGAACATAACAGAATTTCTTGTGGAGAGAAACTCCACAAATGTGAAGAAGGGGGCAAGGCATTTACACTGTACTCGACCCTTTCTGTTCATCAAAGTAGTCATTCTTGAAAGAAACTACAGTGGTCAAAATGTGGCATAGACTTTCATTAGTTTGTGAACATTTCTAGACATTTAAGAATTTATTCTGGAGGAAAACCTTTTAAATATGGACAGTGTGGCAAAATCTAACTCAAATTCAATCCTCACTGTACACAGAGGAAATCACACAGAGAGAAACCCTCCATTTGAAGACTGCGGCAGTGCCTTGACCTGGTGTTGATAGCATGCTAAGCATAGAAGAATTCAAACTGGAGAGTAATCCTACAAATGTGAACAGTGTGGCAATGACCTTAACCAGAGCTCAAACCTTAACATACGAACATTCATATTGGAGAGAAATCTTCCAAATATCGATAATGTGGCAAAGGTTTTCAGTGGTCCTCAGTCTCATTAAACATAAGAGAAACCATAGGAGAAAAAACGGAAACGATGTGAAGATGTGGCAGAGCCTCATGACAGTATGCACTGTTTTCTGTACACAATAGAATTCGTGTGGAAGAGAAAGTCTAAAAAGAAAAAGAAAGAAAGAAAGAATGTGGGGCTATGGGCACAAATAATAAGGCATCTCCTCAGAAGCTTAACTTCCTGTCTGTGCAATCTCTTGGAAGATAATATCAGTTATGAATGAATAAATGGATAAAATCACTTATGTGTCTAAATTATCATATATCAACGTTTGCTCTTCACAGATGATATGATTGTATATCTGGAAAACACCAGGGATTCTACTACAAAACTTTCAGAAGTGATCAAGGAATACAGCAGTGTCTCAGGTTACAAAATCAATATTCATAAATCGGTAGCCTTTATATATACCAACAATAGTCAAGCTGAAAAAACAGTTAAGGTCTATATTCCATTCACAGTACTGCCAAAGAAGATGAAATATTTGGGAGTTTATCTAACAAAGGATGTGAAAGATCTCTACAAAGAGAACTATGAAACTCTAAGAAAATAAATAGCTGAAAATGTTAACAAATGGAAAAACATGCCATGCTCATGGCTGGGAAGAATCAACATTGTTAAAATGTCCATACTACCGGAAGCAAAATACAATTTTAGTGCAATCCCTATTAAAGCTCCACTATCATACTTTAAAGATCTTGAAAAAATAATACTTCATTTTATATGGGATCAGAAAAAACCTCGAATAGCCAAGACATTACTCAGAAATAAAAACACAGCAGGAGGAATCACTCTACCAGACCTGAGACTTTACTATAAATCGATAGTGATCAAAACAGCATGTTTTGGCACAAAAGCAGAGAAGTAGATGTCTGGAACAGAATAGAGAACCAAGAGATGAATCCAGCTACTTACTGTTATTTGATGTTTGACAAGCCAATTAAAAACATTCAGCGGGGAAAAGACTCCCTATTTAACAAATGGTGCTGGGTGAACTGGCTGGCAACCTGTAGAAGACTGAAACTGGACCCACACCTTTCACCATTAACTAAGATAGATTCTCACTGGGTTAAAGATTTAAACTTAAGACATGAAACTATAAAAATACTAGAAGAGAGTGCAGGGAAAACCCATGAAGAAATAAAAAATAATAAATTATCATATATCATATATATACATGCACACATATACACATATATACACACATGTATTTCCATGACTTTTTTTAAAAAAGTGTAAATATATCCATGAATGACATGTTTGAAAGCAAACTGTTAAATGCCTTACAATCAGTTTCAGCTCTGTGGATAACTTTAAATCTTTACCTTTAACACTGTTCCCTATTCCTCAGCAACAAATTTTTTTTTTGAGGCAGTATCTCACTATGTTGCCCTGGGTAGAGTGCTGTGGCATCACAGCTCACAGCAACCTCAAACTCTTGGCTCTTGGGTTTAAGCAATTCTCTTGCCTTAGCCTCCCGTGTAGCTGCGGCTACAGGCACCCATAACAATGCCTGGCTATTTTTTGGTTGCAGTTATCATTGTTGTTTAGCTGGCCCGGGTCGGAATCGAACCTGCCAGCCCGGGTGTATGTGACCAGGGCCCTACTCACTGAGCTACAGGCGCCGCCCCTCAGCAATAATTTTACCTATTTACTTTATAGGTGTATTTTTCCCAGTTGGGGGCAGGGGTAGAAATAAGACAGTCGTCTGCCTAATGCACATTTCCATTTAACCAGAAGCTTTCTGGTTGTTTAATGCTCAGAAATTTAAAAAAATGCCCAAACTGATCTTCTCTCCCTCAAATTGGCTCTGAGTGCTGCACTTGTTATATACCACCATCATTGTCTTTTTTTTTTATTATTAAATCATAGCTGTGTACATTAATGCGATCACGGGGCACCATACACTGGTTTTATAGACCGTTTGACACATTTTCATCACATTGGTCAACATAGCCTTCCTGGCATTTTCTTAGTTATTCTGTTAAGACATTTACATTCTACATTTACTAAGTTTCACATATACCCTTGTAAGACACAACGCAGGTGTAATCCCACCAATCACCCTGCCTCTGCCCAACTCCCCCCTCCCTTTCCCCCTTCCCTCTATAGCTTTCATGTGAAAGCCATAAATTAGTTTCATAGTAGGGCTGAGTACATTGGATACTTTTTCTTCCATTCTTGAGATACTTTACTAAGAAGAACATTTTCCAGCTCCATCCATGTAAGCATGAAAGAGGTAAAGTCTCCATCTTTCTTTAAGGCTGCATAGTATTCCACAACCATCATTATCTTCATCATGCAGGACAGAAACCATGGAGTCACATTTGATTTCTCCCTTCCCTATACACATCCTCTCCCAACTCATTAGTTGGTCACTAAATCCTGTCCTTCCTTTGTAGTATCCCCGGGACTTTATTCCCACTTCTATCACAAGCACTCAGCTTTAGTCCTTTCTCACTTTACTTCTAAATTTTGCTAGACAAGCTTACCATTTGGTTTCCCAGAGTTAAGCTTCCCCCTCTAGAGCATGCTATGTATGGATTCTAAAATAATCCTTTTGTCTTTTTTTTTTTTTTGTAGAGACAGAGTCTCACTTTATGGCCCTCGGTAGAGTGCCGTGGCCTCACACAGCTCACAGCAACCTCCAACTCCTGGGCTTAAGCGATTCTCTTGCCTCAGCCTCCCGTGTAGCTGGGACTACAGGCGCCCGCCACAATGCCCGGCTATTTTTTGGTTGCAGTTTGGCCGGGGCCGGGTTTGAACCCGCCACCCTCGGTATATGGGGCCGGCGCCTTACCGACTGAGGCACGGCGCTTAATCATTTCTTTCTCTTGCTTAAAAACTTTCCATGGCTCTCCATACCTCATTGCATATAACTTTCAAACTCCCATATCTGATGTTCAAGGTTTTTCATAATCACGTTTTCCACTGCTTCCTAACCCAATTCTTGGAAGCAAGACTGGTCTTCTAAATCCCCATCATTCCTGCAGCCATGCCGTTGCCTAGGCTTTACTCCCAATGTTTCTCTTTAACAGATTATAGATGCTTTTTAAGCCCCAGGCAAAGTTTCAGCTTATCCAGGGAGCTTTCCCTGACCTCCATAGGTCAATGATTATAGATTCTGGTGAATTACAGAATCTATGGTCTCTATATCTCTTTAGGACTTAATTATAAACCACCTCCCTTTTGATGCCTATTTCTTTTCTTCCTACCTATAATTTTCATATTCTAGAGATAATGTCATACTCTTCCCTGAGTTGGGCACAAAATGGGCACTACATACAGGAAACCAGGTACAAAGATGAGGCCTGGACATAATTAAGGGACTGAATAATGATAATAATAGTTAACATTCATATATATGCTAGGCACTGATACACATGTAAGTATTACATGTACTCCCACCCCTAAATCTCACAACAATCCTATGAAATGGTAAGTATCACAATCCCCATATTAAAGATGAGGAAATTGAGCCACAGAGTGGAATGACTTGCCCAAGGTCACAAAACTAATAAATGACAGACCTGGGTTGTTGTTTTTTTTTGGCCGGGGCTGGCTTTGAACTTGCCACCCTTGGTATATGAGGTTGGCACCCTACTCCTTGAGCCACAGGTGCCACCCAGAGGAATATGCTTCTGTGAAGAGAGTGAAGCAAACTCAGAAGAGAAGAGGTAAGCAATGATATGATGGGACTAAAGAGAAATGGATAAAGAAGTAAAGAGTAATCACAGGTAAAAGTTTGGAGAAGGGGCACAATAGTACAAAGGAGAATGAGGATAAGGAAAATCTGACAAGTAAAAGGTAAAAGCAGAAAGTCAACCAATGAAGAAAGCCCACAAGTGTCTCAAGGAAAAGGCTGCCATGTGAGGCAGGATGCAGAGAACGAATGAGGATAAGTGACTTACAAGACGGTGAAGGTGCCATTATAGGCTTCAGGCTCCTGCACAGGCACTCGGCGAGTCTCTTCTCTGGGCTGAGACCAACACACGACAGTGTCTCATCTCTGCAGGTACAGAGCTCACATATGCTGGTGTTCATGTCGGTGTTGATATTGGCAATCTCTTGTTCCATGTTGTAATTTGGCAACGAATTTTGAGTTACGGTAATGTCTGACTCGGATATTTGAATTGTAACTTCAGTCGGGATTGGAGGCTGAGTCTGAATCTGGTCTGGATGGGAAGCTGCCATCGTCTCCTGAGCCACAGGATGTTCAACCTCTGATGTAGTTGCTAAAGTTACAACAAATTCCAGGCTCAAAGGTAAAACTGTGATCGTGACACCAGGGGACCGTGTATGCTGGGCTTGATCCTGACCCGGTGTTGGAACTGTTGTTTCATAATAGGCTGGAGCTACTACATCCCTTGGTACCTCTAGAGGTTGAGTTGGAGTCTCTTGCATGGTTGGAGAAGGTTTAACCTCTCTAGTTTGTTCTGAAGTCATGGTAAGTTCCAGGTCCAAAAGCTTAACTGTGACCTCAGCTGGGTTTGTCTGCCGAGTCTCCATCTGGTCTAGATGTGGAAGTGTCACATCAAGATGCTGAAGTGTCACCTCAGGATGCGCAACTGTGACTTCAGAATGTGGAAGTGTCGCCGCAACCTCAAGATGTGGAAGTGTCACCTCAGGATGCGAAAGTGTCACCTCAGGATGCGGAAGTGTCACCTCAGGATCTGGAATTGTCACCTCCACATCTGGAGGTTTAACTGTAACATTGGGCAAGTAATAAAGATGAGGTTGATCCTCATCTGGAGGTGGAACTGTCACCTCATGATTAGGTGGAGTTTGAGCCATATTCTCCATGGGGGAATCTGGAGCTTGAGCTGTTACCTCCTGCTGCATTTGAGAAGGTTCAGTCTCGCCAGGAGACACAAAAGACTGAGGTGGCTGCTCCTGCTTACTGGGGGAAGGCTCAGCCTCCCCACAATAGCATGGGCACTCAGTTGGGGTCTTCTCCTGGATGGCAGGTGGTTTCACGTCCTCAGGATGCTCTGGAGGCTGAGTTGGAGTCTCCTGCTGGGCTGAAGAAGATTCTGCCTCCATCACAGGCTCTGAGGTTATGGAAACCTCCACATCCGGAGGTTTACCTGTCACCTCATGATTAGGTAGAGTTTGAGCTATACTCTCCATAGGGGACTGTGTAGTTTGAGCTGTGGCCTCCTGCTGTATTTGAGAATGGTCAATCTCCCCCGGAGACACAAAAGGCTGAGGTGGCTGCTCTTCCTCACTGCGGCAAGGTCCACCCTCTGCAGGAAAGCCTGGAGACTCAGTTGGGGTCTCTTCCTGAGTGGCAGAAGGTTTATCCTCCTCTGGATGTTCTAGAGGGTGAGTTGGGGTCTCCTCCTGGGTGGCAGAAGGTTTCACCTCCTCAGCATGCTCTGGAGGCCGAGTTGGTGTCTCCTCCTGGGTGGCAGAAGGTTGTGCCTCCTCAGGATGCTCTGGAGGCTGAGTTGGGGTCTCCTGCTGGGTTATAGAAGATTCGGCCTCTTTGGTAGGCTCCGAAGTTATGGTAACCTCCACATCTGGAGGTTTAACTGTAACATTGGGCAAGTAATAAAGATGAGGTTGATCCTCACCTGGAGGTGAAACTGTCACCTCATGATTAGGTGGAGTTTGAGCTATATTCTCCATCAGGGACTCTGGAGCTTGAGCTGTGACCTCCTGCTGGATTTGAGAAAGTTCACTCTCCCCAGGAGACAGAAAAGGCTGAGGTGGCTGCTCCTGCTCACTGGGGGAAGGCTCAGCCTTCCCACAAAAGCATCGGCACTGAGTTGGGGTCTCCTCCTGGATGGCTGGTGGTTTCACCTCCTCAGGATGCTCTGGAGGCTGAGTTGGAGTCTCCTGCTGGGCTGAAGAAGATTCAGCCTCCGTCACAGGCTCTGAAGTTATGTAAACCTCCACACCCGGAGGTTTACCTGTCACCTCATGATTAGGTAGAGTTTGAGCTATACTCTCCATAGGGGACTGTGTAGTTTGAGCTGTGGCCTCCTGCTGTATTTGAGAATCGTCAATCTCCCCCGGAGACACAAAAGGCTGAGGTGGCTGCTCTTCCTCACTGCGGCAAGGTCCACCCTCTGCAGGAAAGCCTGGAGACTCAGTTGGGGTCTCTTCCTGAGTGGCAGAAGGTTTACCCTCCTCTGGATGTTCTAGAGGGTGAGTTGGGGTCTCCTCCTGGGTGGCAGAAGGTTTCACCTCCTCAGCATGCTCTGGAGGCTGAGTTGGGTTCTCCTCCTGGGTGGCAGACGGTTTCCCCTCCTCAGGATGCTCTGGAGACTGAATTGGTTTCTCCTCCTGGGTGGCAGAAGGTTTTGCCTCCTCAGGATGCTCTGGAGGCTGAGTTGGGGTCTCCTCCTTGGTTAAAGAAAGTTCGGCCTTTTTGGTAGGCTCTGAAGTTATGGTAACCTCCACATCTGGAGGTTTAACTGTAACGTTGGGCAAGTAATAAAGATGTGGTTGATCCTCACCTGGACGTGGAACTCTCACCTCATGTTTAGGTGAAGTTTGAGCTATATTCTCCATCGGTGACTCTGGAGCTTGAGCTCTGACCTTCTGCTGGATTTGAGAAGGTTCAGTCTCCCCAGGAGACACAAAAGGCTGAGGTGGCTGCTCCTGCTTACTGGGGGAAGGCTCAGCCTCCCCACAAAAGCATGGGCACTCAGTTGGGGTCTTCTCCTGGATGGCAGGTGGTTTCACCTCCTCAGGATGCTCTGGAGGCTGAGTTGGAGTCTCCTGCTGGGCTGAAGAAGATTCTGCCTCCATCACAGGCTCTGAGGTTATGGAAACCTCCACATCCGGAGGTTTACCTGTCACCTCATGATTAGGTAGAGTTTGAGCTATACTCTCCATAGGGGACTGTGTAGTTTGAGCTGTGGCCTCCTGCTGTATTTGAGAATGGTCAATCTCCCCCGGAGACACAAAAGGCTGAGGTGGCTGCTCTTCCTCACTGCGGCAAGGTCCACCCTCTGCAGGAAAGCCTGGAGACTCAGTTGGGGTCTCTTCCTGAGTGGCAGAAGGTTTACCCTCCTCTGGATGTTCTAGAGGGTGAGTTGGGGTCTCCTCCTGGGTGGCAGAAGGTTTCACCTCCTCAGCATGCTCTGGAGGCTGAGTTGGGTTCTCCTCCTGGGTGGCAGAAGGTTTCCCCTCCTCAGGATGCTCTGGAGACTGAATTGGTTTCTCCTCCTGGGTGGCAGAAGGTTTTGCCTCCTCAGGATGCTCTGGAGGCTGAGTTGGGGTCTCCTCCTTGGTTAAAGAAAGTTCGGCCTTTTTGGTAGGCTCTGAAGTTATGGTAACCTCCACATCTGGAGGTTTAACTGTAACATTGGGCAAGTAATAAAGATGTGGTTGATCCTCACCTGGACGTGGAACTCTCACCTCATGTTTAGGTGAAGTTTGAGCTATATTCTGCATCGGTGACTCTGGAGCTTGAGCTCTGACCTTCTGCTGGATTTGAGAAGGTTCAGTCTCCCCAGGAGACACAAAAGGCTGAGGTGGCTGCTCCTGCTTACTGGGGGAAGGCTCAGCCTCCCCACAAAAGCATGGGCACTCAGTTGGGGTCTTCTCCTGGATGGCAGGTGGTTTCACCTCCTCAGGATGCTCTGGAGGCTGAGTTGGAGTCTCCTGCTGGGCTGAAGAAGATTCTGCCTCCATCACAGGCTCTGAGGTTATGGAAACCTCCACATCCGGAGGTTTACCTGTCACCTCATGATTAGGTAGAGTTTGAGCTACACTCTCCATAGGGGACTGTGTAGTTTGAGCTGTGGCCTCCTGCTGTATTTGAGAATGGTCAATCTCCCCCGGAGACACAAAAGGCTGAGGTGGCTGCTCTTCCTCACTGCGGCAAGGTCCACCCTCTGCAGGAAAGCCTGGAGACTCAGTTGGGGTCTCTTCCTGAGTGGCAGAAGGTTTACCCTCCTCTGGATGTTCTAGAGGGTGAGTTGGGGTCTCCTCCTGGGTGGCAGAAGGTTTCACCTCCTCAGCATGCTCTGGAGGCTGAGTTGGGTTCTCCTCCTGGGTGGCAGACGGTTTCCCCTCCTCAGGATGCTCTGGAGACTGAATTGGTTTCTCCTCCTGGGTGGCAGAAGGTTTTGCCTCCTCAGGATGCTCTGGAGGCTGAGTTGGGGTCTCCTCCTTGGTTAAAGAAAGTTCGGCCTTTTTGGTAGGCTCTGAAGTTATGGTAACCTCCACATCTGGAGGTTTAACTGTAACATTGGGCAAGTAATAAAGATGTGGTTGATCCTCACCTGGACGTGGAACTCTCACCTCATGTTTAGGTGAAGTTTGAGCTATATTCTCCATCGGTGACTCTGGAGCTTGAGCTCTGACCTTCTGCTGGATTTGAGAAGGTTCAGTCTCCCCAGGAGACACAAAAGGCTGAGGTGGCTGCTCCTGCTTACTGGGGGAAGGCTCAGCCTCCCCACAAAAGCATGGGCACTCAGTTGGGGTCTTCTCCTGGATGGCAGGTGGTTTCACCTCCTCAGGATGCTCTGGAGGCTGAGTTGGGGTCTCCTGCTGGGCTGAAGAAGATTCTGCCTCCATCACAGGCTCTGAGGTTATGGAAACCTCCACATCCGGAGGTTTACCTGTCACCTCATGATTAGGTAGAGTTTGAGCTATACTCTCCATAGGGGACTGTGTAGTTTGAGCTGTGGCCTCCTGCTGTATTTGAGAATGGTCAATCTCCCCCGGAGACACAAAAGGCTGAGGTGGCTGCTCTTCCTCACTGCGGCAAGGTCCACCCTCTGCAGGAAAGCCTGGAGACTCAGTTGGGGTCTCTTCCTGAGTGGCAGAAGGTTTACCCTCCTCTGGATGTTCTAGAGGGTGAGTTGGGGTCTCCTCCTGGGTGGCAGAAGGTTTCACCTCCTCAGCATGCTCTGGAGGCTGAGTTGGGTTCTCCTCCTGGGTGGCAGACGGTTTCCCCTCCTCAGGATGCTCTGGAGACTGAATTGGTTTCTCCTCCTGGGTGGCAGAAGGTTTTGCCTCCTCAGGATGCTCTGGAGGCTGAGTTGGGGTCTCCTCCTTGGTTAAAGAAAGTTCGGCCTTTTTGGTAGGCTCTGAAGTTATGGTAACCTCCACATCTGGAGGTTTAACTGTAACATTGGGCAAGTAATAAAGATGTGGTTGATCCTCACCTGGACGTGGAACTCTCACCTCATGTTTAGGTGAAGTTTGAGCTATATTCTCCATCGGTGACTCTGGAGCTTGAGCTCTGACCTTCTGCTGGATTTGAGAAGGTTCAGTCTCCCCAGGAGACACAAAAGGCTGAGGTGGCTGCTCCTGCTTACTGGGGGAAGGCTCAGCCTCCCCACAAAAGCATGGGCACTCAGTTGGGGTCTTCTCCTGGATGGCAGGTGGTTTCACCTCCTCAGGATGCTCTGGAGGCTGAGTTGGAGTCTCCTGCTGGGCTGAAGAAGATTCTGCCTCCATCACAGGCTCTGAGGTTATGGAAACCTCCACATCCGGAGGTTTACCTGTCACCTCATGATTAGGTAGAGTTTGAGCTACACTCTCCATAGGGGACTGTGTAGTTTGAGCTGTGGCCTCCTGCTGTATTTGAGAATGGTCAATCTCCCCCGGAGACACAAAAGGCTGAGGTGGCTGCTCTTCCTCACTGCGGCAAGGTCCACCCTCTGCAGGAAAGCCTGGAGACTCAGTTGGGGTCTCTTCCTGAGTGGCAGAAGGTTTACCCTCCTCTGGATGTTCTAGAGGGTGAGTTGGGGTCTCCTCCTGGGTGGCAGAAGGTTTCACCTCCTCAGCATGCTCTGGAGGCTGAGTTGGGTTCTCCTCCTGGGTGGCAGACGGTTTCCCCTCCTCAGGATGCTCTGGAGACTGAATTGGTTTCTCCTCCTGGGTGGCAGAAGGTTTTGCCTCCTCAGGATGCTCTGGAGGCTGAGTTGGGGTCTCCTCCTTGGTTAAAGAAAGTTCGGCCTTTTTGGTAGGCTCTGAAGTTATGGTAACCTCCACATCTGGAGGTTTAACTGTAACATTGGGCAAGTAATAAAGATGTGGTTGATCCTCACCTGGACGTGGAACTCTCACCTCATGTTTAGGTGAAGTTTGAGCTATATTCTCCATCGGTGACTCTGGAGCTTGAGCTCTGACCTTCTGCTGGATTTGAGAAGGTTCAGTCTCCCCAGGAGACACAAAAGGCTGAGGTGGCTGCTCCTGCTTACTGGGGGAAGGCTCAGCCTCCCCACAAAAGCATGGGCACTCAGTTGGGGTCTTCTCCTGGATGGCAGGTGGTTTCACCTCCTCAGGATGCTCTGGAGGCTGAGTTGGAGTCTCCTGCTGGGCTGAAGAAGATTCTGCCTCCATCACAGGCTCTGAGGTTATGGAAACCTCCACATCCGGAGGTTTACCTGTCACCTCATGATTAGGTAGAGTTTGAGCTACACTCTCCATAGGGGACTGTGTAGTTTGAGCTGTGGCCTCCTGCTGTATTTGAGAATGGTCAATCTCCCCCGGAGACACAAAAGGCTGAGGTGGCTGCTCTTCCTCACTGCGGCAAGGTCCACCCTCTGCAGGAAAGCCTGGAGACTCAGTTGGGGTCTCTTCCTGAGTGGCAGAAGGTTTACCCTCCTCTGGATGTTCTAGAGGGTGAGTTGGGGTCTCCTCCTGGGTGGCAGAAGGTTTCACCTCCTCAGCATGCTCTGGAGGCTGAGTTGGGTTCTCCTCCTGGGTGGCAGACGGTTTCCCCTCCTCAGGATGCTCTGGAGACTGAATTGGTTTCTCCTCCTGGGTGGCAGAAGGTTTTGCCTCCTCAGGATGCTCTGGAGGCTGAGTTGGGGTCTCCTCCTTGGTTAAAGAAAGTTCGGCCTTTTTGGTAGGCTCTGAAGTTATGGTAACCTCCACATCTGGAGGTTTAACTGTAACGTTGGGCAAGTAATAAAGATGTGGTTGATCCTCACCTGGACGTGGAACTCTCACCTCATGTTTAGGTGAAGTTTGAGCTATATTCTCCATCGGTGACTCTGGAGCTTGAGCTCTGACCTTCTGCTGGATTTGAGAAGGTTCAGTCTCCCCAGGAGACACAAAAGGCTGAGGTGGCTGCTCCTGCTTACTGGGGGAAGGCTCAGCCTCCCCACAAAAGCATGGGCACTCAGTTGGGGTCTTCTCCTGGATGGCAGGTGGTTTCACCTCCTCAGGATGCTCTGGAGGCTGAGTTGGAGTCTCCTGCTGGGCTGAAGAAGATTCTGCCTCCATCACAGGCTCTGAGGTTATGGAAACCTCCACATCCGGAGGTTTACCTGTCACCTCATGATTAGGTAGAGTTTGAGCTACACTCTCCATAGGGGACTGTGTAGTTTGAGCTGTGGCCTCCTGCTGTATTTGAGAATGGTCAATCTCCCCCGGAGACACAAAAGGCTGAGGTGGCTGCTCTTCCTCACTGCGGCAAGGTCCACCCTCTGCAGGAAAGCCTGGAGACTCAGTTGGGGTCTCTTCCTGAGTGGCAGAAGGTTTACCCTCCTCTGGATGTTCTAGAGGGTGAGTTGGGGTCTCCTCCTGGGTGGCAGAAGGTTTCACCTCCTCAGCATGCTCTGGAGGCTGAGTTGGGTTCTCCTCCTGGGTGGCAGACGGTTTCCCCTCCTCAGGATGCTCTGGAGACTGAATTGGTTTCTCCTCCTGGGTGGCAGAAGGTTTTGCCTCCTCAGGATGCTCTGGAGGCTGAGTTGGGGTCTCCTCCTTGGTTAAAGAAAGTTCGGCCTTTTTGGTAGGCTCTGAAGTTATGGTAACCTCCACATCTGGAGGTTTAACTGTAACATTGGGCAAGTAATAAAGATGTGGTTGATCCTCACCTGGACGTGGAACTCTCACCTCATGTTTAGGTGAAGTTTGAGCTATATTCTCCATCGGTGACTCTGGAGCTTGAGCTCTGACCTTCTGCTGGATTTGAGAAGGTTCAGTCTCCCCAGGAGACACAAAAGGCTGAGGTGGCTGCTCCTGCTTACTGGGGGAAGGCTCAGCCTCCCCACAAAAGCATGGGCACTCAGTTGGGGTCTTCTCCTGGATGGCAGGTGGTTTCACCTCCTCAGGATGCTCTGGAGGCTGAGTTGGAGTCTCCTGCTGGGCTGAAGAAGATTCTGCCTCCATCACAGGCTCTGAGGTTATGGAAACCTCCACATCCGGAGGTTTACCTGTCACCTCATGATTAGGTAGAGTTTGAGCTATACTCTCCATAGGGGACTGTGTAGTTTGAGCTGTGGCCTCCTGCTGTATTTGAGAATGGTCAATCTCCCCCGGAGACACAAAAGGCTGAGGTGGCTGCTCTTCCTCACTGCGGCAAGGTCCACCCTCTGCAGGAAAGCCTGGAGACTCAGTTGGGGTCTCTTCCTGAGTGGCAGAAGGTTTACCCTCCTCTGGATGTTCTAGAGGGTGAGTTGGGGTCTCCTCCTGGGTGGCAGAAGGTTTCACCTCCTCAGCATGCTCTGGAGGCTGAGTTGGGTTCTCCTCCTGGGTGGCAGACGGTTTCCCCTCCTCAGGATGCTCTGGAGACTGAATTGGTTTCTCCTCCTGGGTGGCAGAAGGTTTTGCCTCCTCAGGATGCTCTGGAGGCTGAGTTGGGGTCTCCTCCTTGGTTAAAGAAAGTTCGGCCTTTTTGGTAGGCTCTGAAGTTATGGTAACCTCCACATCTGGAGGTTTAACTGTAACATTGGGCAAGTAATAAAGATGTGGTTGATCCTCACCTGGACGTGGAACTCTCACCTCATGTTTAGGTGAAGTTTGAGCTATATTCTCCATCGGTGACTCTGGAGCTTGAGCTCTGACCTTCTGCTGGATTTGAGAAGGTTCAGTCTCCCCAGGAGACACAAAAGGCTGAGGTGGCTGCTCCTGCTTACTGGGGGAAGGCTCAGCCTCCCCACAAAAGCATGGGCACTCAGTTGGGGTCTTCTCCTGGATGGCAGGTGGTTTCACCTCCTCAGGATGCTCTGGAGGCTGAGTTGGAGTCTCCTGCTGGGCTGAAGAAGATTCTGCCTCCATCACAGGCTCTGAGGTTATGGAAACCTCCACATCCGGAGGTTTACCTGTCACCTCATGATTAGGTAGAGTTTGAGCTACACTCTCCATAGGGGACTGTGTAGTTTGAGCTGTGGCCTCCTGCTGTATTTGAGAATGGTCAATCTCCCCCGGAGACACAAAAGGCTGAGGTGGCTGCTCTTCCTCACTGCGGCAAGGTCCACCCTCTGCAGGAAAGCCTGGAGACTCAGTTGGGGTCTCTTCCTGAGTGGCAGAAGGTTTACCCTCCTCTGGATGTTCTAGAGGGTGAGTTGGGGTCTCCTCCTGGGTGGCAGAAGGTTTCACCTCCTCAGCATGCTCTGGAGGCTGAGTTGGGTTCTCCTCCTGGGTGGCAGACGGTTTCCCCTCCTCAGGATGCTCTGGAGACTGAATTGGTTTCTCCTCCTGAGTGGCAGAAGGTTGTGCCTCCTCAGGATGCTCTGGAGGCTGAGTTGGGGTCTCCTGCTGGGTTATAGAAGATTCGGCCTCTTTGGTAGGCTCTGAAGTTATGGTAACCTCCACATCTGCAGGTTTAACTGTAACATTGGGCAAGTAATAAAGATGAGGTTGATCCTCACCTAGAGCTTGAAATATCACCTTATGATTATGTGGAGTTTGAGCTATATTCTCCATGGGGGACTCTGGAGCTTGAGCTGTGACCTCCTGCTGGATTTGAGAAGGTTCCGTCTCCCCAGGAGACACAAAAGGCTGAGGTGGCTGCTCCTGCTCCCTGGGGTAAGGCTCAGCCTCCCCACAAAAGCATAGGCACTCAGTTGGTGTCTCCTCCTGGATGGCAGGTGGTTTCACCTCCTCAGGATGCTCTGGAGGCTGAGTTGGGGTCTCTTGCTGGGCTGAAGAAGAATCAGCCTCCGTCACAGGCTCTGAAGTTATGGAAACCTCCACATCCTGAGGTTTACCTGTTAACTCATGATTATTTAGAGTTTGAGTTATACTCTCCATAGGGTCCTCTGGAGTTTGAACTGTGGCCTCCTGCTGTATTTGAGAAGGTTCAATCTCCCGGGTAGACACAAAAGGCTGAGGTGGCTGCTCTTCCTCACTGGGGCAAGGTGCAGCCCCTGCTGGAATTCTTGGAGACTTAGTTGGGGTTTCCTCCTGGGTGGCAGAAGGTTTCACCTCCTCAGGATGCTGTTCCGGCTGAATTGGGTTCTCCTCCTGGGTGGCAGAAGGTTTTGCCTCCTCAGGATGCTCTGGAGGCTGAGTTGGGTTCTCCTCCTGGGTGGCAGAATGTTTCCCCTCCTCAGGATGCTCTGGAGGTTGAATTGGGTTCTCCTCCTGGGTGGCAGAAGGTTTTGCTTCCTCAAGATGCTCTGGAGGCTGAATTGGTGTCTCCTGCTTGGTTAAAGAAGATTCGTCCTCTTTGGTAGGCTCTGAAGTTATGGTAACCTCCACATCTGGAGGTTTAACTGTAACATTGGGCAAGTAATAAAGATGAGGTTGATCCTCACCTGGACGTGGAACTCTCACCTCATGATTAGGTGGAGTTTGAGCTATATTCTCCATCAGGGACTCTGGAGCTTGAGCTTTGACCTCCTGCTGGATTTGAGAAAGTTCAGTCTCCCCAGGAGACAGAAAAGGCTGAGGTGGCTGCTCCTGCTCACTGGGGGAAGGCTCAGCCTTCCTACAAAAGTATCGGCACTGAGTTGGGGTCTCCTCCTGGATGGCTGGTGGTTTCACCTCCTCAGGATGCTCTGGAGGCTGAGTTGGAGTCTCCTGCTGGGCTGAAGGAGATTCAGCCTCTGTCACAGGCTCTGAAGTTATGGAAACCTCCACATCCAGAGGTTTACCTGTCAGCTCATGATTATGTAGAGTTTGAGCTATGCTCTCCATAGGGGACTCTGGAGTTTGAACTGTGGCCTCCTGCTGTATTTGAGAAGGTTCAATCTCCCCCGGAGACACAAAAGGCTGAGGTGGCTGCTCTTCCTCACTGGGGCAATGTCCAGCCTCTGCAGGAGAGCCTGGAGACTCAGTTGGGGTCTCTTGTGGGGTGGCAGAAGGTTTCTCCTCCTCAGGATGTTCTAGATGTTGAGTTGGGGTCTCCTCCTGAGAAAGTTCACCTTGTGCACGGGCCTCTTGAGCCACCTCTGGGTTTCTCACAAATCCCAGAGGTATGCTGCCAGGGTAAAGTAAATCCATACTTTGATCTGTATAATCGTCATTCTGCAGAATTTGTTTGTAAGACCGAGATTTTGATTCAAATTGGTCTAGAGCTCCAACAACTTTAGTGACCTGTGGATGTTGAGCTAGATCTTCCTTCAGGTTCTTTGGTGAAACAATGAATGTTGTTGGTTTTGAACTGTGACTATCTAGAGGTGGAAGAAGTATTTCAAATGCCTGGTGAGCTATAACCTCATCTGGACTTACAGTTTGAATCTTCCTTATGAGTTGAGGACGCAGAGTTAGGACAGGGTTCTGATCCCAACCGGGCGTTGGAACCACCTCTGGAGGGCTTCGTCGTCTCCTTAGCTTATTCCTCAGAAGCCGACGACATGGAATAGTAAGCCTATCTGCCGCTTGAAGTACCTCTTGAGCTGAATCCGTGTCCACGAATGGACACTGAGCTGTAACCTCATCTGGACTTACAGTTTGAATCTTGCTTATGAGTTGAGGAGGCAGAGTTAGGACTGGGTTCTGATCCCAACCGGGCGTTGGAACCACCTCTGGAGGGCTTCGTCGTCTCCTTAGCTTATTCCTCAGAAGCCGACGACATGGAATAGTAAGCCTATCTGCCGCTTGAAGTACCTCTTGAGCTGAATCCGTGTCCACGAATGGACACTGAGCTGTAACCTCATCTGGACTTACAGTTTGAATCTTGCTTATGAGTTGAGGAGGCAGAGTTAGGACTGGGTTCTGATCCCAACCGGGCGTTGGAACCACCTCTGGAGGGCTTCGTCGTCTCCTTAGCTTATTCCTCAGAAGCCGACGACATGGAATAGTAAGCCTATCTGCCGCTTGAAGTACCTCTTGAGCTGAATTCGTGTCCACGAATGGACACTGAGCTGTAACCTCATCTGGACTTACAGTTTGAATCTTGCTTATGAGTTGAGGAGGCAGAGTTAGGACTGGGTTCTGATCCCAACCGGGCGTTGGAACCACCTCTGGAGGGCTTCGTCGTCTCCTTAGCTTATTCCTCAGAAGCCGACGACATGGAATAGTAAGCCTATCTGCCGCTTGAAGTACCTCTTGAGCTGAATTCGTGTCCACGAATGGACACTGAGCTGTAACCTCATCTGGACTTACAGTTTGAATCTTGCTTATGAGTTGAGGAGGCAGAGTTAGGACTGGGTTCTGATCCCAACCGGGCGTTGGAACCACCTCTGGAGGGCTTCGTCGTCTCCTTAGCTTATTCCTCAGAAGCCGACGACGTAGAATAGTAACCCTATCTGGCCCTTGAGGTAGCTCTTGAGCTGAATCAGTGTCCTGGAATGGAGCCAAATTCTCAGGCAACTCCTGAGGTGAAGCCACCAAGTGGGAAGGAGCAGAAGACCCCAGGTAATCAAAGTCCCCAGGATCTGCTGGGGGTGTAGGCACATGAGGGGATTCGGGTGAGAGATCGGAAGAGAGGGAAGACCAGGGCTCTTTCGGCCCTGGGGATTCGGAGGTAGGCTGGACCCTGTCAGGGGGCCACCTCCAAATAGCAGCTGCCAGTATCAGCAGCCACAACAATTGCTCCGTGAGAAGGACCCGTGGGGTCCACAGTCGCAGTAGGGACATAATGTCCAGAGGCTCCGGTGCCAATGAGAGTCGGAACTCTTATGGCAGCTCCGCAGCGCTAGCACCCACGGCAACTGTGTGCCCCGCCCCCACCCTTTATCTACGACAACCTTTGTTTACGCAGCAACCTTTATTATGCTGGGGCTGGCTCCATGCGGTCAGGGTGAGCTGTTGCCCACAGTCCCTGAGCCCAAACCCCCTCCCCACAGAGATACAACTGTCTCACACCAGAACATCCCTCCCGCCCTTAGCAGAGCAAGATTTCGGCCACAGACTAGGGTAGCCTCAGGACTCCAGCAGCCCATTATGGTAGGGGCGCCCCGGAGCTTCCCAAGGACGTCACAGGGCCTCGCCTCTTGGCACATTCAGAAGTGCTAGTTCAGTTCTGGCAGCCTGAACTCGTCTTCCTCCAAGCTGAAATCCCAGAGATATTCTTCTTCCCCCCAGCAGTACTGCTTCCAAGAAACACAATTGACCTGCAAAATGATCACCAGTTGGACAGCACGGCCAGGAGGCTGCTGCGGGGTGCGCGGACATGCCTGCGGCAGCTGCGGCACCTGCGGCGGCGGCCGCGGGCTGCGCTCGGGAGTGAGCGCCCAGCGCCCAGTGCCCTCCCGCGGGGCCGCCGGCCTGTCCGCACTGTCCTCAGGTGCACTGGCCAGGCACCTCTTCGCTTCGTGGACACCTGGGGGCCTTCGCCTGTCCAGCCTTACTAGGCCGAACTGCTGGGGAGTACGGCGTCAGGGGGTGCCACGGAGCCAGGGGGAACGGCGAGGCACTGGCGGGAGCCTCCTGGCGGTGCTCCCCCTACCTCCCACCTCCCTGCGCCCAGCCCCGAGGCTGGGGCTTTGGAGCAGGCAGCCCGGGAAAACATTAACTTTTGGGCCACGTGCAGAATAGCATCATCTACATGGACATTCCTTCCTCCTACCATCTCAGAAAATCTTTGATAACAAATTGAGAAAATGCAGATGATCTTTCCAACAGATGAAATTGCCAATACTCAAGCTTTTAGAAAAAGAAAGAGGAAAAGGACAGAGACAATGAACTCAGAACATGCAAATAATGACCTGGATAAAGGACCGAGAGACCCATATTCGGGAAATGCCTTTCTGCCCGGTGAGATCTCCAGTGAGGATGAAGAGCCCTTAGCAGAACTGTCTAAGGAGGAATTGTGCACCAAAATAAAAAGCCTGAAAGAAAACTAACAAACACGAAAAGAAAACAGCGGACTTGGACAGTCTTTGGTCATGCTTCAAGTGTTACCACAGGCAGTCACCCAGTTTGCAGAGCTGGTTGGTATGGCAGAAGCCCTGCTTAAAGGTGTAGGAACCACGTCTACGTCTGCATCCACCCCCTGGAGAGCAACAAACAACTCCTCCCCAGATTCATTTACTTCAACATGCAGTAACTCTAATTCTAATTGCAGTTCACCAGTTTCCTTGAAGGCTGAGGAAGAGCATCAGGCTGATAAGAAGCAGTTCAAGATTGAGAAATGGCAGATTGCCCGTTGTAATAAGAGCAAGCCTCAGAAGTTTATTAATGACTTAATGCAAGTGCTATACACAAATGAATATATGGCCACACACAGCCTGACGGGAACAAAATCCTGTACTTCAAGGGACAAAGCCGTAAAACCAGCTATGAATCAGAATGAAGTTCAAGAAATCATAGGAGTAACAAAACAATTATTTACCAATATGGATGATGTTTCAATTAGGAGTATGATAGGGCAAAAGCTAAACAACTGTACCAAGAAGCCAAATTTAAGCAAAAATCCTAACTCTCAGGATATTAAGTAGATTATTTTGGTATTACAGGTATCTGTAACAAAGCTCCTTCAGTTCTAAATCTAGCATTGGATTTTGTGGAGAATCTGCAACCCTTCTGGCAGTGAGCAGAGACAGACATCTGCAGTGACAAGCTGTAAGACATCGTATCATCACTGGGCTCCCTGAGGGACCAACAAGCTCGCTGAAGAAGCTGCATGTAGGTAGAATCCCTCCTAAATACCAGTGATGCATCAGACCAGAGAATTTCTCCCAATCAAATAAGCGTGCAATATCATTTTTTGGAAACATGCATTTCCTGATCCCCCCATACTACTCTGTACAGCTAACTTAACTGGATAGTCAGAATCCTTATCATAGCAACAAAAATTTCAATCTTTAAGATTATTCATTGTCCCAACTGATCATTATACATTTATTATTATCAATGACTCCTCTTTAGAGTTTTTGAATCTTAGTGTAAGTACATGTTTGGAAAAGTAAACAGTGAAATAATCGATGTTCACAAATATGAGAGCAGCAAATTCAGATAATAATGAAAATCTGATAATCATGACTAACAAGTAGTAAGATTTTAGCAATAAAATTATAGAATTATTCCATTATCTAAAAATGTATAAAATAGGAATATGAAAAAAATCTTGCAGGTGTCAAGATTTTTATATTTTAATATGACTCTACTCTAACACACACACACACACAAATCCAGGTTTGGGGGATTATTAAAACAATGCATTGATTTTCAGAATTTTCTTTTTGTTTGTTTACCAGACATGTTTTAACTTTTTATTGCCCAAAGTATATTAACTACATATGTGTAATATAAAACATCAATATCGCCTAAGACATCCTATAGAAGATATAACGTCATATCTATTTGGTTGACTATGTTGCTAAACAGCTTAGTTTTAGCTGATTTATTTTAATCACAGCAGAAGAAAAATGAGTTGAAACAATCATATGGGTTGAATAATCACACACACAAATCATTTTGTAAATCAATAGAAGATTAAACACCCAAAGCCTTCCTGCAGGTCAGGTTGTCATACATGATAACTCTACAATGAGAAGCCATGCTTCTTCACTGCACAAGGTCATGTTTAAACTTGGAAAAGAGAATGCTACAATAGTTACAAAGTTCAATATCCCAGATCCAGGGCACATTCCATAAATGTTGCTTGATAACAATGTAGTTGTATAAATTAAATGTTCTTAAAGAAATAACTTATGTAACATTTGCTACTTTTACTTAAACGTAAATAAATCCCACTGAAAAGATAAAAAAAAATGAGCACCAGTTAGGGCGGCAGGCAGAACACACATTTGTTCCATTGGATATTTACTCCAAAATGTTGCCATTTCTGCTCAACTTTCAGTATCCTTTCTTCCATGTTTGACAATTAATTCACCACTCTATCATGTGGGGGCTGCCATGGAATCAGAGATGACTCTGAAATTTCTGTAGGAAGGGTTTTAAGAGTTGAGCAATTCAACTTAGCAGAGAAGGTATTGCTGCAAGTGAATAGCCCTTTAGGTCAGCAATGGGCAAACACAGTCAATAATCTAGAAGGTCTATCCTGTACGCACACATGGAGAAAGACACATAGTGTGTTAAAGTCAGCATGTTAAATTATTATCTTCAAATACTACTATAACAGAACCCAAGTGACTTATTTCACAACTCTTCAGTGTGTATCACTCTTAGGAAAATGTGGAACTCTGAGAATATTTCTGGTGCTTTTACTAAAGTCCTGGCTCCTGGCTCTAACCCCTTATTTGAAGTTTGGAGAGCAGAAGTGAGGACTGTTAGAATTCTAATATGGGTGCAGACACAGGAGAGAGGTTTGTCTCTCTCACTTGGAGATAAAATAGTACTTCGTCTTTTTCCCAGAATCTAGCATATGACTTGGTGCACAGTAATGGTTTTAAAGTTGGAGGTGATTCCAAGATTTACCTCATTTAGAGATGACCTGTTGTTAGAATCAGATTTCTGAAATTGGTGCTGACTTTCTTCCTTCCTCTCACATTTCACAGGAAATGAGTATTCTTTTTTTTTTTTTTTTTTTTTTGAGTCAGAGTCTTACTATGTGGCCCTCAGTAGAGTGCCGTGGCATCACAGCAACCTCAAACTCTTGGGTTAAGCGATTCTCTTACCTCAGCCTCCCGAGTAGCTGGGAAGAAACTAGTATTCTTAAAGTTTGACATTTTCTTTACTGGTTTTATTTAAATAGAATTATAATAATTTGCCTTAAATAGAATAAAACTTCAAATACTTTTTCAGACTTCAACCACTTTCTCTTTCACTCCCTTCTTCAAAACAAAACACTTTGCAACTCTGGAGCAAGTTAAATAATCAAAAACCTAGCCCCAAATTAAGTTCCCCTGACACAAAACACATTTTTGGCTCCTTAAAAAAAAATCTCATACATAGTAAATAATGATAACTTTAGAAATTACTTTAGCAACTTAGTCCCTAATTAAGGGACTTCACATACAGTTATGCTTTGCTTGCCATATGAGGAGGAGCTTGAAAAATGCATCATTAAAAAAAATGCAATTATGGGGAAAGGGCCAACACCATAATGAGACATTCTTTTGATTTCTAAAAGCAGAAAATAAGGGCATTTTCCTGGAAATTTCCTCATCTCACATTTTAATTTTTAACATAACTGTAACGACCAAGTTAACTCCATTTTGTTAAAACTAACTTCATCTTGTCCCTCAGTCTTCATTTTGCAGCTGCATACCAAAGGCATTAGGCAACCTGCTCCCTTCCCTGCCCCCCTGTCCTTGCCCCATGATCTGTGCCCTTGCATAATGTCTGCTCCGAGTGATAGCAACACTCTCCCAGACACCCAAGGACAAATACTGCTCAGTCCCCTAGACCCCTATTAGCTCGCCCCAGCAGCTCACCTCACACCCCCTCCTTTTTCTATCCTTTCTGTACCCTTAAAATCCTCCCTCCTTTTCGAGATGAGGGTTTCTCTGCTCTCCTGCTGCACCAGGACCAAGGAGCCCAGGCTCAAGCTTATAAATAAAGACTTGGTCTCCGGGTGATTTATGTGGGGGATCTTGTGACTTGGGCACAACAATAACCATTTATTAAAAATATGTATGAAGTATCAACTGTGTTTGGTCCAAAAAACTTTATGATCTTACAGGCAGGAACTAAGGAATTTACAATTTATAGGAAATAAAAAATGTGAAAACAAAAATGTTCAATCATGCCTGGGCATGGTGGCTCATCCCTGTAATCCTAGCACTCTAGAAAGCTGAGGTGGAAGGATCACTTGAGCTCAGGAGTTCATGTCCAGCCTGAGCAAGAGTGAGACCCTGTTTCTACTAAAGACAAAAATAAAAAAAAAAAAAACAACCCAGCCGGCATTGTGGCAGTACTTGTAGTCCCAACTCCTTAGGCAGCTGAGGCAGGAGGATCATTTGAAACCAGGAGTTTGAAGTTGTTATAAGCTAGGCTGATTCCAATAGCCTGGACAACAGAGTGAGACTCAGTCTCAAAATAAAAAAGTTCAATCATCATATGATTAAATAGTAAGGCATTAAATGGGGGTCAAAATGAGGGTCAAAGTGAGTTCAAACCTGGGATAGAGACCCCTGTAGACATATTAGAAGCAAGAGACAAGTATTGACTCCCCGGGAACCAAAATTCCACCAAATACAATATACAAAGCTTCGCAGATAGACAGCATTTGAACATTTTATTGGTAGAAACTGGCCTATATATTGTAGACAATACAAATTCCTTCAAGGCAAACTAAAGCCATAGGCTTTTGGTCTAAGGATTTTGTGTATGTATGAGGGATATCTTTGCATACTAGGGAGAGATAAACAACACAAACATCTAGTCTGGTGCTTGAAGGTTATTACTCAGACTTGACAGTTGGAAGGCTGAGACTTATCAGGGCCATCTCTTTTAAAACAGTCTACCTGCTGAGCAGGGAAGTAAGACTTCCAGTAGAAGGGCTGCCCAGGTTGGAAGGCTGAGACTTATCAGGGCCATCTCTGATTTTTCAGTCTCTGACCCTTCAGGGCTATGAAGCAGACAGCAATTCTGTTCAGGCACTTCCTGTTCATCAAGTTTCCTGTAACAGTCACAATGCTGTAGAACTCAACAGGGACACAATCAGTGCCATTCAATAGCACAACCACTTTCACAGCTCACAGGAAAGCAGCCAATTATGTGTACTACATAGGAATCACATTCACCCAATATCAATGCCGGAAATGAAAGCTGAAACTGAATTCTTGATTCAAAAAACATAATCTAATAAACTTTCTCTTCAACAGAATTCATTTATCTATTTATTCAGGTAGAAAACAACACTGATAATAGTTAACATATTTTGTCTGTTTACTACGTAAGCATAGTTCTGAGTTTTTGCATTTGTCACCTCACTTACTCATACAATTATCTCCCATATGGTAGGTTGAATTACTAACTTCATTTTGCAGAGAAAATGACTGTAGCTTAGAAATATTAACCATCTTCAAATCTCTCTGGTTATAAAACCTAAATTACATAAAAAATCTTGAAGAGATTGAGTTAGAACTTGAACCCAGGTGTTCAAAGCTTATAGTCAGGCTGGGCTTGGTGGCTCATGCCTGTAATCCTAGCACCCTGGGAGGCCAAGGCAGGTGGATTGCTTGAGTTCACGAGTTCATGAACAGCCTGAGCAAAAATGAGGCTGTCTCCACTAAAAATAGAAGAACTGAGGCAAGAGGTCCACTTAAGCCCAAGAGTTGGAGGTTGCTATGAGTTACGACACCACGGCACTCTACCCAGGGCAACAGCTTGAGACTCTATCTCAAAAAAAAAAAAAAAAAAAATCTCATAATCAGTATTCTGCATGCTAGGCAAACAATTGAGAAAGAATACCTGGATCAAAGACTTTCTATGTGAACTGAGGCAAGTCATTCTACACCTACAAAATGCGTACAATAATATTTGCTGTCATTTTTCTCACAGATGTCACAGAGAACAAATCTGAGACCATTTCCGTAGAAGAATTTAGTGAATAAGAACATAAGATGGAGTGTTTTAGATATCCATATTTTCATCCACTTAACTTTTCAAAATCCCAGTACTTTGGGAGGCTGAGGCAAGAATATTGGTTGAGGCCAGGAGTTTGAGACTACCCTGGGCAGCATAGTGAGATCTTGTCTCTATTTTTAAAAATTATTTAAAATTGGCTGGGTACCTATAGCTCAATGGTTAGAGTGCTGGCCCCCTGTACCGGTGTTGGTGGGTTTGAACTCAGCCTGGACCTGCTAAATAAAACAAAATAAAACAAACAAACAAACAAACAAACAGAAAAAGACAACAACAACAGATTTTGGCTTGGTGCCTGTAGCTCAGTGGTTAGGGTGCTGGCCACATGTACCAGGGCTGGTGGGTTTAAACGCAGCTAGGGCCTGCTAAACAAAAACCAACAAACAAAAAAATAGCCAGGCATTGTGGCTGGCACCTGTAATCCCAGATACTTGGGAGGTGAAGGGAAGAGAATCGCTTAAGCCCAAGAATTTGAGGTTGCTGTGAGCTGTGACACCACTGCACTCTACCAAGGGTGACAAAGTGAGAGTCTGTCTCAAAAAAAAATAAGTATTATTTAAAATTATAAAAATATCTAAGCTTACTGGCTCACGCCTGTAGTCCTCTGGGAGGTTGATGTGGGAGGACTGATTGAGGCCAGGACTTCAAGACATACCTAAGCAAGAGTAAGACACCATCTCTACAAAACAGATTAGCTGGGCTGTAGCAGGAGGATCACTTGAACCCAGGAGTTTAGGTTGTAGTCAGCTATGATGATGCCACTATATTCTAGCTTGGACAATTGAGTTAAACTCTGCCTCCCAAAAAATAGATAAACACATACAGATACACACATACACATGAATGAGAAAAATTAAATTTAAAGAAGTCTTACCTAAAACCACAATCAATAGTTTCTGTAATGCATCTGACAAAGCTTTCTGAATAGCAAGCCTCTGAGCTATCTTCCTTTTCATAAGGAATGATAATGGTCCTAAATCCAACCAAAACAAATGGTTTTTAAATGCTTATTTGAATGATAATTGGTTATTAAGTGTTTAAAAAATGAAAATACATTCATGATTCTTAGATCGCTATCTTAGTGATTAGGGCAGACAGATTACAAGCCTATGGCTGAATGAATGGCACTGTTGTAAGCACATACTGGCAGGGCTCGTTTTTTTTGTTTGTTTGTTTGTTTGTTTTACTGCTTCTGTCTAAGCTGGAAGTTCCTGAAGAACTAGAAGGGAGATACAAGCCAAGAACTTGGTACAATTCTATACCACCCACAGATTTCAAATTGACCAGTTGAGGCTACACCACTATAGACCCTACCCATCAAGGGTTTGGTGGTAGTGCAGATGGTCTGGCTCGACCCTGGCTGTCACCACAGGCACCTGCTCTATTCCACCTCTCTCTCTCTTAAGTCACAGCCCTAAGCTTGGGGGCCATGGATTATAGAAAAATTTAGTATCAGTACCAACTTAATACCCTAACTAGGTATCCATATGTGACTCTTTTTTTGACTCAAGCCCTTCCATGAGTAGGAAACGGACGGAACGTTTACACAGGAGTTTTTTTTTTTTTTTAATCTTCAGATGATGATTTTGCTGAGACAACAGAAGGTCACAAGAGATCTGTATCTGAAGGAATATTTTAACACAAAGCAAGGTCTTCACCAAAAACTAGAAAAACATTATCTCCCTCCTCCTCCTCCTCAGCTTTTTGGTAGGAAGTCAGCTCTAAAATTGTTAACTTAAAGGCTCTATCAGGAATTGCCTAAAACAAAAACCTATATAATAAGGGAGAAAAACTCTGCCCAGGACTTTAGTAGCTTAGCGGGGGGGGCAGGGGTGGGGGGCTGATAGGTATCTAAAATGATAAGTTTCAGAAACTAAGAAAAAAGAGAGATACTTCCCCGACTGAAAACAGACCTTCCTCCAGGTTATGTACAGGCTCTTCTGCCGCCAGCTCCAAGGCTCCTGCACTCATAGAACGGCAGCAGCACCTCTAAAGCACAGAAGGACGTCAGGCTTTGCTTCTGAAGTGCCACAATATCTTCATTTTCCCTTTCTTCAAGGTGAGAAAGCTCCTGAAGCTGTTAAGATTTTGCATTAAAGGTCCTTCTTAGGATCTTAAAGTAGACTTTGAAGTGTTTTGCTATTAGAATTAAAAACTAAACTCCAGGAATCCCAGCTAACAGTTGATGCATCCTATAGCTTCAAAATCAAGTAAGATTTGCAAATGAATTATTATAGATGGCCATTTTTTTTTTTTATTATATGCCACAAAAACACTGGAAAGAAGTACGAAGACCACGACCCAACTAATGGAGAATATGACCAATTCTGGGTGGCGAGGCAATTCAGGTACATCCACTTACCTTCAATGATAGGGGACCATTCATACCTCTCCCCACAACCCAATCAGGTCCTTTCATCTGAAGTCTTGGATTGTTCTTTTTTGAGACAAAGTATCAAGCTGTCACCCTTGGTAGAGTGCCATGGTGCTATAGCTTATAGCAACCTGCAACTCTTGGGTTCAAGTGATCCTCTTGCCTCAGTTTTCTATTTTTAGTAGAGACAGGGGTCTTGATTTTTGCTCAGGCTGGTGTCGAACTTGTGAGCTCAAGCAATCCACCCATCCTGGCCTCCCAGAGTGCTATGAGTCACTGTGCCTGGCTGAAGTCTTGGGGTTTTTTTTTCCTTTTTCTTTTTAGACTTTCTCTTCCACATGAATTCTATTGTGTACAGAAAACAGTGCATACTGGCATGAGGCTCTGCCACATCTTCACATCGTTTCCATTTTCCCTCCTATGGTTTCTGTGATGTTTAATAAGACTGAGGACCACTGAAAACCTTTGCCACATTATCGATATTTGGAAGATTTCTCTCCAATATGAATGTTCGTATGTTAAGGTTTGAGCTCTGGTTAAGGTCATTGCCACACTGTTCACATTTGTAGGCTTACTCTCCAGTTTGAATTCTTCGATGCTTAGCATGCTATCAACACCAGGTCAAGGCACTGCCGCAGTCTTCAAATGGAGGGTTTCTCTCTGTGTGATTTCCTCTATGTACAGTGAGGATTGATTTTGAGTTAGATTTTGCCACACTGTCCATATTTAAAAGGTTTTTCTCCAGAATAAATTCTTCAATGTCTAGAAATGTTCACAAACTAATGAAAGTCTATGCCACATTTTGACCACTGTAGTTTCTTTCAAGAATGACTACTTTGATGAACAGAAAGGGTCGAGTACAGTGTAAATGCCTTGCCCCCTTCTTCACATTTGTGGAGTTTCTCTCCACAAGAAATTCTGTTATGTTCACTATGAGTTTAACTAAGGAAAAAGGCTTTAGTGCATTCTCTAAATTTGTAAGTTTTATGTCCAAAGTAAATTCTTTGAAGTACAGAAAGGTTTGAGTCACAGTTAAAGGCTTTGCTACACTCTTGACATTTGTAGGGTTTCCCTCCAGAGTGAATTCTTTGATGTCTAGAAAAGCTTGTGTAGTACTTAAAGGATTTTCCACATTCTTGACCTTTGTAGGGTTTCTCTCCAGAGTGAATTCTTTGATGTCTAGAAAGGTGTGAGTGGTGTTTAAAGGCTTTGTCACATTCTTCACATCCATAGGGTTTCTCTTCAGAATGAATTCTTTGATGTACAGAAAGGTTTCAGTACTTGTTAAAGGCTCTGCCACATTCCTGACATTTGTAGGATTTATCTCCAGAATGAATTCTTTGATGTCTAAAGAGGAGAGAGTGCTGGTTAAAGGTTATGCCACATTCTTCACATTTGAAAGGTTTCTCTGCAGAATCAATTCTTTTTCTCGTCCAGAAACGTGTGAGTGTTGCTTGGTAAGTTTGTCACATTCTTTATAGCTGCAGGTTCTTCCTCCAGTATCAAAATTCTCATGCTTACGATATTTTGAACTGTGGCTAAGACATTTGCCATCATTTTCACACATGTCGTTTCTCTCCAGTATCGAATCTTGAGCGAGACTGAAAAACTTGGCTACCTTCTTTGCATTGGACTGTTTTTTCCAATATGAGTGATCTTATGTTCTGTAACAAGTGACCAGAAGTTAGAGGCTTTCCTATAGCTTTTACAAGTAAAAGTTTTCTCTAAGGTATATATCATTATTTGTCCATTGAGATTTAACAATTGTCTGAAGGTGTTCAAAGAGTTACTACATTGGAATACTTTGCCATAGGTAGCTGTTAATCATTGGTGAAGTCCACTGTAACTTACTTTCTGCTCATCACACTTATACACACTTTCCCAATATTTTGTTAAGTTTAAATTCTCGGAGCCATAGCTTTGATATCTGGTCAGGATCATCTCTGGAAATAAAATATTTGTGCCCCACTCTTGAAAACGGTCTTCAGTATGATGAGTATATAGAGCTGGGTGCTTGACTAGTGTCTGGTGTGTCTTCACCTTCCAGGGTTCTTTGCTTTGCCCCAGACAGGGGATGAGTTCTGGCTTAGAGACAGTAAGACCCAGGAAGAACAGGTTTCTGTAGGTCTCTAACATGACTTCCCCATACAAATGCTGCTGAGCAGGGTCCAAGCAGGCCCACTCTTCCATAAAGAATTCAACAGACATGTCCTTGAATGTCAACACTACTTTGGTATCTTCCCTGAGGACCTTTTGAATGTTACCACGAGGGGGGATGCTGGGCGCTGCAGGCAGACAGCTGCTCAGACAGCTCTGGGCATTTCCCAGCTTCCGGGATGTCCCGGTGTCCTGCAGGTCAATTCTCTGCAGAAGCAGAGTGACAGAGGCTGCTGCAGAGACACTTAGGATCCCCAGGAAAGGGAACAGCTGAAGAGGAGGCCGTAGCTCAGAGCCCAACTCCAGAGACAAACGCTGCTCAGAATCCTCGGTGCCGCCTTCTTCTTTCTGGCTGTGCATCACTTCCCAGCTCCCGAGATGTCCCAGTACCTGCAGGTCACAGGGTGACAGAGGCTGCTGCAGAGACACCTGGAATCTCCAGGAATCCCCACATTATTTCTTGATTAATTGTGCAAACTAGGAAGCTCATAGCTCTGGAAATGAGAAAACTGGAAGTATTTTCTGTATTCGAATATCTCCTGTGTTTCTTCACAGAAATTTCCAAGGAAATGCTATTTCTTACATTGATGAGAATGTATGGAAATCATACCGTTGGACTGAGAAACTGTGAGTATACTCTCTCCAGATATGAGTACAAAAACTTAGCTGCATTGTAAGATCCTTCCTGGTCCAGAATTTTGAGGTCAAGGCTTCTAAGGAAAGGTATTTCTTCCTCCACATCTCAAATCAATGTCTGTTGATTATAATTCTATGATTATTTTAAAATTAAATTTGTTGGGCTCTCTTTAAAAGAAAGAGGCAATTTAAATGTATTTTTATTATGTAAGTAATACACATTATACTCTTAATATATAAAAACTAAATAACAGGTATAATGGAAACCCTCCTTGTGCCCTGATGCCTGGTCCCTGAGGTAACCACTACCCCTAAGTTTGGTGCATATCCTTCCAGACCTTTCCCCAGTATTTGCCTACATACATATTTACATATAGCAAAATGAATTTTTTGTGTGGCCTTACGTTTTTTGTTTTATAGAAATGGTAACATCTTACAACTTGATTCTTTCACTTCATGATACATGTTAGATTTTTCTTTCACAGCACTTAGAGGGTTACCCCATTCATTTAAACTCTTGCATCATTCCATATTATGGATTCCATACTATGGATGTGGCATGAATTATTTAATAATTCCCCTATGGATGGATGTTTAGATTATGTCCAGTTTTCTTTTCTTTTTTTTTTTTAGAGACAGAGTCTCACTGTGTCACCCTCGGTAGAGTGCCCTGACATCACAGCTCACAGCAACCTCCAACTCCTGGGCTTAGGCGATTCTCTTGCCTCAGCCTCCCGAGTAGCTGGGACTATAGGCGCCCGCCACAACGCCTAGCTATTTTTTTGTTGCAGTTTGGTGCATTTTGGTGGGGGCCAGGCTCGAACCTTTCGCCCTCGGTTTATGGGGCCGGTACCCTACTCAATGAGCCACAGGTGACACCCTCCTATGTCCAGTTTTCTTGTTAGGTACATTGCTGCTTCTTTGTAAACTTGGGCAAATATTTCTATAGAACAGATATCTAGAAATGGAATGGTTGATATGAGGACAATGTAGGTATTAAATTTTAATTGTCCTCAAAAAAGTTGTGCCAACTTATACTATACTCAACAGAATATGATAGCATTTTGCCACTGAGTATTCTCCAACTCTTTGCTGATATGATGGGTGAACAAAAAGGGTCCTGTCTGAATTTTTCTGATTACTCTTGAATTTAAATACCTTTATTTGTTAAAAGTTGGTGAACATTTGTGTTTCTTCTGAGTTTTCTGTCCTTTATCCATTTTCCTTTTCAATTGTTTTTATCATTTTCTTATTAATTTATTAAAGCAGTCAATTTAGATACATAAGTTATTTTGGAAAAATACAGTAGTTTGTGTGTCATCAGTTCAACTTGTATAGGTGATCTCTGAGTTTTCATTTTTGAAAATAGAGATGTCATTTTATTTTCCATGAAAGTTTGTCCCCTTGTAATATGATTCCATTTATATAAAGTTCAGGAAGACGCAAAACTAAAGTATGTTGTGTATGACTGACATATAACAGGTAAAACTATATTTTGAAAACAAGGAAATTACTATAAAAGTTAAGATAGTGGTTATCTTCAGAGGTCAGAGAGAGGGTCGTGATTGGAAAGGGCCACACGAGCTTCTGGATGCTCATGGTACTCTTTCTTGACGTGATGATATTACATGGGTACCTGCTTTACAATTATTTAAACTGAACATTTAAGTTATATGCATTTTATGCACATTGTATTTCTCAAAAAAAAAAAAAACAACAACATTTTTTAAATGGGGGGAAAAGCCTAATGACTTCACTTGTAGCCTGACATAGGTCCATGTGGGGCTTTAATAATAACATTTGGAGCTCGGTGCCTGTAGCTCAAGAGGCTAAGGCGCCCGACACATACACCCGAGCTGGCAGGTTCAAATCCAGCCTGGGCCTGCCAAACAACAATGACAACTACCACCAAAAAGTAACTGGGTGTTGTTGCGGGCACCTGTTCTCCCAGCTACTTGGGAGACTGAGGCAAGAGAATCTCTTAAGTCCAGGAGTTGGAGGTTGCTGTGAGCTGTGACGCCACAGCACTCTACCCAGGATGACAGCTTGAGGCTCTGTCTCAAAAAAAGCAACAACAACAACAACAAAAAAAAAAAAATTGGGGGGAAAGAGATGAGGAAATGGCAGTTCTGCTGGTTTTAAATTAGAACAAGAGTTGGGTTCTAACAGGTATTTTGTGATCTAGAGAGTAGGTATTAAATATACGATTTGGTGGGAATAGTGGGTAGGGGTGTGTGTGTGTAGAGATCAGACACAAAAGGAAAATGTGAAGAAAGGTTTGAATGAAAACAAAGCAGATGTTGCCACCTTGAAATTAAATAAGAATGAGTGTATTCAATTGGCACCATTACCCAGGTTTCCTCCACAGATAGGAGTTAGTCCGATATGGCAAATTGTTTGCATTTTTATTTAGAAATAACCTCTTCCTTTACACTGTTGGTGGGACTGCAAACTAATTCTACCTCTTTGGAAAGAAGTATGGAGAATCCTCAAAGAACTCAAATTAGATCTCCCATTTGATTCCTCAAATCCCACTGTTAGTCATGTATTCAGAAGAAAAAAAAACATCATTCTATCTTCAAGCCATTTGTACTATGTTGTTTATCGCAGCTCAATTTACAATTGGCAAAATGTGAAAACAATCTAAATGCCACCAACCAGGAATGGATATACCAAACTGTGGTATATGTATACCATGGAATACTATTCAGCCATTAAAAAAGATGGGGACATTACATCTTTTGTATTAATCTGGATGGAATTGAAAC
Organism: Nycticebus coucang; assembly: GCF_027406575.1. Lineage (NCBI taxonomy): Eukaryota > Metazoa > Chordata > Mammalia > Primates > Lorisidae > Nycticebus > Nycticebus coucang. The sequence goes on along the minus strand of NC_069783.1, from coordinate 143,594,667 downwards.
ACATTCTTCTTAGTAAAGTATCACAGAGTAGAGAAGCAAGAATCCAATGTACTCAATACTAACATGAGGCCAGTAGATAATCTGATACATTCCCACATAAGAGAAAAACTCAAATCAATTCAAGGTCTGGGATGGGGAAAGAGGGAGCAGGGAGAGGGGAAGGAGGAGGATGGAGGTGCTCCCACTCAATGGGCCCAAAGTTCGAGTGTATGGCACACTTCTTGGGGGCAGTACACAATTATAAGAGGAACTCTACCTAACTAATGCAAACATTGTAACCTATTTCGTTGTGCCCTCAGATTAACCCGAAACAATAATAAAATCTTAAAAAAGAAATAACAAATAACCTTATCCTTTTTCAGAATTCTCAGTGAAAATCATTTGACCGAATTACATAAAGATTCATTTGAAGGCCTGCTATCCCTCCAGTATTTAATCATATTTATTTATGAGCTTTTAGTGATATTATCTGTAAAGTGAATCAGGGGTTCAAATTAGATAATCTCTAAAACTTCTTTCAGCAATAAAATGCTGCAGTTCTCTAAATCCGTGTAGCGTTTTAGCCCGTCTCTAGCCCATCTCTGTGCATTTTTAGTTTTTAAAATCATATAGATAAGATACAGATAGAAAAAAACTTTGCTTATAAGGAAAAAGTGGTAATAACATCTGAGCAATTATTGACACCCATTGAACCTTGTTTTATAAGTTTTATATATCATCTGCTTATATTTATATTTAGTCTACAACCCATAGAGCAAATCTAATCCACAGTCTGTTTTTATTTAAAGCCTGTAAGTTAAGAATGGCTTTTACATTTTTAAAGGGTCTGTAAAAGAAAAAGAAAGACAAGAATATGCAACAGAGACCATATGTGACCTACAAAGCCTAAAATATTACTATTTAGCCTTCAGAAAAAGGCTAAATTTGGGTGGCGCCTGTGGCTCGAAGGAGTAGAGTGCCAGCCCTACGTGCCGGCGGTGGTGGGTTCAAACCCAGCCCCGCTGAAAAAAATGCAAAAAAAAAGAAAGAAGAAGGATTTGAAAAAGTTGGTTTAGTAGCATGAGAAGAATTAAACTTTAAGTTGTTGCTCAAAGGAAAGGAAAGGAAAATATAGACCATCTACACTAGTTTGAATGCCATTAATCCAGAATTTTTTGATAATTTAATCTGAATTAAATTAACATTTAACTATTAAATAAGCAGATGAATTATAAAGAATAAATATATTTAAGAATATAAAATATTAAAGAATATTAAATATTTAATATAAGAACATGATATTAAAATCATATAGATATGATTTAATTTAATCATATAGTAAATATATATATTTAAGAGAATAGGCTGGCAGTGAGGATTTCATAGCAGAAATTACTATACTCTTATTGAAAATAGTTGTTTAAGGACAGGTGCAGTGGCTCACACCTGTAATCCTAGCACTCTGGGAGTCCAGGGTAGGAGGATCCCTTGAGCTCATGTGTTCGAGCCTCATTGAGAGTGAGACCCTGTATCTATTAAAAAATAGAAAAATTATCCAAACATTATGGTGGGTGCTTATAGTCCCAGCTACTCGGGAGGCTGAGGTAGGAGGATAGCTTGGAGCTCAGGAGTCTGAGGTTGCTGTGAGCTAGGCTGACACCATGGCACTCTGGCCTGATGCAACAGAATGAGACTTTGCCTCAAAAAGAAAAAAAAAAGTTGTTTAAATTATGGTTAAATGGTATAGCTAGAAATGTTTACAATGAATAAGCATATTACCAATGCTCCTAATTCTTCCCAAATTACAAAATGAAAATTTCTCCTGCCTTATTGCTAAGGAGGGAATATTTGCATAGTATTTATTTCTATCTTTTTAAAGATAAGAAGATACTATATCCCTTGCTATGAAAGTCTGAGTTTTATCCTTTGCCCACGGCAAAGAAGTGTGGTCAAGAAGTGTGTACATCATTAATCTTTATTAAGCTCACTAATGTTGCTCTTTAGCAAATAGATTCTTCTTTCAAATGTAGAAGACTTAAGGGAAGTAGGTACATGACACTAAAAATAGTCCTTTGAATGATCTAACCTTCTAGGCCTTAAAGGCATGACCACCTTTGTACTGGTCTTCTTAGGCACCTCTGCCACATTTGGGGAAAAAAGTAAATGACGTAATTGCTCAATGGAGTAGGCCCTTCCTTACTTCCACAATGACATATGCATATTTTGTAAGCTAATCTTTCATGTTAGGATATATTCTCATTCATTTAAAAAATGCCAACCAATTAAAAAAACAAAGAGAATATGCCAACCACTTTGCCTAATATTAGAGTCAGAGAGATGAGTAAGACAGGATTCCTACCCTTCTAAGAACTTAACATTTCACAGGGGAAACAAACATGTAAGCATCAACCATAACGAGACAAGCACTAAGAGGATGACAAAGGGCTGGTTGCAAAGGCCCAGAAGAAGGATACAAAGTAATAAAATTGCATTTCTTTTAAAACATTTTTTTTCTTCTTCTCCTCGTTCTCAGCTTTTCACTCATTTTATAAATACAGTAGAACCTCCATGGTTGACCACCTCCATAATTTTACCTCATTTTCACAGACCAGACATGCGCCACATGTGCTCGATGGAAGTTCCTTATGCCGACCACCACTGTAGTTGCCTGGTTTGTTATAGTCCAGCAAGTGATCAGCTTAGAGAGGTTCTACTGTATTCTCATGTGTCAATTTTAAACACAGTGGGCTTGCAGATGAGCAAGACCTAATCCCTGCTTTCAAGGAGTTTATACTTAAAAGAAATGGGAGCAAAAATAACTACATTGGAAAGAAGACATAGCTATGGGCACTAAGAGGGACAAACTGCTTCTGGAGCACAGAAGAAGGAGAAAAGACTTGAGTTTGGATCAGAGAAGATGTTCCTAGAGCAATGCTGCTAGAACAGGATCTATCAGAACGCCATCAGATATCCTTAGACAGATTTCCTTAGACAGATTTGGGGGGAAATAGTCCAAACTTGGAAAAGGGAAATGGGAGAAAGGCAAAATACAGCAAAGTATTTGAGGAATGCTTTGAGTAACTGTAGAGTGCAAGGAGAGAGAGTAGGAGACTGGAGCCAGACTTTCTAGGGCTTTGAATGCCAAGCAAAAGCCATCGCAGGGAACCATGCTATACCACCATGCTTTACGCCCATCTTAAGTCTGCACCACAAGCACTTGGAGGTCTTGTTAGGCCTTGGTTCTGGACTACAACTCCACAGCTACTGATTCAGTCAGTTTAGAGTAAGGCCAAGGATTTGCATCTTTCATAAATTCCCATATGCTGGTCTTTGAGAATCACTTCTGGAGAGTTCATCTGGTCAATTGTGTGCAGGATAGTTTAGAACAATGGTTCTCAACCTTCCTCATGCCGCGGCCCTTTAATACACAGTTCCTGTGGGTCGCGACCCACAGGTTGACAACCACTGGTTTAGAAGGAAGAGATACCAGTCAGCACAGAGTGACAACAGCCAGGTGAAGAGCGAGGGATAAACTGGAGTCAAGTGAAATAGTCAACTATAGTTAAGGGGTGTTTTCAAATAAAAATCCAGTTCCGTGTTGCCTTTTGCTACGTCCCATCACTGTACCACCGAAAAAATTGCTTTCATGGAATATTAAGGCAATATAAAACCAAAATGAATTTCTATTAATATGGTATAATTCTGAATTAGTTCAAAGTTATGTATTAATTAGAAGGGTAACTTCCTTTCAAAGGATGTGAAAGGATATCTTTTATCTCTTTTGGTATTGAACTAGCTTAGAAAAACAGAATTAAACCAGAAAGGTGTAAAATGTGAGGTTATTCCTTTTCATATTAGAAATTATATAGAAAAATAAAAACTTGAAGCTTCTAATCTAGAATTTGATGAGGCTACAAAAGGTTGTTGAGTCAAGTCTCCTGCTGCCCAGGGAAAGATTACATCCAAAATCTTTTAAGATCTACAGTTGTATATTTTATTGGTGAAAATCATGAAATACAGGGAGCATTAGGGGGCTATGGAAAGTTCAAATACAAGTCCAAAAGTTTAGAATGTAGACAAAAGCTACATATTCATTATTATCATTCTAAATTCTACTAGTTGTTCCCACTAATTTGGTATCAAATCAAGGCAGTGTCTTCTTTTACTTTTTCTAGAGATTTATCCTGCAATAAAATCCAATTTATTGAAAGACGTACCTTTGAATCACTACCATTTCTGCAGTATGTGTAAGTTACAAATAGAACTTCATTACATTTGGAACTTTTATTAAACTTATAAACCCTCTGCTATTCACTTTGAAATATGATTAAAATTTTACTAGTAGAAAGTTACTAAAATTTATAGCAAATTCATTTAATCTCTAGCAAAGATTAGTGTGAGAATTATTACACACAAAATTATTAGTGTGAGAATTATTACACAGATCAGAGGGGATCATAATAGAACAATGGTCTCAACTAGTGGGATTTTGTACCCAGACGACATTTGGCAATGCCTGGAGACATTTTCAGTTGTCACAACTGTGGGTATGTTACTGACACCTGGTGGGCAGAAGCCAGGAATGTTGTTGACCTACAATGTACAGGACAAATCCCCCAAAGAATTATACAGCTAATATATCAATAGCACTGAAGTTGCAAAACTCTGTCATAGAGAAATAAAGATCTCTCAACACAAGTATTGGCTGAGCATTCACTGTTTCGTATCTACACATTGCATGTATAGTAAATGCAATAAAGTATAAATCATAAGCCAATATCTTCTACGGCAAAATTTCCTTCGTGTACAGAGAAAGTACTGAGGTTATGTTTTGTCATATAGAAGTTAGAATCACTGCCAAATGATAAATGCTCTGAAAGAATATCTTTTCTTCTTCTTTATCGGCTTATGTCTTTCCTTTTTCTTGTTGTTTTTTGTAGAAATCTTGGTTGCAATTTAATCACTGAACTGAGCTTCCGAACGTTTCAGGCGTGGCATGGAATGCAATTTTTACACAAGGTGTAAGTTAAATAGATGAACACATAAAAAGCTATGTGTAAAAGCATCATTCAGTTATCAGTTAACTAGGTATCAGCTCATTATGAACTCTGAATAGCATATCTTAAGATCTATCCAATTTTTCTTTTTTAATTTTTTTTAAAGTTATATTTATATTTCACAGGAAGGACCAATCCAATATTTTCAGGTGAGGAAACTAAGGTACAAAGAGGCCAGGAGACTTGTGTAACTTCCATATGACATGCTCTGCTTTCCCTAGAAATGATCTTTGGAATGGGTGATAAAAGATGTCAAGCAAGTAATGCTCAAATTAGCATTGTCTTGGGAGCCCCAACAATGCTGCTTTGATATGTGAATTGTCCTTGAAATCCTACGTTTGAATATAACTTTGATTCCTACTCATGTACAGAGTTTCTAACGGCTGAAATGTATACAGCGTCTAGCCACAAAGGATGAAGCGTAACACAAAGTCCTCCAGGGTGCAAAAGGGGAAACATGTTTTCTCGGAGTCAGTTTCTTTTAGTTTTTTATTTCTTTATTTATTTATTTATTTTTTTGGTAGAGACAGAGTCTTACTTTATTGCCCTCGGTAGAGTGCTGTGGTGTCACACTGCTCACAGCAACCTCCAACTTCTGAGTTTAGGCTATTGTCTTGCCTCAGCCTCCCAAGTAGCTGAGACGACAGGCGCACGCCACAACGCCTGGCTCTTTATTTTTGTTGCAGTTTGGCCGGGGCTGGGTTTGAACCCACCACCCTTGGTATATGAGGCCGGTGCCCTACGCACTGAGCCACTGGTGCCACCCAGAGTCAGTTTCTTTTCTTTTAAACCAGTGTGGTGCCTGTGGCTCAAAGGAGTAGGGCGCTTGTCCCATATGCCGGAGGTGGCGGGTTCAAACCCAGCCCCCGGCCAAAAAACCTGCCAAAAATAATAATAATAAATAAAGCAGAAAGAATTCCAGAAAATCTGCCATAGGGCACGTCTCTCCCTGACACCCCATACCTTATTTTTTTAAAAAATATATACCTATGAAGAATGATCTGTGGGCATCTTTGCACTGTGGGGGAAAATGGTGTTCATGTTAAGCTATAGTGCAAAAAATGTTCAGAGAGAAAATACATTACTTTAGCCTAATTCCATATACTTGCTTTCCTGACTACCCTTCAACAAGTAATGTAGAGGGGCCAGGCACAGTAGCTCACACCTGTAGTCCTAGAACTCTAGGAGGCTGAGGCAGGTGGATTTCTTGAGCTCAGGAGTCCGAGACTAGCTTGAGCAAGAATGAGACCCTGTCTCTAAAAAAGAAAAAAATAGCCAGGGGTTGTGGTGGACACCTGTAGTCCCAGCTACTTGGGAGGCTGAGGAAAGAGGATCACTTGAGACCAAGTATTTGAGGTTGCTATGAGCTGTCTTGCTATGGTACTCTACAAAGGGCAACAAAGCAAGACTTTGTCTCAAAAAAAAAAAAAAAAAGCTATGTAGGTTTTATTTTCTTTCAGCTCAAAATTCAATAATTTCTCTGTGACACAAGCAGATCATGGTAGGTATATATGATCTATGGCCTGAAGGAAATTTCAGACTCAAGGTGAAGATCCTCTTCTAAACTTGACTTTGGAAAAGACTGTCCACCTGTCTTGAGGTTTGGAAGTCTAATTTCACACCATTCATTTTGGGTTAGAGGGAGGGGTTTAGGGTGTGTGTGGAACTGATTAACAGTTTCTACAGAGGCTGGTCTTATAGGGACCTCTTCTCTTCCCTTGTTAATTTACTGATGCCTTGCATAGAGGAAGAACACAAGGGTCTGTTTTTCTTTTGCCCTCACACCAAAGAACCAGATTCATTAGTTCCCTCCACCAAGAGATTTAGATGGAATCAGTACAAATGTCTTGAACTCACCACCTTCACTGAACATTGTCGACAGAAGAGAAGGCAAACTCTGTAAAATAATTTGAAGAGGTCTATTCTAAGAACTGAATTTGAGGACCATGGCCTGGACCCATGCCCAAGAAACCTTGAGCAAGTGGACTCACTGTGACTGGATTCTATTCAATTCAGGGAGACAGGCGTTGCATGTAAAGTCATAAATCAATACAAGGCAGGGTGTAAGTTGGTTTGGCCTAAAAAGGTGGGACATCTCAAAATGGAGGTTTACAGGTTATAGGTGGGTCTTAAAACTCTTTGATTTGTAATTGGTTAAAGAAATGAAGCTTTGTCTAAAGCAGGCGTCCTCAAACTTTTTAAACAGGAGGCCAATTCACTGTCCGTCAGACCGTTGGAGGGCCAGACTATAGTTCAAAAAAAAAAACAAAACTATGAACAAATTCCTATGCACACTGCACAAACTTTATTTTGAAGTAAAAATACAAAACAGGAACAAATACAATCACATGGCCTCATGTGGCCCGCGGGCCGCAGTTTGAGGACCCCGGGGCTAAAGGCTTGGGATCCTTTAAGTTAAGGACATCTGTTAATTAGAGACAACAGGTCTGCCAAATACCTAGACTCCAGTGAACTGTTAAGTAAGCAGAGGACCTACAGGTTTGTCCTCTATAGCCTCAGGCCTGTTAAGGAGTCTCCCAGAAGGGAGGGGGCTTGATGAGGCATTTCTGACTTCCCCTCTTAGCGCTAGCAACTCAGCCCTTTGGCCAAGAGGGGGGTCCAATTAGTCAGCTGGAGGGGGGAGCCTTAAGATTTTATTTTTAGTTATTATTATTATTTTTTTGAGACAGAATCTTACTTTGTCACCCCCTGGTAGAGTGCTGTGGTGTCATCTCATCTCCGCTTACACCTTTCACTGGCGACCAATATAACAGAGTAAGAGTTTGACCGTCGATGCTGCCTCTGGCGGATCTCGGCCAAAAGGGGAGTTGTGAACTAAAATAAAACCTTACAAACCACAGCTCCTTAGAAGGCCTCACCTGCCGCAGCCGAGCCGGGCACGCGGGTTCCGGATGAACGGAGCTCCCGGAAGCCCCGCCCCCGCCGCCGGCCCGCGCGCGCCCCCCACCTCCGCCCCGCGCGCTGCTGCGCTCGGCCCTCCCCTCCCTCTCCCGCCGTCCGCCTTGTTCGCGCCTGAGCTTGCGGGTCAGCAAGAGCCTCCAGCGTGAGCGTGCGGCTGCAGCCCCGGCCACCCAGCCCTCTCCCCCTCTTTTCTGCCTGTCTGCCTCTCCTCCCTGTCGCCGTCTCTTCCTCCCGCGCTCTCGGTCTGTGAATCTCGACCTTCATTTCTTCCACCCCGCCCTGCCGGGTCCCTCGCGTGCCCAGTCACCAGGCCGCGTGGGCCCTGCAACGCCTCCTCCGCTCCCCCAACCGCCACCCCCTCCCCGCAGGCCACACGGGGGCCGCAGCTGGGCCTGCTTGGCCTGGAGCCCGTCTCAGCGCCGACACTTCTCCAGGTCAGCGGGCCTCCGACCCGCCGAGCAAAATGGGAAATGAGGCAAGTTATTCTTTGGAAATGTGCTCAAACTTTGGTGCAGATGAAATTAAAACGTTAGGAAAAAGATTTAAGAAGCTTGATTTGGACAAGTTTGGTTCTTTGAGTGTGGAAGAGTTCGTGTCTCTGCCTGAGTTACAACAGAATTCTTTAGTACAGCGAGTAATAGATTCGACACAGATGGGAATGGAGAAGTAGATTTCAAAGAATTTATCGAGGGAGTCTCTCAGTTGAGTGTCAAAGGAGATAAGGGGCAGAAGTTAAGGTTTGCTTTTCCTATCTAAGACGTGGATAAGGATGCCTGTATTTCCAATGGGGAACTCTTGCAGGTGTTGAAGATGATGGTGGGGAACAATCTGAAAGAGACACAGTTACAGCAAATCGTAGACAAAACCATAATAAATGCAGATAAGGATGGAGATGGAAGAATATCCTTTGAAGAATTCTGTGCTGTTGTAGGTGGCCTAGACATCCACAAAGAGATGGTGGTAGATGTATGGCTCTTTTTTTTTAAATGACTTTTTACTTGGGTCAAAGATCCCCAGAGGGTAGGGTGTGGAAGAGGAAGGAGAAACTACTCTGCTAGTGCTTGGGGTCAGGATTATTTATTTATTTAGTAGAGACAGAGTCTCACTATCCTGCCCTTGGGTAAATTGCCCTGGCGTCACATGGCTCACAGCAACCTCTAACTCTTGGGCTTACCCGATTCTCTTGCCTCAGCCTCCCGAGCAGCTGGGACTACAGGTGCCCGCCACAACGCCCGGCTATTTTTGTTGCAGTTTGGCCAGGGCTGGGTTTGAACCCGCCACCCTGGGCATATGGGGCCGGCGCCCTGCTCACTGAGCCACAGGCGCCGCCCGTTGTGTGACTCTTTTTAAAGAGTACCACTCAACACTTTTGCTTTCTCATCCATCTCTGAAGATCTGCTCAAGATGCCCAGCAATGCTCTCTGTGTATTTAAATGGAAGTATTTTTCTCTGTGAAGCCACGTTTTCCAACATGAGCCTCATGAAGCCAACCAAGTGTTATTGAACTTACTCTCTGAATGACTCAGTGTAGCACTTTAAAGTCTGAAGAACAGCAGCATGAAAAGAGCATATCAATGTGGTGGAGAAAGGGAAGGGGTTGGCTTTTTAATTTATTTTTCTTCATGTTTTATAAGAAGAAAGTATATATACATATGTAAATATTTATATGTAGCTTTCTATGTATGTAGTAGGTTGGCTTTAATTTAATATACTTTGATTCAGAAACAAAATAGAGTAAAAGTGCCAAGCAGAACATAAAACATCCTTACTTTTATTTCACACAGTTTTTTTTTTTTTTGTTTGTTTGTTTGTGTTTTTATTTCACACAGTTTTATATATAGATAGGAGATTGTACAATTTGAGCCCGGTGTTAGGCCAGCTGTTTTCCTTTTCCTGTGCTTTCTCCTTTGAGAGATTGACAAAGCATTTGTTAATGTCTTATTATTTACCTTAATTACATTTTTGTAACAAAGGAGTCTGTAACTTTATTTATACTTAAGAATATATTTCCAGGGACTACGTCTCACTGCTGAGCAGCTTTTAATATGCCTCTCCTTGAGGAGAAAGTATAGTTCGGCGCTACTGCCAAGAGCTAGTTCTTGTGTGCATGTGATAACTGCACAGTGCTTATGGCTGCTTCATTCTGTTACTTTACATCTAGGAGTCATTGCATTTATTGAATGTCCCTGAGTAAGGGTAAGTTACCAGTTGTGATTTTATACATAAAGGCCAGAAGCTAGCTTAGGCAGTCATGATTTATTATATGCCTTACTTAATGAAGAATACCTGAAATAATCGTGTAACTGCTTAGGATATCCATTTGTTTCATTAAATGGATAATTTGTCATTAAACTTGTGTTTGAACCATGAATTTCCCTTTATGTTTCAAAAGACTTGCAACAAATAAAAACTGGGGACATTAAATGTGCCTATATGTACTAAACACCCATATATATTTGTGATTAAAATGGGAGAAATCTTGCTAATTATATGTCACAGAAGAGCAAAATTCTATTCAAATTTGTACCTCTCTTTACTGTAAGGCATAGAGAATGCATAACGGTTTTCCTTGATTTGCCCATATAATTGGTAATGGGTAATAACTTAATAGATGTGTGTGATATAAAAGTAGTATATCCTGTTCTACCACTTGATGTTATCCCTTCCCTTTTCTGCAAAGGTACTATTGGCTGGAAGAAAAACGTTTTGGGTAGCTTCGTATGACAGTATTTCCTGATATAGTTTTTCTGTAAAAACTGGTTTTATAATCATGAGTGGAAAAGGGCAGGTTGAATCGAGTTGACTGAATCTTTTTTTTTTTTTTTTTTTTTGGTAGAGACAGAGTCTCACTTTATCACCCTGGTAGAGTGCCGTGGCGTCACACAGCTCACAGCAACCTCCAACTCCTGGGCTTAAGCGATTCTCTTGCCTCAGCCTCCCAAGTAGCTGGGACTTTAGGCGCCCACCACAATGCCCGGCTATTTTTTTTTGTTCTTGCAGTTTGGCCGGGGCCAGGTTTGAACCCACCACCCTGGCCATATGGGGCCGGTGCCCTACCAGCTGAGCCACAGGTGCCGCCCAGAGGTGACTGAATCTTAAGCTGAGTGCACCTCCTGCCATGGCTGTTCCTTCAACTGAGTGCTGCACATCGTGGGCTCTGCCTGTGAGAGAAAAATCCCGGTGCTTGGTGTCCTTGCATGACATGGAATTTTGCATGTAGATCAATTTAAAATGTACCTCTTGTTTACATAATTTGCATAATTTTAAAAGACGATGTTGCCAAACTTTGGAAATGTTAATATTCAAACTGAAAATCTCCACTTCATGTAACATCTTCCTCTGGTTTATAATCTCAGCCAGTGGTTTAATCTGTTCCAGTGTCAACTGCCATGTGCTCTGCTTCAAGGGGGAACCTAGTCTTTGTGACTTTTTTGTACATTAGTATTTGTTACAAATATTTTAGCAAATGCTTTCTATTTCTCTTGCTTGTGCATATCTTGGCTGGCGTTACAGAAAAATAGTGCAGACATTATTTCCTTACTGGGGAATGGGTTTGTTTCCTTTTCTTTCTTTGTTTTTTTAGTTTGTGTGTGGGTTGGGTAGGGGAGCGGTGGTTTATGTTGAATGTTTAGTTTCTCTTCTGCATGGTACATCACGTTGTGGGATCTTTAGAGAACTTCATACTGTATGAATAAGAAGACAAAATATTTGAAACTTGAAAAAAAAATTCTTAAGCCAGCACGCCTGGTTTAAGTATTTTATTTTGGTTCACAATTTCTCCCTTTGGCCAAGATCTGTGCCCCCACCCCCACCCCCCCGGCTTAAGATTTTATTTTGGTTCACAATTCTTCCCTTTTGGCCCAGATCCACCAGAGGCACCATTGATGGCCAGACTCTTATTTTGTCCCATCCCGAGAGCAAGACTGGATGTTCGGGCCAGGTTTGTTAGAAGGGAAGGGTGACTCACCTGGGCAGTGCTCAGGGGCAGTTAGAGAACTCTTTCAAATACAGGGGTGTAGGGTAGCTGGTAGGCAAATTCTACAGCTTGCCCAGAATGTTAGGGTCCTTTGCTGTGAATTTCTGAGGGGGTGTGGGTAACTAGACCCTTTGTGTCTTTGTCTTTGGAGGAAAGACAAAGTCTTTTGTCTTTGTGGCTATGTTAGGCTCCAACAGCTGGGATGGTATGGCCCCTGCCCTGGTTCCATCTAGGCCCTTGGTGGGACCCTAATGGCCAAGAGAACTGAAGAGCCAAAAGGACTTACATCCATGAAGTGTTTTAGGCCAGATGGGACTGGAGGTGGACAGGTACTCATGGAGGCTTTTAAACCTTCTAGACAACATGAAGGTAAAAATCAAAATGTTAAAGGCAAGGCTACAAAATTAATTGATCTGTGTTGTGCTACTATATTTTGAGGTTTTAGTTGCAGGCTTGTAACAAAAAGGCCAAGGAATTTAGAAACTTAATCACTTAAGCTAAGGAATTTAGAGACTTTTGTTGTGTCACCTTATTTTAGTCTCTTTAGTGATTTGTCCTAAGGTGGCTAATAAATTTCCTGTTACATCTCTTTTTGTATAAACCCCATCCTGAGGACAATTATGCTCAGGATGGATGTTTGGACCACATGGCCCAAAAAGACAAAGTTTCTCGTTTAGTATTTGTTTAGGCTTCTGTGTACCCATCCTTGATCATGATCTGCTTTAATCTATAGAACTAAATGTTTTCCCTATGTCTTTGAACATATTTCAAATAGTTGAATTAAATTCTTGTCTAGTAAGCCCAATATCTTGACTTCCTCAGGGACAGTATCTACTGATTTCCAACCCCCACACCCACCCCTGTGCATGGTTTCTTTGTGTCCCTTATAAATTGTGTTGAAAATTGGATATTTTAAATAATACTACGTATAATGTAACAATTCTAGAAATCAGGTCCCTGCCCCCAGGGTTTGGTGTGTACTGCTGCTTATTATAGTAGTTATTATTAATTTATTTAGTGACTTTTTGGAACTAATTTGGTAAAGGCTTGTATTTGTTGTCATGTGTGGCCACTGAAATCTCTACTAGGTTAGGTTAGTCTGCTGATGAATGAACAGAGATTTCCTTAAAAGTCTAGAACCAGTAAGTCTCCGAGATTTTCCCAAGGGGCTTGTGTGCGTGTTAGGGCGTACCTTCAGCACTCAGCAAGATGGTTTTATAGCTCTGCCTTAGCTTTCATTGCCTGTTTTGTGCAGAACCTCAGAATCAGACATGGATGAGAGGTTAGGGACTTCTCTGATGTTTCCTGACAATGCTCACAGTCCTAAATATGTATATGACCTTCCAGATTTCAAGGAATGTGACTCATGGTCTTCCAGTTTAACAAGGAAATGTTGGAGTATTTCAGAGTTCCTATGGATATCTCATTCCTAGGCCTTTTCTATTAAGTTTTGTTTGTTGGTTTTTGAGACAGAGCCTCAAGCTGTCACCCCGGGTAGAGTGCGGTGGCATCACAGCTCACAGCAACCTCCAACTGCTGGGCCCAAGCGATTCTCTTGCCTCAGCCTCCCAAGTAGCTGGGACTACAGGCGCCTGCCACAACGCCCAGCTATTTTTTGGTTGTAGTTGTCATTCTTGTTTAGCAGGCTCAGGCTGGATTTGAACCCGCCAGCTCTGGTGTATGTGGCTGGTGCCTTAGCCGCTTGAGCTGCAGGTGCCAAGCCATCTATTGGTAAAAGGTGCCAACTTTTACCCATCGCCTCATGTAGCTGCCATGTTAAGACACTTCTTATAATTATCTTCCACAAACACCCTTTTAGGTTAAATAGAAGCAAGCCTTTCCAGGAAGGTCTTCCATGTAACAAACAGGTCAAATAATGACAGTTCATTGGAATTGTGGCTTCGAAAGAGCTCTGGCTCCATTTTGCTCCCTCTGGTACTAGAGATGTGGGCTACTTTTTGTTGTTGTTGTTGAGTCTCACTTTATTGTCCTTGGTAGAGTGCTGTGGCGTCACACAGCTCACAGCAACCTCCAGCTCCTGGGCTTAGGCCATTCTCATGCCTCAGCCTCCCAAGTAGCTGGGACTACAGGCGCCCGCCACAATGCCCGGTTATTTTTTTGTTGCAATTTGTCTGGGGCCGGGTTTGAACCCGTCACCCTCGGTATATGGGGCTGGTGCCCTGCCCACTGAGCCACAGGCGCCACCCAGATGTGTGCTATTTTTAAGGCTACTACTGAGCTGGGAGCAAAAGATGGTCTAGGGTAAGCTAAAACAACACAAATCTCACTGTTTTTACTGAAATTTAGCCATTTTTCCTAAATAAACACTCCTTGGGTTGCTGCATTGTGACTTTGATTAAATTTCTAGAGTTCTGAAAACATTGATTCTGGACATTTTGGCCATATTTTTTTTTGTTGTTGTTTTTATGAAGGGATGAATTTTCAGATGTCTTTACTCCACCATTTTCACTGCTGTCACCTACAACATGGTTTTGTTCCCTTTTTTTTTTTAGACAGAGTCTCACTTTGTCACCCTCAGTATTGTTGCCTGGTGTCATTGCTCACAGCAACCTCAAACTCTCGGGCTCAAGCGATTCTCTTGTCTCAGACAAGAGTACTTGCCTCCCGAGTAGCTGGGACTACAGGTGCCCTCCACAACGCCAAGCTTTTTTTTTTTTCTCTTTTTTTTTAGAGGCAGGGTCTTGCTCTGGCTCAAGCTGGTCTTGAACCTGTGAACCTGTGAGCTCAGGCAATCCACTCACCTTGGCCTCCCATAGTGCTAAGATTATAGGTGTGAGCGACCATGCCCAGCCTACAATATGGTTTTAAATCTCTAAAGTCTCCATGGCCATGGGTTAATTAAATATTTAATCACGGGAAGTGATTGGGAAAAGGAGTAAAAAGAGAAATGTCATTCTCAAGAGGTTCTCCCAGATGAATAGATGAAGTTTAGAAAGTTATTTTATATTTAGTTGTCACAGAATTAAGGTTAAAGTAACAGCTATTTTAAACCTTTTTTCTTCAGAGAAGATAAACACAGGCTTTGCAAATCAGAACTAACTTTAAATTTCAGCTTTGCTTCTAACTAGCTTAGTGGTCTAGGACAAGTTATATAAACTCTCTGTGCCTCGGTTTCCTCATTTATAAAAGATAATATTTACCACGTAAGCTTATTCTGAGGACTAAATGTAAAATGCTGATCACAAACGACCGGCAGCCCAATAGATATTAGCTATATAATTGTTATTTTTATAATATTCTGCAGAAGTACGCTAATAATTGTTGAGTAGAGTTAACCTAAAGGCAGATTTTCTTTTCTTTCTTGCTATTTCTCTCTTTTGTTTTGTTTGTTTGTTTTAAGAATGGAAAAGAAAATCTGTTCCAGCATTTTGGAATACAAATTTGCGTCAAAATTAATTTATTCGTTTTACTGATATTTAAATAAAATGATTTTTTCAACAAACATTGATTAAATATCTAGTAAATTTCAGGCACCATGCCAGGCACAGGTATGACAATGTCACTAAGTTGTGGTCCCCTGTTGCGGACCGCCAGTCGATGGGCCTCAGTCCGAGGGTGCTCAGGGCGAACGGAGCAGGTTGATTGAAAGGTCGACGCAGGATGAAATGACAGACTGCCACACACCACGAGTGATGAAGAAAGCAGCTGTACTTTACTGAATTTTAAGATTGGTTTTTATACATTTTTGACAAAGCATTACAAATTACAAAAGGTATTTTTACAACTTGCTGAGCTTTACAAGTTAATATCTAACCTTGTAGATGTGAGTATTTGACCATCTCACTTAAACAATATCCTGTCCGCAAGGGGTTCTGCCCGCGAGGGGGAACAAAGGCTGCTGGTTATCAGTTGTGTCTTTCACTTCCCCTTATCTAAGTAAATGCTTTAAAGGTTAGAGTTTTAAAACGTGAAAATTCTTTCTTTATAACTACTAGTATTAGTAATAATTCACAAATTATTTACTTCTAATGTGATTAAAAGATTTCATATATGTGTAAATTATGTAAGTGATTATAGTACTAGGAAATATATGAAATGTAAAGGTATGTGGAAAGTTTTAAGTCGTGGGTGGCTGTGGGTGGTGTAAGTACATATCTAGATGGAGCATCTTGTTTGCTGTTCCTGCATTGTCTCAATGCATTGTCTCAATTCACTGACATTTATGGTGGGAGCGTGCTCCTGCATCGTTCCCCTGGAGACATTGAGTCTCCATCGGCTATGTGTGATTATGGATCAGTAAGTCATTATGTTTATTCTTGGTTTCTTACAACAATCAGGCATTCAACTTAACAAACAGGTTTCAGGGCAAAGGTTTCTTAGGCTTTATGCCGCACCTCGTGAGTCATTACGTTCATCAAAAAGTATGCTAGGCAACTTCTGCGCTGCTGTCGCATACCAGGGGGGCTGGGGGTATCGCTCCGGGGAGCACAGACCACCTAACCATGCGTTTTACAACGCGGACAGCGCCACCTCACCACGACTAGATGCCGGGGGTGCGGCAGTCCCCACTCTCAGGGGCTGACAGTCCAGGAGACTGATGAGTGCCCAGGTGATTACAAGCACAGTAACAAAGGCTGTGATGTGATACAAAACTATCAGTGCAAGTGTGTGACAAGAATTCCCTTCTCTCAGATTTATCCCTTTTTCTTTAGCTCTAAAGCCAAGGATTTGGTCCATTATTTTCTTAATCAGATAAATTAAACCACGGATTTAAAAAAATTTTTCAAAAGATGAAAGACAAACACCTCAGATTATGGAGGATAAATGGCATAATAAACCTGGGTAGTTCCCAAAGGAAAAGTGCTTGGCAGAGTCTTAGGATGATTTAAGGGAAAAACAGAAAATGTTTTCAGGGCGGCGCCTGTGGCTCAGCAGGTAGGGCGCCGGTCCCATATGCCAGAGGTGGCGGGTTCAAACCCAGCCCCGGCCAAAAAAAAAAAAAGAAAATGTTTTCATTTTTTTACCTACAAGTTTCATACTAAAAAACGACTATAAACTCTTTGTGGAGTTACATGTACATTGAAATGCAGGTAATTTTAATTCAATTGCATTTTTCAGAATTCTCAATCGTAATCCTCTGACAACTGTTGAAGATTCATATCTTTATAAATTGCCAGCATTAAAATATCTGTAAGTATTGCGGTCATCTCATGAATCATGAGATTATTTCTGCTGTTATTTTTTATTTTCATCAAAGATTAAGTATGTTGAATTTAGGCTAAAAAGTCATAATTTAAACTTTAACTGGTTATTAAAAAAAGGTTATTGGCAAAGAAAAGAGATTAAGAATGGATGTGTAATGAATGGGCAAGACAGCCAGCAGGGAAAGAGAACAGTAGTATTGAGGAATGTAGATAAATATAATATATATAGATGCATGTAGGAATATGATTTATCCCAGAAAGCAAAAAAGAATAGATGCTTCTATTTTAAAAATAAAAAATAAAGGGCGGTGCCTGTGGCTCAAAGGAGTGGGCGCCAGCCCCATATGCCGGAGGTGGCGGGTTCAAACCCAGCCCAGCCAAAAACTGCAAAAAAAAAAAACACCTCCCCCGTAAAAAAAATAAATAAATAAATAAAGTAATCCAGGGAGGTGAATCCAATAAGAAAATGGGAAGATAAATGTTAAAAAGTGTATACATTCCATTATTTGATGTCATTAATTTGATGCTGCAAATGAAGATAATTACATTTCTTCAGTAAAAGCTCTGTAATCATCTTCTTTGACAAATAAACTCTTGAGCTGGCTTGTTTTATATAGAAACAAAAATTGAAGTGCTGACATGTCCTTGAAATATCTTTTTAAGTACAGAATTTTTCTATTGGGGTTAATATCTTGACTCTTCGGACTTTCTCCTTCAGAGACATGGGAACAACACAAGCCCCACTTACAACAGTCGAGAACATCCTCATGACAACTCTTGAATTGGAAAAACTGTAAGTTATTTTTTTCTTAGCTTTATTTTCACTTAGTACTTTTTTTGGGTTTATATTTTCTTAAGTCAGTTTTTGTGAGGTATAATTTTTATGCAGTAAAACTCACTCTTTTTAGGTGCACCAATGAATTTTGACAAATGTATAATTATGTAACCACCATCACATTCCCCAAATAGAATGTTTCTGGCGCCCTAAAAAAAGCCTCTCATGTTCCTCTGCAGTCGGTCCCCTCCTCCCACCATCAGCCCCTGGCAACCACAATCTGATTTACATCCGCATAGTTTTGCCTTTTCCCGACTGTCTTAGAAATGAAATCAGATGTAGTATGTAACCCTTTTGTGTGAAGCTTCTTTCACTTAGCATCATTGTTCTGATATTATATTACTATTCATGTTGTATCTGTCAGTGCAGTTAGTCCTCTCCTCATTCACAGCTTCAACCAAGCACAGATGGTAAATATTTGGGGTGGGGTCGGGGGGTGGGGGGAGAATAAACTATAAAAACTAATATGTGTTAAAATACAGTATAGCAACAATGTACATGGCCTTTACACTGTGTTACATAATATTCTAAGAGTAATCTAGAGGTGATTTCAAGTATACTAGAGATTATATGCAAATATTATAGCATTCACAGATTTTGGTATCTGCAGAGTCCTGAACCAGTTCCCCACAGATAGCAAGGGACAGTGTCGTATGGCTATATCAGCTTATCCTTTCACCAATTTATGAACAATTGGGTTGTTTTCAATTTTTTGGCAATTATGAAAACTGCTAAGAACACTCATACTCATGTCTTTGTGTGAAATACGTTTTCATTTCTTTCAGGTAAGTACCTAGGGTGGGACTACTGTATCACATCCTAAGGACATATTTAACTTTTTAAGAAACTGCTAACTTCTTTCCTAAAGCGGCTGTACTATTTTGTATTCCCACCAGCAATGTGAAAGTTGCAGTTGCTACAGGTATTCAGCGGATCCTTATTTCAGTTTTCTTGAAAAATCTACTAGTAGATGTATAGTGGAATCTCATTGTGGTTTTAATTTGCATTTCTGTAATAGTTAATGCTGTTGAATATCTATTCATGTGTAAATATCTTCTGTACTGAATTATCTGTTCAAATCTGATCCTGTATTTTAATTGATATTTATCTTCTTGTTTAGTTTTAAGAGTACTTTTTGTACTCTAGATACAAGTCTTTCAGGTATGTGTTTAGTAACTATCTTTTCTCTTTTCTCAGGTTGTGGTTTGTCTTTTCATTCTTTTTAAATTTTATGTATGTGTGTATGTATGTATGTATGTAGGTATGTATGTATTTATTTATTGAGACAGGAGTCTCACACTGTCACCCTGGGTTGATTGCCATGGTGTTATAAATCATAGCAACCTCAAACTCCTGGGCTCAAAACCAGAAAACTGAAATATAAGGATCTGCTGATCCTCTTACCTCAGCCTCCCAAGTAGCTGTGTACCCACCACCATACCCAGCTACTTTTTCAACTTTTAGTAAAGACGGGGTCTTGCTCTTGCCCAAGCTGGTTTTAAACTCCTGAGCTCAAGCGATCCACTCACCTTGTCCTCCCGGAGTGCTAGGATTACAGGCGTGAGCCACTGTGCCTGGCCTGTCTTTTCATGCTATTAAAAGTATTTTAGCCCAGGTTTTGTAATTTGTAATTTGAGGTTACAGCACAGGTTTTGTAAATTGTAATTTGAGGTTACGGCAAGCTATAAAGATGCCACCACACACTAGCCTGTGTGAGTGAGACCCTGTCTCAAAAAGAAAAATAAAGGAAGAAAAGGAAAGGAAACAGTAGGTATTGTTTAGTTTCCAAATATTTGGCGATTTTTCAGATCTTTCTGTTGGTTTCTAATTTAATTCCATTATGATCAGAGAACACATATTGAATGACTTGAATTCTTTTGAATTTATTAAAATTTGTTTTATGGCCCAGAATATTGTTGCATAGCTCATTGATGCTCTATTCATGTTTTATTTTGTTTTCCTTGTGTTTCATTTTGGGAAGTTTTAAGTTTTTGAAATAACAATTTTAATGTCCTTGCCTGCTCATTCTATCCATGTAGGTTCTGAGTTGGTTCTTATTGATTGCTTTGTTTCTTTAATATGGGTCACATTTTCTTGCTTCTTTTCATGTTTGGTAATTTTCTATTGGATCTTGGTACGTGTTGCCCCATGGATCGTGAGATGGTCCTATCTAGCTTATGCTAACAGGCAGTCTTCCTAATCTTGAGCGACATCTAATTATTTTCTGATACTTTTGGGTGGTTCTTTTCCTAGCCTCAAGTAGTTTCCTCATACACGTGCACCAATCAGTACTTTGCTGAACACTCAAGAGCTCCCTCTGTGTGTCTCCAGAGTTCATGTTCTGTGCGCCTCTTTTCTCTCTAGTACTCTGCTTTGAGACTTCTAGCCACCTTGGTTTTCCCAGACTCTCAGCTCCATTTCCTTAATCAAAGAGTCCACCAGTTTCCTTTCCTAGCACCATGACCTGGAAACTCTCTCAAAGAAGTAAGCTAGGGCAGTCACGGGGCTCACTTCATTTATTTCACATCTTACGGAGAATCACTGTCCTTCATTGCCTGATGTCCAGTGTCTTTAAAACTGTTGTTTTGTTTCTTTTATCTGGTATTTTGGTTGTTTCTGGCCAGCGGTGCAATGTCCTTGTTATTACATCTTGGCTAGAATCTAATAATAATCTTTAAATCTTTTTTGTTTTGATCCAGGATCAATCAGAGATCAGGCATTGCTCGTTATGTCTCTGTTTCCTTTAGTCTAAAACATTTGTCTACTTTTTCTTGGTCTTTCATGCATTAAAGAGTCTAACAGGGTTGTTTTATAAATTCTCCCACAATCCGGATTTGTCTATTTCCTCATGATTAGATTCAGGTAAAACATTTTGAGGAAGAATACTATTAATAAATAGACGATGTGTTCTTCCTACCTCATGACTTCAGATGGCCCATAATGCTAAGTTTGATCACTTGATTACAGAGTGATATCTTCTAGAGCTCTCCATTATAAAGTTATTTTTTCCATTGTTAATATGTATAAATACATTTGATCTTAGACAAAAGTCCAAGGAGAAACAATAATAAGTATAAATAATCTCCGGGGTGATGCTTTGAGATCAGTGAAGATCCTGCTTTCAAAACATGTTTTTACCCAACTGTGCATCAGTGAGGCAAGAGAATCGCTTAAGCCCAGCAGTTGGAGGTTGCTGTGATCTGTGACGCCATGGCACTCTACCCAGGGCGACAGCTTGAGGCTCTGTCTTAAAAAACAAACAAACCAACCAACTGTGCATCAGTGATAATCACTATCCAAATCCATTATTATTGTGTTTGCAAAATGACACTTTTCTAATTATATCATTCCTTCTACATAGCTGGCATTATTCTATTAATATTAAAGAAGAGCTGGCCCTCTTTTCCTTTTGTGAATTCATGGATTCTTCTTCTGTGAATTCATGGATTCTTCTTTATAGTAATTATGTTGTACCTTATTATCATCATTATTATTTTGAAGGCTCAAATTGTCCACATTTGGCCAATGTAATCATTATTACATTATAAAGTGGTTTAAACTAAGCTATCATTTATGCCCAGAGTAATTTCTAATATTTACCACTCCGAACAGTAATTGAGAAAGGAATTCTAGAAGTTTGGGGCCTCCAGACTCTTCTTAGAAGTCTGCCTCCTGTGTCCTCTCAACCCAAAGTGAGACAGATTTTCTTCTTCTGTCTTCTATGGGAGAAGATAATTTCTGAATGAAACTACAAATCAGTGTCACCCAATTCTAATTCCTTTTTTTTAAAATTTATTATTTTTAGAGATGAGGTCTTGCTATCTTGCCTAGGCTGGTCTCAAAGTTCTGGCCTCAAGCAATCCTCCCACCTTACTCTCCTGAGTGGCTGCAACCACGGGTGCACACCACAATGCCCAGCTAATTAAAAAAAATTTTTTGTAGGGGCAGGGTCTTGCTATGTTGCCCAGGCTGGTCTCAAACCCTAGCACCAAGCAATCCTCCTGCTTTAGCCTCCCCTGTAGCTGGAATTACAGGTGAAAGCTACCATACCTGGCACCTCTAATCTCTATCACGTTTACTCTAGGCATACCATAACCACTGCTGTGTTCACCCATCTCTCTGTCTCCTTTCCTTTTGGCTTTCTGGTTCCTACCCAACAACTGACCAGGCCATATGCCTCAAGAACTCTTTTTGCCTAGCCCTGCGGTAGTTTCAACCTCCCTCTTCTACCAACTGAAGTCATCCCTTTACCATTAATTTAATTCTCTGTGTTTCCATTTATAGGATCTTACCTAGCCATATGGCCTGCTGCCTCTGCCAATTTAAAAATAATATTGAGGTTGTCTGCAAGACAGTGAAGCTACATTGTGATGCATGTATAGGAAACAGCACAGAAGATTGTTGTGAGTTTAAATTGCTTAATGATAAATTTTTTTAATTTTTATTTTGTTTTTTAAGTTTTTAATTTGAGAATTTTTAAGCTAATGATGGAATTGCTTTATTCTTACTTATTCGTTCAGAGTTAAACTCCCTGTATTTCTGAACTACTCCCTGGCTGAAAGTCAGGTTCACAGTTATTATTACATAATTTAATAATGTAACTGTTCCACATCCATAAAGGACAGAGAGGAAGGAACGGAAGGAGAGAGTATAACATTAGCGGCCACATACTCTGTACTGTGTCTCTGCTTGGTGTTTTACCCCCCACCAATAACTTGTCTATACAGCTCCTCAAAGTTTGTAACTGGTTTTATATCCATTAGGTCTCAAGAGCTCTTTTCCTTATAGGACAGGTATAGATCGGGTTTTGCTTTGTTTATTTTTACAGAGAGTATAAGTGATATTTGGAGCCTGAGAGTTTCCGGTTACATAACCAGAAATTGCTACCTGGCCCTTCTAAAGAAACAGAGGGCTTTTCCATTCTTAGACTTTCCAACTCTGAACTTGCTCTAAATCTAAAGCTTTTATATCCACAGAACAAACACTCGGGTGCTTTTTTAAGTGTTTTTCTCATATTACGTTTATTAGCACTAACTTCATCAAAATGTGACTGCTTTCATGTCCAGACAATTTGAATACAGATCTCTACCCGTGATACTAAAGTTGCATACTTTCCAAAACAATTTTTCACATATTATATTATATTGTATTAGTCTCTTCTTCCCTGAAAGTAGGCAGAACAAACATTTTTAATCTTGTTTTACAGATGAGGAAAAACAAGATCAGAGGCGTTAAGTGCTGTAGCCTATTCTCAGGCCCTCTGTCCCCAAATTTGGGTTCTCCATAGCCCATGTTCCTCATTTCTCATGATGCTTACCAACTCCTCTGACCCTTAACCACTACCACCGAAACTTTTAATTCTGGACAGGAACCCAGCTACACGATGGTACACTTGTTTTTCATGCAGTTGGAAGCTTTGGATGGTTCCACAAGTAAAGCTGGGAATTATAGAAATGAAACGAAAGCAAAGTGGGCGTCTGACAAAAGTTGCTTTTTCCTTTCTGCATTTTAGGAAGTCAAGTAATGTTTATCTAAAATTGCTGTTATTCCTTAGATTTATTGAACACGCCACATAAGCATATAATCTGGAAATTAAAAACCTCTTAACCTCCATCCCAGATCCCAGCCCAAATTGAGGAAAGAACCAGAATCTACCTCGTGTTTTTTCTGTGCAGAACCTCCTATTATCCGGGCTAGGATACATGAGAGCAGGGGCCAAGAAGAGGAACTGGGTGGGGAGATGACAAGGCCATGTCCAGATAAGGACGTCTTAGCAATAGGATTGGGGCCTCCACATTAGCATCTCTTCTCTTGGTCCCCTCAGGGAACTGTCTTTCATCAGAGTCATCTACAAGCATGCCCCCTCTGCATCTGAGGCAGGACAGTCTGGGCTGCAGAAGGGCTGGTTCAGCCAGGAGCAGGGAGCAAGGGTCTCCCATCTTGGGTGTTTACTGAGTGCTGGGCGAGTGGATTTGGGGGACCAGTGGAATAACCCCAAGTAGAGTAACTGTATGTCACATTATGGAATGTTCTGAGTAGGTAGCCACATTTCCCAAAGATATTTTTTCTCCTTTTATTATTCCATTGTATAGGTTTAAACTGGGGTTTCTTTTTTCCTCTCTACGTGGCACTCTTCTGTTTGCTGACTCCTAATTTCTTTGACTGGGATATATGGCTGTGGATTGGCAAAAAGCTATGCCATCAGCCTTCCATCGTCAAAAACAGTCTCTTCTTTTTTGACAGTTGAAGAAGCAAGTGTAGGAAATGCGGAGGGAGCGCTCATGAAGGTATTACAGGCCCGGAAGAAGCACACGAGCACCGAGCTGACCATTGAGCCAGAGGTATCCGCAAATAAAAATGGCGTCGGCTTGTCAGGCTTCACGAGCGACCAGATGGACTTCAGTGATGAAAGCGATGTCATTAGTGCCCTTAATTACATATTGCCTTATTTCTCAGAGGGAAATCTAGAAGATGTAGAATCGACATTATTGCCATTCATTAAACTGCTTTTCTCAAATGTGCAGGAAGGAGAGAAGCCCCTAAGTCATATGAAAAACAATACAAAGGCTCAGCCTCTTGAACCTGGACCCAGCAATTCAGCTTACAAAAATAAACTGAGGAAGCTCTATTTCCTGGAAAATTTGTTAGATGCAGAAATTCAAGAAAAAATCGATGAGGTGAAAAAGAAAGAAAAAACTGCCATGCTTATGCAGTCTGGCCTTTTAGAGAAGAAAATGCAAGAGTTATCGCAACTTAGATATGCATTTAGGGGACTTTCAATGTTAGCCCAGTCAACACTACCCTGGTGCGTCACCTGTGAGAAGGTCAACACCAAATTAGGACCAAAGCTTCCAATGGGAATTTGCCTCAGGGGGCACATGCCTGGAGACGCTTGGGAAATTGACTTTTCTGAACTCCATCCAGGTAGTAAGAGATATAAATATCTCCTGGTGCTAGTAGGTAGATACATTCTCAGGGTGGGTAGAAGCTTTCCCCCCATAAATGAAACTGCTTTAACCACTGCAAAAATGCTTCTGAATGAGATTAGTCCTAGATATGGGCTACCTTTTTCAATTGGCTCAGATAATGGGCCAGTTTTTGCTTCTGCTTTGACCCAAGTAATTAGTAAAGCCCTAGGTACACATTGTGCCTACCATCCCCAAAGCTCAGGACAAGCCGGAAGAATGAACCGGACCCTAAAAGTAACTTTAACCAAACGTATTGATGAGACTGGTGGAAAGTGGACAGAGCACCTGCCCTTAGCAACTCTCAGAGCAAGGTATACTCCATACAGAGCAGGTTTTACTCCTTATGAAATCATGTATGGGAGACCTCCCCCTCTGCCCCCGTGTGCATGAACCTCAGCAGAAATAACTAACCATACTCTTTAAAGTATCTCCAGTCTCTCTCTCAGATCCAAAGGGACATCCACCCCCAATTTAAGATACTTACGGGACCCCAGAGGGCCTGCAAAGGACTCCAAAAATGCCTTTCAGCCTGGAGATTGAGTGTAGGTTAAGTCATTCCAGAAAGAAGGCCTCCCCTCGAAGTGGAAGGGCCCCTTCACCGTCATCCTCACTACCCTGATGGCTGTGAGAGTGGAGAGTTTGTCAGAATGGATGCAATAAACACGGGTGAAGAAGACCAAAGGAGACAGCGGAGCCCACTGGACAGTGGTCCCAGGAGAAAACCTTATCAAGCTAAGACTGTTGCAATCTCGATAGAGATGTTTTCCTTTCCTGCATCCTTGCTGCTTCCCCTTCCTACTGCATGTGGCTGGATGGAAAGGAGATTACAATCCAGTGCTTTTAACCTTAACGCCACCCAGGATGCCACAGCACGTAGAACAAGGTCTTGTAGTAAAGGCCAGTTTGGGGAATGCTGGGAATGTAAAAATCCAGGTACAGAGGCCAATTGAGTGAATCAGGAGACAAAAATAGACTTGGAAACTCTAGCTCTATACATGCTGGCCCAATACAGTCAATTGTGCCACCCAGGAGACCCACCCAAGACCAGTGGGGACACTGGCACGACTGAAAGACCCACTGTTCAATTTCTTTAATCCAGACCTAAAAGGCCCTTTGCCCTACAAAGAACCCACAAAAAACTCCCTTTTGCTTCCTGTTAAGTATGTTAAATGGTATGCAACGTCTTTTGAATATAACTCAACCTGATTTAGCTTCTCATTGTTGGTTATGTCTACTACATAGGGTTAGGCGAGCAAGACACCCCCCCCATCACTAACAACAGCAACAACAACAAAAACCTTTTCTCTTGGACCCAGCTAGCCCCACCGTTTACTTTAGGAGATGTGACTGGTTAGGCAAACTGTCTTCATAGCCCAGGCTATAATTTAACTGTATCTCCCTTGAAGTCAAAGAGGTTTATGTGCAGCCCTAGGAGAAGCCTCTTATTTTTATGCAAATAAATCAGGGGTAATTATTTGATTGGAATTCCTGGCTAACAACTTTGATAAGTAGTCTGGCCAGGTCTCTAATCCTCCTTATGTTGGGTTTGCTGATTGGGCCTTGTATTTACAATTGGTTAATCAATTTTATAAAAACTCGACTAGTTGTGGCTCGGTGCCTATAGCTCAAGCGGCTAAGGCACCAGCCACATACACCAGAGCTGGTGGGTTCGAATCCAGCCTGGACCCACCAAACAACAATGACAACTACAACCAAAAAATAGGGGGGCATTGTGGCTGGTGCCTTAGCCTCCCAGCTACTTGGGGAGCTGAGGCAAGAGAATCAGCCCTTTGCGGGGAAGGATGGGTGGAGGGAGGGGAATCAGTGGGAACACAACTACGGTGCATTTCACAAGGGTACATGTTAAATTTACTAAGTGTAGAGTATAAATATCTTAACACAATAAGTAAGAAAATGTGGTGAAGGCTATGTTAATTAGTTTGATGAAAATATTTCAAATAGTATATAAAACCAGCATGTTGTAGCCCATAATAGCATTAATGTATACAGCTATGATTCAATTAAAAAAAAAAAAAAGACATTCAAGCCCAGAGCTACTGGCCCTAAATTAGTCTTACCATCCATTTCCATAAGAACTCTTTAGGAAGATGGCAATTCTGATTCACAACATGAGACAATTCCTTCGCCCTGTACTCCCTCAATAGTCTCTTGGCTTTTCTCCCCCTAACCCCACAAAGACTCCTTTCTTTGTGACCAAGGATCTTAGAGGTACTATCTATTGTCCCAACATAATTTTTCCTTTGGGAAAAATTGAAGCATCTTTGAAGCTAGTGGCCATAGCTCAGGTGGACCAAAATATGAGCTTGGCCTGGCCATCAAGATCTGACCTCACACTCTCTTTTAAAATTATATTTTAGTTATTACAGGTAGCACTAACAGAAGGATTCTGTGTTTTACGTATTATTTTATATATCCCTATGCATCTAGTGAACAAATTTTCTGGAAGTTAAATCTATCATCTCTAAATTCCATTGGTAACTTTTTTTTTTAAATTAAAACATTTTAAGGATGTATAAATGTTTTAGGTTACATAAATCCTTTTTTTAATATTTGAGTCACAGTTAAAGGTATGCCCATCACTCAGAGGGTTCATAATACCCATTAGGCAGGTTTTTGACCTGCCCTCCTTCCCACTTCCCTCGTTGATTTCCACTGAATTTTACTCTCCTTTATGTGTGTGCCCATTGGTTAGTTCCAATTTAATAGTGAATACATGTGGTATTTCTTTTTTCATTCTTGAGATGCTTCACTTGGAGAATGGTCTCCAGTTGCACTCAGATTATTGTAAAAGGTATGAATTCATATATATATATTTTTTTTTTGTAGAGACAGAGTCTCACTGTACCGCCCTCAGGTAGAGTGCTGTGGCGTCACACGGCTCACAGCAACCTCTAACTCTTGGGCTTATGCAATTCTCTTGCCTCAGCCTCCCGAGCAGCTGGGACTACAGGAACCCGCCACAACGCCTGGCTATTTTTTTGTTGCAGTTTGGCCGGAGCTGGGTTTGAACCCGCCACCCTCGGCATATGGGGCTGGCGCCCTACTCACTGAGCCACAGGCGCCACCCGAATTCATATTTTTTTATTGCTGAGTAGTAGTCTGTGGTATACATATACCACATTTTATTAATATACTCAGACTGATGGACACGAGTTGATTCTACATCTTTGCAATTGTGAATTGTGCTGCAATAAACATTTGAGTGAGATGTCTTTTGGCGAAAAGTCCTCTTTTCCTTTGAGTAAATACCCAATAGCATGATTGCTGGATTGAATGGTAGGTCTATTTCTAGTTGTTTGAGGAATTGCCATACAGTTTTCTATTAGAGGATGTGCTAATTTGCAGTCCCACCTACAATGTGTATGTGCTCCTTTCTCTCTGCATCCACGTCAGCATCTACTGGTTTTGGACTTTTTAATAAAAGCCATTCTCATCAGGATAAGCTGAAATCTCATTGTGATTCTAATTTCATTTCCTTGATGATTAGTGATGTTGAGCATTTTTTTCTTTCTTTCTTTTTTTTTTTTTTTTTGCCATTTGTCTTTCTTCTTTTGAGAAGCTTCTATTCATGTCTTTGCCCTCTTTTTGATAGGGTTGTTTGTTTTTTCTTGCTGACTTGCTTGAGTTCTTTGTAAATTTTTGTTTACGAGCCCTTTATTGCCTCATGTAGCTTCTTCCATTCTGTAGGTTGTCTATTTGCTCTGTTGATTGTTTCCTTAGCTGTGCAGAAGCATTTTAGTTTAATCAAATTCCATGTATTAATTTTAATTGTTGCCAAGATTGCTATTGGTATATTTTTCATAAATTCTTTGCCTAGGCTGATATTGAAAAGAGTTTTCTCTACCTTGTCCTCTAGAATTCTTACAGTTTCTTTCCTTAAATGATCTGAATCTTTTAGCCATCCTGAATTAATTTTTGTGAGTAGTGAGAGACGGGCTTCCTATTTCATTCTTTTGCATATGGCTATCCAGTTTTCCTAGCAGCATTTATTGAATAGGCCTTCTTTCCCCCATCGTATGCTGTTGTCTGCTTGGTAAAAGACCAGTTAGTTTATTGTAAGTAGATAACTGGTAACTTTTAGCTTTATAATTGGTTGCAACATAGCTGCTGTTCTATACCATGCATGACCTTGTGGCCACCCAGGAATCAAAGAATGCTCATTCCACAGCCTTTCATCCTTTCTATTCCTAAACCATGTGTTTCAATGAGTCAAAGTTGTTCCAGAAAATCCCACATCTGTGACACGAAGTCATTTATCCCCCCTCCCAGCTGGATGCTATTGCAGCACATTATGACATTTTTGCCACCAGCCACCCAGAGTTAGCATTAGATACCACAAGATAAGGGCAATGTTATCCACACTGATCTTAAATCAGACACCAGATGCAATTCGGGGTCCCTTAGGCAGCCCAAATGTCAAACAGAGTGACCCTGTATTTGGGGGTTCCCATACCCCTCAGTTTCAGTAGTTTGCTAGATATAGTTCATAGAACCGAGGAAAGCCCTATACTTGCAATTACAATTTTACCACAATCTCACACATAGGTGAGATCTGGTAGGGTCCTGAACTCAGAGCTTTCATGCCCTAACCTTGTGGAGTCATAGGATAGATAATTCCTTCACAGCCATCAGTTATTCACAAACCCGGGAGTTCCACTGAGCTTTGGGCTCAGAGTTTTTATTGGAGTTTCATCATGTAGGCATGACTAATTCAAACATTGTCCACAGGACTGAAGCCAGTCTCTTGCCCCTCCCTCTTCTTGGAGGTCAGTGTGGCCCAAAGTTACCATCCTCTGTTCATGTGGTTGGTCTTTTATTGTCACCCAGAAAGTATCTAGGGGATCACATTGAATTTCCTTGTTAATATAAAAAGAAATGCTATTATACAGGAAATTATAAGGATTTTTGAATCTCCATGATAACAGCTGGAGACAGAGACCAAATATATCCTTACTTATGCCACAGTAAGTATATCAAAATGGATCAAATTGTATACTTTAAACATGTGCAGTTTGTTGTATGCCAAGAATTTCTTTATAAACAAGAAAGACATAGTTTTGCCATATAGAAAAACGGTCCTGAGGTTCTAAATGGACAAACTGTGTCTTGGGATTCCTTTTACGAGTCAAATAATTTAATTATAAATCTCAATTATGAGGGGTTTTTATGTTCCCGTCTCAGAATTTTGATTGATCAAATAAAAGAATCCTTAATCCTTAAATGAATCCAGATAATCTTTATTTGAATTATGAAAAAAGAGGGCTTGAGAATGTGTATGAATTACACAGAGTTGCACACCAAGTGAGTGGGGAAGCAGGCACCACAGATTAACCTCATCGATTCCTCATTGGCAGGAATCTGGTGTCCCTTTTCATTACATGTTCCCAGAGCTTTTTTCATTACATGAAACCTCAGATTTAATCTTCACCTATCTCAAAAGCAAGGAGTGCTGGGCAGGGATCCTTCCTTCTGAAGTGAGCCCCCAGTGGAGCCATATGCCACACTCAGTTCTAGTCAGTAGATAAGGAAGAAGGAACCTCCTGGCAGAGTTGGGGCAATTTCAGACCAACTGTCCCAATTGATGCCCAATATTCCATTTCAGACAGTGTTGCTGAAAATAGGAAATTACATTTCCACATGGAAAATATGTCTCCCATGCCTTTACCAACTCTGGTTGCTGTGTCCTGGGGCCATCACTTTGCAAAGAAATGAGAGGGCTTCTTCTGGGTCTGAATGTCAGGGTGAACACGTGGCTCCCTTCCTAAAAGGTGGGCATGGTTCATTGTGTACTGCAAGTAAAGATAAATTCACCCATGGGTGACAGAAAAGCCCACAATCAAGTCCCCGTTGAACCTGCCAGTTAATGTAGGTTTTTGGTTCCTCGGAACACCTTTGCAAACTAAAGCATTTGTTCAAGAAAACATACATATAAAATGAGGAAAATTATGGCTTGAGGACCCCTTTGAACCTTGAATAGCTGTGTGAAATATTTTGTATTTCCATAGAATTTGATTACCCTGGAGTTGTGAATTTTTTCCCTCAACAAAACAAAAAGGACAGCTCTGTTGAAAAGTGTCATCCGTCTCTCACCACCATAAACGTGCTTCTCATCAATAGACTGTCCTAGAAGTCCTTAATCACT
Source organism: Nycticebus coucang (assembly GCF_027406575.1). Taxonomy (NCBI): domain Eukaryota; kingdom Metazoa; phylum Chordata; class Mammalia; order Primates; family Lorisidae; genus Nycticebus; species Nycticebus coucang. Next base: position 143,563,602 of record NC_069783.1, on the reverse strand, counting down.
AGACAGCCGTTTCCCAGTGGTACTTGAGGGGGAGCCAGATGTCAGTGACTAAATATTAAAATTAGTGAGATGAAGACAAAGGGCTCTAGGAATCCAGAAACAGCTGCCTAGTGGATTCCATGGGAGGAAGCGGTCTCAGGACCATGAGCTGGACCTTAAAAGGAAAAGACAAAGATGGACAGAAGGAAGTAACAGGAGCACCCAGGCCACGTGAGGATGACATGGACTTGGGAGGAAGACGATTTCAGGGTTGTAAGTTCAAGCGAAGCTGTGTGGCCTCATCACCTGAGTCCAGCCGCAGCCCAGCCATCCTGGTGTGAGTTTTTTGCTCCTTCCAAGTGAGGATGATTAGGTGCCATGGCCAGAATGAGCACCTCATGGACATCTCTGAGGTGTCTCAGGGACTTCTTTCTTGTCTTGTCATGTTCTCCATCTACTATGACACACCAGGCCCTTTCTGTAGTGGAAGGTGTTGAGAGGCAGGGAATAGGAGTCAGGCTCCAGTCCTCTGACCCAAACTGGAAAGACATAGGTCAGCATGGATGGACTGAGGGTCAGGCCAGATGCAGCGAGGTCCCCAGATGCCTGTTGTCCCAGGGGCTGGGACAAAAGAGGCCAATTTCTATTATTTATCTGCTTCTAGAAGCTGCTTTACAACCAGTCCTTGGGTAGACACTATTATCCAAGGATTATCTGGCCCATAAACACCTTCCAAATGAAGGCAGAGTGTCACCACCCAGCCACAGCAGCTGCCACAAAGGTGGTATGAGGATGGAAGAGCAGGGAAAGCCCCTTGAGGGCCTGGTGGAGGAGCCTTTATTGGCCGGTCAGTTACTGTCACCACACAGGTCAGACGAGGAGGGTCCCCTCTTTTGTGAAGGTAACATCTTCTTTCTTCCAGTATTTAGTAGTCTTTTTTTTTTTTTTTGTAAGTAGTCGTTCTTAAAAAGGAATTTTGTATTTGACAATGAAAATAGACTTCAGAAATCTTTCATGAAAATATCCTGTCTTTACATAAGCATCCTCTATGCTTTATATTTTGGGGCCATTGCCTCTGCCACAATTTTCTAACATCACTGAGGGAAAAAAGACCCCTGATCCCCTAAGTCTTCTTTCTCTAATTTCAGGTGGACCCAAGAACAAAGGAAAACTATGTGTTTTTCTGGGATTGCTCCCTCGCTGAGGAAAAATCCAAGTGAGGAGAAAGTGAGATACTCTTGGTTGCTTCTGTCTGGACAGCCACCCTGGTTCCAGCTTCCTGCTGGAGACAAGGACTGGGGGTGTGGTGCAAGAAACAGATGGTCTACTGAATAGCTGAATGTCAGGTAAAGTCTCTGGAAGCAACTGTGCCATTTGGATGGCCTGGGTTTGTTTGCATGAGGGTTGGAAGTTATCCAGGAGTAAGTCTATGTGTACTGATTATGGGTGTATCTGTGAGTGTATATATTTCCTCAGGAGATTTGTACTTATTTGCACAGCACAGTCCAAGTGTCACTTTTCTAAAAACTAAATCCCAGTACCACTGTGTGCTTTACATAAAACAACTTCACGCATTCCCCTCTCCCCCAGCACAGATACAAGAGAAAGTTTGAATAATACCTGCACTCTTGAGATAGAGACGGTGTAGAGATGACAAAACTCTTAGAAGTGATCAAGGAATACAGCAGGTTACAAAATCAGGTTACAGAATCAACATTCATAAATCGGTAGCCTTTATATGTACAAACAATAGTCAAGCTGAAAAAACAGTTAAGGACTCTATCCCATTCACAGTAGTGCCAAAGAAGATGAAATATTTGGAAGTTTATCTAACAAAGGATGTGAAAGATCTATATAAAGAGAACTATGAAACTCTAAGAAAAGAGATAGCCGAGAATTTTAATAAATGGAAAAACATACCATGCTCATGGCTGGGAAGAATCAACATTGTTAAAATGTCCATACTACCCAAAGCAATATATACCTTCAGTGCAATCCCTATTAAAGTTCCACTGTCATACTTTAAAGATCTTGAAAAAACAATACTTCGTTTTATATGGAATCAGAAAAAAACCTCGAATAGCCAAGACATTACTCAAAAATAGAAACAAAGCAGGAGGAATTACGCTACCAGACCTCAGACTATACTACAAATCGACAGTGATCAAAACAGCATGGTATTGGCACAAAAACAGAGAAGTAGATGTCTGGAACAGAATAGAGAACCAAGAGATGAACCCAGCTACTTACCGTTATTTAATCTTTGACAAGCCAATTAAAAACATCCAGTGGGGAAAAGATTCCCTATTTAACAAATGGTGCTGGGTGAACTGGCTGGCAACCTGTAGAAGACTGAAACTCGATCCACACCTTTCATCACTAACCAAGATAGACTCTTACTGGATTAAAGACCTAAACTTAAGACATGAAACTATAAAAATACTAGAAGAGAGTGCAGGGAAAACCCTTGAAGAAATTGGGTTGGGTGATTTTTTTATGAGAAGGACCCCCCGGGTGATTGAAGCAGCTTCAAAAATACACTTTTGGGACTTGATCAAACTAAAAAGTTTCTGCACTGCCAAGAACACAGTAAGTAAAGCAAGCAAACAGCCCACAGAATGGGAGAAGATATTTGCTGGTTATGTCTCTGACAAAGGTTTTATAACCAGAATCCACAGAGAACTCAAACGCATTAGCAAGAAAAGAACAAGGGATACCATCACAGGCTGGGCAAGAGAATTGAAAAGAAACTTCTCCGAAGAAGAAAGGCGAGCGGCCTTCAGACATATGAAAAAATGCTCATCATCTTTAATCATCAGAGAAATGCAAATCAAAACTACTTTGAGATATCATCTAACTCCAGTGAGACTAGCCTATATCACAAAATCTCAAGACCAGAGATGATGGCGTGGATGTGGAGAAAAGGGAACACTTTTGCACTGCTGGTGGGAATGCAAACTAATACATTCCTTTTGGAAAGATATATGGAGAACGCTTAGAGATCTAAAAATAGATCTGCCATTCAATCCTGTAATTCCTCTGCTGGGCATATACCCAGAAGACCCAAAACCACATCATAACAAAGATTTGTTACCAGAATCTTTATTGCAGCCCTATTCATAATTGCTAAGTCATGGAAGAAACCCAAGTGCCCGTCGATCCACGAAAGGATTAACAAATTGTGGTATATGTACACCATGGAATACTATGCAGCCTTGAAGAAGGATGGAGACCTCACCTCCTTCATGTTTACATGGATGGAGCTGGAACGTATTCTTCTCAGTAAAGTGTCTCAAGAATAGAAGAAAAAATATCCAATGTATTCACCCCTACTATGAATCTAACTTAGGACCTTTACATGAAGCTATAACCAAGTTTCAACCTAAGAACAGGCAGAAGGGGGCAAGCGTGGGGAGGGAGGGGGGAGGTGGGTAGAGGGAGGGGGATTGAAAGGATCACACATGTGGTGCATCTTACAAAGGTACATGTGAGACTTGGCAAATGTGGAATGTAAATGTCTTGACAAAGTAACTAGGATAATGCCAGGAGGGCTATGTCAACTAATGAGATGAAAATGTGTCAAATATTCTATGAAACAAGTGTATGGTGCCCCATGATCATATTGATATACACAGCTATGATTTAATAAAAAAAAAAAGAAAAGAAAAAAGCCAACAATCCCATATATCAATGGGCAAGAGACAGGAATAGAACCTCTTCTAAAGAAGACAGATATGAAAAAGTGCTCATTGTGCCTAATTATTCGAGAAATGCAAACCAAAACAACCCTGAGATAATCATCTAACCCCAGTGAGCACTATTACCTAAATCGGTCATACTTTAGCTTCATTTTAATTATTTATTATTCCTTTCCTCAGAAATATCCTTTCCTCAAAATTCCTCAGAATATTCCTTTCCTCAAAAATTTGAGAAATGTTTCTTCTGTGCTTGTTTCTTTTCAATATTTGTCTTCTATATCTAATCCATTATTATTATCACCAAAATTGTAATCTAATAACTTTTTTAAATTTAATATTGGTTTTCTTATTTCAATTTATTCTTTATGACTCACAGTTACAGTTTTATAAATGTCAGAAATTCCAGTAATTCTTTGAAAATAAGTTATCATATATTAATAAGTAGTCTAAAGATGTCCCATTATTTTTGAACTAAAAGAATTTCAGAAGCATATAATTTTGGGTTATTGTCATGCTTTTTAAAGGTGTTATTTTTCTATCAGTCTATGCTGACACAGTATTATATAAACATTGAGATAATTTTTGGCAGAAAATTCTGGTCAAATTCTCCAGACAAAAGTAAAAGGAAAAGAAACAGATTATATTTAAATATAGTTTTAATTTATCAATGTGAAAATTCAACATCTTATAAGGTCTAAGAAATTGTGGAGAGCTCTGCCACAGAAAAGCTATTTTTCTTGATTCCAGAGACTTTCTTCTGCAAGATAGGTGTGATAGACAGAAAATTATCTAAGCAATGCTCCATTTCATGTTAGTTCGTGTTTATCTGTTCTATTTAATGTTATTTCAGACTCACATGAGCATGGTCATTGGGATTTATCTTCAGAGATCTGCTCTCTCTTTGCCTAACTCAGTTTGCAGTACCGAGAATGCAATTAGTTTAAATGACAGAGCACAAATGGTACTGACCTGCGTGGTATCGAATTTTTAAGTCTTAAAAATATAAAGAAGTATAGGTTGGAATTATGTGTGATTCTGACCCAGAAAGTCTTATCCTGAAAAAAAAAAAAAATAATAAACTGTATATCTTTAAAACTGATAGAAAAAAATCAGTGCGTTGGAAATGTTTCACCAGAATCTCAATGGTAAGTGTCACAGTTATAGTGTAAGGAACTCCGCTACAGGGCTATTAGCTGGTCATCAAAAATTGGTAATAATTGTTCTACTAAAAGTGACATGCCAGTGTCTGGTAGCATAATCAGATAGTACTATAAGAACTCTGAAGTTATTTTTACCGAATGACATCAATATAGTTTGTTCAACTAGAACTCTACTGAGGATTTTACTTCCTTGTACTGTGGGTAATAATCCTGACATATTTAGTCATAATATGTTTTTATGTCCAGTTGAATTTAAAGACTTTTTTATTCATTGAATTGTGTAGCTTTTTTTTTTTTAATGGAGGGTCAGGAGACATGGTGTTAACCTTGAATTAGAATCAATCAACTCTTTTTGCTTAGACATGTTCAAGTCACCACTTGCACATCTTTGTATTATTTTAAAATAGCATTGCTTGATGAAAGTCAAGATAACAAGTAGGGATGGCTAAGCTAAGACATTTTAAATGCTATAATTAAAAATTGAATGCCTTTTGAATATAATAATTTATGTCCATGACAAAGAAAGGAAATGATGTCTTAATTCCTTAAAGAAAGTTCCTTTCTTACACAATTTTTCTATATAGTATTGGTTCCAGAACTCAAGTCAAATTAAGAAAGCAGCACTATGTTTACAGGAAAATACTAGAATACAAAGGAAGAAAACAAAAAAAATAAAGAAGAGTCATAAAAGACTTATGAAAAGAAAAATTATTTGAAGAAACAGATAAAAATTACGACCAAATGTATTATCATTTAATTAGAAAAAAATGGAACAAAATACAACATAAATTAGTACGTTGAAGTACAAATGCAAGAATTTGGATAGTATGTCTTAGCTCACAGACAATGCATGAATTAGCAGAGCACAGGAGAGAGGAGTAGAAGGGAGAAAATAACTTCTTGGTTATGTAGCCTGGATTAGGAGTAACACAAATGAGGACAATCGTGGATGGAAATGAGGACATGACAGCACTGAAAAAATGAACTAAACAGAACAATAACAAGAAACCACAAAAACAAGAATAGCCACAACCAAAGATAGAAGAAAATAAGGAAGAGCAAAGATTGGAGCAGAACCAAATGAAATTAAAACAAAGAATAGTAAATACAGAGGATCGATGAAACAAAAAGTTCTTTGGAGAGATAAATAAAATTGAAAACAGCACTAGCTAAATTAACAAAAATTAAAAAAAAAAGAAGAGAGAGGATTCAAATGATCTTAATCAGAAATGAAAACAAAGATTAAAATTGATACCATAGAAATACAAAAGATCATTCAAGATTACTAGGAATACATTTTGCTGCAACTTACATGGAACTGGAAATCACTATCCCAAGCAAACCGACTCAGAAAATCAAATACCACATGTTCTTGTGTATAAATGGAGCAAAGTCATGGGTATGCATGGTCACACAGAGTGACATAACCAACATTGGAGACTCAGAGTGGGGAGGGAGGAAGGGAGCTGAGGGGTGAAAACACAGTGTGTACAGTGCTATTGGGTCCTATGCACACCATTCGGTTGATGGATATACTAAAGGCCCAGGCTTCAGCACTATGCAATTCATCCATGTAATAGAAAACCACTTGTACCACCTAAATTTACTGAAATTAAAAAAGAAACAAAAGTAAAAATAGACATAAAATAATTTGGAAAGATTTAAAAGGAAATCCAATACAACAGTCATGTTAAGATCTGAGAACTGAATTGGCAGGATGAAAAAAAAATAACAAAAAATATAATTCAAGAAAAATTATATTAAATAAAGCTTTTCGTGTGTGAATTTAAAAAGCATTATTTCTCAAGGGAAAAAATTTTAAAGAAGTACACATATCTGAGGAAGGCTGAGAGACTTTAAAAATCCTTCTTTATTAAAAAGATTAGAAAACAATCTAAATGTCCACCACTAGCAAATAAGTTAATTTTCTTTATTCATAAAATAGAATAGAATACAACAGTTAGATGCAGTTTGTGCTGATATGGAAAAATCTCTGAGATTGTTAAAATCAAGACAGATTAATGTTTATAATATTATAGATGCATTATTATTTCTATGTAAAAAACAGTATGTATGGTATCTATGTTTGAATATGCATTGTTTATCTTTGGAGTGCACATTTAGAAAGTAAAACGGTGAATTCCTCTAGGGAAGGGATTGGATAGCTGAGAAGCAGATGTGGGGCTGAGAATGATTTCTCATGCTCTGTGTTATGCGTTTGAGCGCCTTTTATATTGCCTGTCCCATATTGAATATTGCCTATCCCGTAACATAATAAAATTTAGTTTTAAAAAGCATCCAAAAGCATCCAAGCATCATTGCTTAACTATTACCAGGAGAAAATAATGCAACAACAACAAATACTGCTGCTTTTGTCCAGCATTAGAAGGGATAATCCTAAATAATTCCATTCAACATATTAATACCTTCAACTACCTGGAGCAGCATTTTACTGATGAATAGTGCTAGAGGACCCATGAAGACAGTGCTACTCAAAATTTTACACAGGATAAGATCTCTACCAAAGTTCTCCAATGACCAGGAACACTCACCCTTCACATTTCTAGGCCAGAATGGTTCTTCCATTCCCGTGATATAGAACTCTGGGTTATCAACCAAGACATTGATTCTTTTACAGAAAAGAAAAATAAACAGTAGGGTTTCTTAAATGCAAATGCTATTTATTTCTAATTTCTATAACAAAATGTTAACATGGTCACTTATAATTTGCTTCAACAATATCTGAATATATCTTCGTATTTCTTAGGTTGTTAGAAAATAAAATGGAATTTAGGAATGGCCTGAGGCCTATCCCATTTCCCCATCTCATAAAATAAAGGAAAACTAGCACCTTTGGCTTTATAACCTTACCCAACCATCATTCCTTTAGGCCATTACCCGTAAAAACTCCCTTTGTCTTTCCATTGTTAAGATATACAGGGAGGGAATAACAAAAGGCAAAATTTCAAAACATCATGCCCAGACAGAGTCTTTATCAGTCTCAGATCTGGTTTTTGATAAAGATAGATCCACCCTCACCATACTTACTTCTGTTGTTTCTGAATAAAGAAGGTATGACTGTTACACATAGACACTCTACATAGGATTTTTTGTTATACACCAAGACTTGCTCACTAAAGAAAGAAGTACCTTGTTTTACATTCTGGCTCAAACTCCTTATTTCTATTTCCAGCTACAGCACTCAGAAATATCCTACTTAGAAGAGCACTGTTATAGTGCATGTCTGGAGGCTCACTTCAGGTTGGGTGGTCAAGAGTTAGTGACAATGAGTTCTGAGATGAAAATGGCAATAATGAGACCATCAGGCAAAGATCTGAAGGAGAGCACTGGGGGATAGTGCAGAAACCCCAAATCAAAAGTAAGGTTATTGTGTTTGAAGAAAAGATTTGAGTTTAGAAAGTGTAAGAATAGGGCGGCGCCTGTGGCTCAGTCGGTAGGGCGCCGGCCCCATATACCGAGGGTGGCGGGTTCAAACCCGGCCCTGGCCAAACTGCAACCAAAAAATAGCCGGGCGTTGTGGTGGGCGCCTGTGGTCCCAGCTACTCGGGAGGCTGAGGCAAGAGAATTGCTTAAGCCCAGGAGTTGGAGGTTGCTGTGAGCTGGGTGAGGCCACGGCACTCTACCGAGGGCCATAAAGTGAGACTCTGTCTCTACAAAAAAAAAAAAAAAAAAAAAAAAAAAAGAAAGTGTAAGAATATCCAGTGGAGATGGTGAATCCTGTAGGCTCTTGTATGACCATTAGACCTTTACATTTTATTCTAAATTCAATGAAGAACTAGTAGGAAGATAATGAGTGTGGGAATGAAATGATGTGATTTAGATTTTGAAATATCTCTCCACCTTCCATGTGACAAAGGGGTTCCTGGGAAAAGCCGTCCTCCTAGTAGAAGCAGGGAGACCAATAAAGAGGTTATTGAAATAGTCCAAACCCCCCCCCCCCAAAAAAAATAAGTTTTGGCTTAAATGATTGTGGCTATAAAGAGATTCGGAGTAGAAAGGTTCAGGTAAGAGACTGGAATATGCTTTGGAGGTAAAACCATCATGTATTTTTAATGTGTTGACTATGGAAGGCGCAGAAAAGGAGCATTTGTGGTTTTGGTTTTGATTAACTGAGCATACGAGGGTGCGCTGAGATGAGATGGGGAAGTCACATGCGAACAAATTTGTTAGTTGAGGGAATAATTCAAATGTTCTTCTCTAGACATGCTTATAATTTACATTGCTTATATGAAGATAAGCCCCGTATTTCTTAGGATAAATTATTCCATCTTCGATTCTGATCCAAGACTATCTCTTCAACTACAGCTCTAGTTAATCTCAACAAGCATACGCAAATCTCATCTTCCAAACAAAATTGCTGTTCTGTTTCCCTTTGCCCTAACTACTCACATTCGCACACTTTCCTAGTGAACACTACACACCCAGGATGCCCTAAAACTGTGCCAGTTTTTTTTCTGTAGCTTCCCCTGACCCTTGTGAGCAACAATGCCTTATCCCAGCAGTAACATTTGATTTTATTCATAGTTTTTAATAGAAGGTCTCAGCTGACATTCTCATTAGCTCTCCCATAAGTTCCTCAAGAGTGAGTCTATGTGTAATTCATGTTAAGATTTCTGGAAACTATTATAAATATCACTAAAAACAAACTTTTGAATGCACTTATGCTGTACTACACTCACAAGCAGTATTTTCATATACACTCTTGCTTATAAACAGTAATCACTCTCTCTGGATAGATCTTAAAATAGGAAGGACAAAGATATAGTCAGAAAACAAAGCGTGGCTCAAAAACTGATAGCAAAAATATGTTTTTTTATCAAAGCAAACCATTTTTTTTTATTATTTATTATTTTTTTTTTTTGTAGAGACAGAGTCTCACTATACCGCCCTTGGGTAGAGTGCGGTGGCGTCACATGGCTCACAGCAACCTCTAACTCTTGGGCTTAGGCAATTCTCTTGCCTCAGCCTCCCGAGCAGCTGGGACTACAGGCACCCGCCACAACGCCCGGCTATTTTTTTTTTTTATTGCACTTTGGTGGGGGCTGGGTTTGAACCCACCACCCTCTGCATATGGGGCCGGCGCCCTAGTCACTGAGCCACAGGCGCCGCCAGCAAACCATTTTGTAATGTGCTTTAATTTTATTGTAGAAACATTTTATTTTAGATGGAGAAGTCGAAGTATTGTCTTGAAGTATTCTTGGTTTCCATTCCTTGAACGGTAATAACATTGCATGAAGGAACATGCTATCCCCATACTAAAGGTATGGAAATACATTTCATGTATAATGAAAGCAAAGTTTCTTCCCAACTTGAAGAGATGGGTCAAGAATCTTGCAGTGATTCAGAAACTGAAAGGCAAGCTAGCAGTGGATCTGGCTCAACCACGGGACCCAGTCTAGAGGAGGACGAGTGCCAGCTGAATGAGTATGTGCTCACTCTCTCCAAATTTTCACCACTGTAGGGATCTGCCAAAAATCTGTATATGGCTGGCAGGGGCAGGCAAAGCCAATCCAAGCACCTGTGTTGCAAAACTCAGCAATTGTGTGGTTGCCACTACTGATCCATCTGTGGGGCTGGAACTTACTTGCCACGTACCAGTTGACAACCACAAAGTGGGCTGGAAGGGAAATTCTGTTAGATAGGAAGGACAGCAAAGTTAACACACCACATGTTCTTTTGCATTGAAAAAAATATAGTAAATACGGATGGAAAGTGAGGATTTTACAAATTATTGGCAGACATCAATAATTTTAATTACTTTAAGGCCTTGTTCTACACAATGGGAGTACCATAGTCACTAGACCAGTAATGATGTGAAAAAAAAAAAATGCTGCCTTACCAAAGAGTACAAAACATGAATGAAGTTTATTATCTTAGATTCTTAAGTGAAAAAGCTCTCATTTATACTAAAAAGATTTCATTTTGATATTAGAACTTGCCTGAGCTAAAGATATCACTGCTGCATTATCAATATAAAAGGCTTAATAAAGACAGAAATAATGTAAAAAATGCATGAGAAAATACTGAAACTTCCCATGAATTAGAGGACAAAATCAGAGGGAGGCACATTTTAGTCTATCAATATGCTAAAAATGGCTGGGCATGATGAATCACGCCTGTAGCCCCAGCAAATTTGGAGGCCAAGATGGGAGTATCAGTTGAGTCCAGGAGTTCCAGACTAACCTGGGCAAACAGAGCAAGATCCTGTCTCTACAAAAACAATAGGAAAAATCAGCCAGGCATGGTGGCAGAAGACCTTAGACCTATTTACTTTGGATGCTAAGGTAGGAGGATTTAATCCAGGAGTTTAAGGCCCCACTGAGCTATGATAGGGCCATTGCACTCCAGCCTGGACAACAGAATGAGACTCTGTCTCCAAAAAAAAAAAAAAAAAAATGCTAACAATATAGTAATAGCAGTTATCACTTAAATGTAACGAATTAACATGTTCCAGATGAGGTGCTACTGGTATTTTATTTTAAGCCTCTTAAAAAGCTTTTAAGGTTAAAAAAATTGGGACTCAGAAAAGTTACCTATCTTAACCATTCAACAAAATGACCTATTTCCTATTTCTTGAAGTAAGTTTTATTCTCCTTATATCTTTTAAGTGGCATTATTCATAGTGGTGTTTATTAGGTAGCAGGACTAGATAAACATCTCAGTCCCTAAACTATGGAGACAGTAGAATCCAATAGCTCTGTGTTATGAAGTACATGTGCAATGGTGTGCTCGCTGAGAAAATCAATAGGGCATAAAATACCCATGAAGTAGGTCCATGAATAATCTGAAGGATAAAAATGAATATTTGTCATGATAAGGTTCAGGTGCAAGTGATAAATTTGGATTTTAAAAAGCAAGATTTCTAGCTGAATCACTTAAATGACAAAGGTAATAAATGTTTCTCATATGTTTGCTCTAGTCTCTTCAACTATTAAAAGAGCAGGTGTTAAAACAAAATTCTTAAAAAATCTACACAAATATATTTGTGTAATGAGTGTACAGATACCTTATATTTCAGAATTTTGCTCTTCCATTTTTTAAAATACATGTCTACTTATAGTAGAATTTAAAACCTGAAAGAAGGCTCTGTACCTGTAGCTCAGCAGCTAGGCCACCAGCCGCATACACTGGAGCTGGTGGGTTCAAACTAAGCCTGCGCCTGCCAAACAACAATGACAACTACAACCAAAAAATAGCCGGGCATTGTGGCAGGCGCCTGTAGTCCCAGCTACTTGGGAGGCTGAGGCAAGAGAATTGCTTGAGCCCAAGAGTTTGAGGTTGCTGTGAGCTGTGACACCACAGCACTCTACCAAGGACAACATAATGAGACTCTGTCTCAATAAAATAAAATAAAATAATAAAATAAAATAAAATAAAATAAAATAAAATAAAATAAAATAAAAAAATAAAACCTGAAAGGAATGATTAAGATTACTCACTATAAATATGGATCAAAGTGTACTTTGAACTAGAATCCTCACAGTTAAATAAATTTAAACCAATGTAAAATATTATGCACATAGTGAGAACAGAGATTCTTCCAAAAGTTCAAGTGCATTGAAATATTAACAGAGAATGTAGTCTGCATATTAGGTGGTACTGATTTACCATGTGTTAATTTTTTCCAACATTTTAATGGAACAGTTTTAAAACATACAGAAAATTTGAAGTAATTTTACAGTAAACGTTCGCCTGCACATTGTCAGTTAATCAATTAATATTTTACCACATTTAATTTATCACATATCTAGTCATCTAGGTTAGTAGAAACATCCCTCTGGCCACCAGTTCACTTAATTTTTTTGTTGATGCATCTCAAAGAAATTTGCAGACAACCAGTATATGTCCCTACTCAGACTTCAACATTCATATTATTAACCAGAGTTCAATATTTTTTCAATATTTTTGTCATTGCTGTTGTTTTTGAGGTAAAATTCACACAAAATTAAAAGCATAAATCTTCAGCATTTCTTGCAGTGAATTCTGACAAAAGCATCTAAATGCTACTTTAAAATGATATGGACTTGTTTGCTATTAAACTCATTATCTTATTATTCTCAGAATGTTTCTCCAGCTTCCTGGCCTAGCACAGTGAGCCCTGTAGATGAAAGGCAAACAGGCAATGTTAATGAACTGCATTTATGAGAATTTTTATAATTATAAATTATAATTAGATAACAATAATGAATTATAATTCATTAGATTATATTATGAATTATACTCTATTTATAATTGTAAATCATAATTAGGTTATAATTTATAATTAGATTAGATATTAAATTATAAATAAATTTGATTTATAATTTATATTAGATGAACAACAGATACCAACACAAATGGGTCTAAATCTTTTCTTTGTAAGCAGAAAAACACATTACTATGTATTTATGTTCGTTTTATTTTTCTATTTATTAAAAAAAAAAGAAAAACACGTCACTAAAAATACACATTACATTTGAAGAGTACAGAAAAAGCACTAGAGGTGTGAAGAGCCAGGCTTTGAAACAAGTGGACGTAAGACCCAGGTAATAACCAATATCGCTGAACCTGGTTTAATGAATAGAGAAGGCTGCCACATGTACCACCAGCACCACTGCTGTCTGGGAGAAGGTCTCTAACACCACTGCTGCCTGGGAGAAGGACTCTAACACCACTGCTGGCTGGGAGAAGGACTCTAACACCACTGCTGTCTGGGAGAAGGTCTCTAACACCACTGCTGTCTGGGAGAAGGTCTCTAACACCACCGCTGGCCGGGAGAAGTCTCTAACACCACTGCTGGCCGGGAGAAGGTCTCTAACACCACTGCTGTCCGGGAGAAGGTCTCTAACACCACTGCTGTCTGGGAGAAGGACTCTAACACCACTGCTGGCCGGGAGGAGGTCTCTAACACCACTGCTGTCTGGAAGAAGGTCTCTAACACCACTGCTGGCCGGGAGAAGTCTCTAACACCACTGCTGGCCGGGAGAAGGTCTCTAACACCACTGCTAGCCAGGAGGTCTCTAACACCATTGCCTGGGCTGCTGTTGTCCCCCACCAAAATGGGTTTGTTCCACATGTGGTAACTCTACACTTGGATTCACATCACTGGTCCGCATCCCTCACTAGCCCAGTTAGATTACGTCTGATCCATTCTGATTACACGTGTTAGGGCAACTCTGAATGTAAGCACATAGCCCAATTTTAGTTTTTATAGTGTGTGGGATGATCTTAGCCTTCACCAAGAACCTCAAGAAATACATTTTATGAATATTAAATGGAAATTCATATGATTGGCAGCATAAAGTTACAAATATTTATCAAACATACAAAATTTCATTTTTTTTTCCTAAGCAATTCTATAAAGTCACACCAATCTTCTATAAAGACAGGGAAAGAGCGGTGCACTCTCCTTCACACACCACTCCTCGGGACGCTTCTGACCCTGGGGGCTCCCAGGGGTGCCAGTCTTGGGCACCACAATTCAATTCTAACTCTGCGTTCCTGGAGATAGTGTCATATCCCACACATGAGGGATCATTCCCATAAGACCGCCCCCTAAACACAAAAAGTAGGTCTTGATCTACACGCTGACCAACCAGCTATCATTCAGAGTTCCCAGAATGACCTCCTCTCACAGCTCACAGAATGTAGGGAAACATTTACTGGCATATTAATAACAAATATGATAAATTTGATGATTTAAGCATTTCACATTGTATATCAAATCATCATCTTGTACCCCACAAATATGTACAGTTATGATTTAATTAAAAATATATAAAAAATAAAGAAAATAATACAGATGAACAGCCAGATAAAAAGATCCAGCAAGGTTTGAAGGTTTGGAGTGGTCCTAAACTCAGAAGCTTCTGTCCTGGTGAAGTTTGGGGTGACCACCCTCTCTGTGTGCTCATCTGTTTGCCATTTTGGCATTTCTCTGATCCTTGTCACTCAGGGATTTTTATGGAGGCTGGTTTGCATCATATAGATATGAGTGATTACCAACTCTATTTCTAGCCTCTCTTTCTCTCCCAATGGGAGAGCTTTAAGTTTCCAATCATGGCTGGTTTCTCCGTTGACCAGCCCCCATCTAGAAGCCCACCAAGAGTCACCAAGACACTCCCATCACTCAGGAAATTCCAAGGGATTTAGGAGGTCTGAGTCAAGAATTGGGGTCAAAGATCAAACATTAAGACAAAGATTCTCCTAGTCTTCCTGTCACTCAGAAAATTACAAGAGTTTTAGGAGTTCGGGGCCAGGGACTGTACTACTTATTTTACACAGGGCAAGCACACACTGTTATTTTGTGGATGGGGAATTTTTTCTTTCTTTCTTTCTTTTTTTTTTTTTTTTTTTAGACAATGAATACTTTGTGAACTTTTTCTGATTAGTGAGTTCCTGTCAGATTAGAACAGTGAGACTGTCCCTTCTGGACAAAGTAGCAAGGTTCCAGGACATGCTGAGGTTGGGCTACAGATGGTACCAGACTAGCACAAACAGGGCCAAAGAGTATCTTAGCAAGGATTGCAGACCTTTATCTTTATTGTGGCATACTTCCAGGATAGAGGATTCTAAACTTGCAACCTAATGGCAGTCTCCTTCAGCTATGAGAAGAAGTCGATCAGCAGAAAGACTGAACAAGGAAACGGCCAAATTGATAGTTAAAGAGAAAACCCTGGTGGCGATCACGTTGGTGGTTCTATTGGTGTTCCTGAGTTCTGGCCACACAAGTCCCTCGTAAATTATAAATCGCCTTGCTATGCTATTATAATCACAAATTTTCCTTTTGATTAAGCAATTTCCAATGGGTTTATTATTTTCCGGTTAGAGTTATAGTAATTATATTAATTATAGCTAGCTGATCCTGATTGTAAAGCTCCTTTCAGCCTACTCTACAAAAATATAACAAAGTTTACTGTGCAGATGTCAACATCTTCCAACTATGAGCTTTTATGTAACTAATAATAACTTTATTCCCTTCTTAATAAATAATGAAATAATGACTTTTTCCTCAAGCAAGGAAGACCTGCTTGTACTCTTATAAGTAGATATGAGAGCAAAAACAGGCCCAGAAGTACAGATGACGGAAGACGCCATCTTCCTTTAAATTATTACCCATTCTACCTTCTCCACCTTCTTTCTGTAAACCATTAATAAGGCTGTTAGTGTGTCCTTATGCCATTGTAAATGTACATAGCTTTTGGACTCTGCATGAGATTGACTCCAAATATGGCATTTTCTTGCTACAAGTACTGTGCATATGAGAGGCAGTAACTTATCTCTGCAAGCTCTAATTCCATAATAATTTATTCGAGAGCTTTGGCAGCTAATGCTTCAAACACTATGAATAGAAAACTGTGCACGCAGTGTAGGTGGCACTTTGAGTTTAGTAATGCTGTAATTTCTTTAAATAATGAAGTATTTATAAATCACATCTTTGCAAAGCTGCTGAAACTGTGTAGGCAGAAACCAGCTATCTCCTTATCTCTGAGGCTTCCAAACTGTATCCACTCTCGTAGCCTATATAATCACTTACACTGCTCTTACTAATGCTGGACATACCCTCATCTGCACTTTGTGCCTCATAAAATAGCTGGTTATTTTTGTAACTCGTGATCAGGAATTATTTTGTTATTCCAATTATTCTGCAGTAGGTGTTGTTACAGAGGGCCTGAGGGCTTGGTACCGTCTAGAATCCTGGGCTGTGTCTCAGCACTGGCAGCAGAATTTTCAAATTTCACCTCTAAAAATTCTGCACATTTATGCAATATCAGTCTCACTATATCAATCCCGTCACGCTCAGTGCTGGCACAGAGCACTTCCTCTCATCCCTCAACTATCCTGTGTTCTAATAAAGCATTAGGTGTTGGCACTGAAGTTGAAATCTCCTATAATTTTTAATATCATACAGTTTTTCTTTTTTCTCAACCACGTAAGGGGTTTTTTTCTCAACCACTTAAGTGATTTATTCTCAACCACCTTCAGTGGTTTTTATGTGTAAAAAGTCTAGTTTAGCTTCCAGGCCAGAGTTTGCCAACCTTGCCCTAAAATACACATAACGTTGGTCAGATTTCAAATGTCGGATTTAATATTTATAGTTTATTTTTATTTGCTTGATTCATGTGTTTTAATTATTTAAATTAAGCAAGGCACTCAAAGTTGTAAAGGTAAATGAAAAGTCAGGCAGGATTCCACAATTCCAATATGGGAAATAATACGCGTAAAGATACAGATAATCCAACAGATGTGGAGAGAAACAAAAGGTATTTTATAGAGCTCTGGGCAGAGGTTTGATGTTTTGTTGATATGGAATTTACAAGCAATAAAATGTGTAAATTTAAGTGTATATCCCAGGAAGTTTGATACAATTGCAGACCTACAAATCTACTATCCTAATAAAGACAAAAACATATATATATATATATATTTTTTTTTTTTTTTGAGACAGAGTCTCACTATGTTGTCCTTGGTAGAGTGCCATGGCATCACAGTTTACAGCAACCTCCAACTCTTGGGTTTAATCTATTCTCTTGCCTCAGCCTCCCAAGCAGCTGGGACTACAGGCGCCTAACACAATGCCCAGCTATTTTTTTGGTTGTTGTTGTAGTTGTCGTTGTTGTTTACCAGGCCTAGGCCAGGTTCAAACCCACCAGCTGCGGTGTATGTGGCCAGCAGCCTAACCACTAAACTACAGAGCGTAGCCAAAACATGTTTTCATCATCTTGAGAAAACATAGTTTGTCATTTTAGACTATACCCCCACCCAGGGCACCTGCTATGAAGATTTCACTCAGATAAGATTTTTATTCTTCTACAAATGTTGGTGAATAAAATTGTACAGTGTGTTCCTCCAGAGATGATTGGGAATTTCTTTAATCCTGCCATGTTTTGTTGAAACTCTTTTTATGAGGTTCAACAAACCTTTCTATATGAGGTATATACAAAATTAACATCTGTAGATACTCTCCCTAAATTGGGTGATATCACTGAGAATGAGGTGACACCAGGGATTAGCACATGTCCCGATTCTGCCTTCATCTGGTCTTAGCATGGCCACACCGGCTGTGTTAAACTGTGTATCTTTTCTCATGTTACTTTTGTCTTTCCTGAAATTTCATGTTTAAAACCCATCTCTTGTAAACTGTGTGTAAATGAGTCTGCCCCAACTAATTTGACGATCTGACTCTTAGTTGGAGTAAGTCTACTTGTATCTAACACACTTACAGGTGTTTGTGATTAATTGTCTTTGTTATTTGTCTTCAAATGCCATCCCTGTTCTGTATTATTGTTCCTCCCTTTCTGCCCTCCTTAAAAAACAAAATAGATTGTTCATAGCATTCCATGTTCCCTCCTATATGAAATTTTATTAACTCTTTCAATCAGTTTTGCAGTAATTACTTTAAGGATTACAGTGCTTCCTTACCTTCTAACCCATCTCGAATTAGTTCCATATCAATCACGTAAAATACGAGGACTTATAGATCGGAATTGTTTCCAGTTCATTTTCTCCAACCTGACTCACATCCCATAATGTCTTTTACTATTGCAATCAGTTAGCAACCATTTTGGGGGGGTTTTGTTTATCTAAAGTTACTTTATTTTGCCTTCATTTTTGAAAGATATTTTCACTGTTAATAACATTGAAGGTAAAATAGCCGGGCGTTGTGGCGGGCGCCTGTAGTCCCAGCTACTCGGGAGGCTGAGGCAAGAGAATCGCTGAAGCCCAGGATTTGGAGGTTGCTGTGAGCTGTGTGAGGCCACGGCACTCTACCGAGGGCCATAAAGTGAGACTCTGTCTCTACAAAAAAAAAATAAATAAATAAATAACATTGAAGGTAAATGAATTTGTGTTTGTTTTCTTGATTTCTCTTTTTGGCAGCACTTTTATTTTATTTTATTTTTTTCTCATTCTGTTGCTCTAGGTAGAGTGCCATGGCATCACAGCTCACAGCATCCTCAAACTCTTGGGCTCAAGTGATCCTCCTGCCTCAGCCTCCTGAGTACCTGGGACTACAGGCATCCACCACAATGCCCGGCTGTTTTCAGAGACTGGGTCTCGCTCTGGTTCAGGGTGGTCTCAAACTCCTGAGCTCAGGCAATCCACCCCCTTCAGCCTTCCAGAGTGCTAGGATTACAGTTATGAGCCACTGCGCCTAGCCCCAACCTCAAACTCTTTTTTTTTCTTTCTTTCTTTATTTTTTAATTGTTAAATCATAGCTGTGTACATTAGTGCAATCAATGGGTACAATGTGCTGGTTTCATATACAATCTGAAATATTCTCATCAAACTGTTCAACGTAAACTTCATGGCATTTTCTTAGTTATTGTATGTAGACATTTGTATTTTGCCTTTACAAGTTTCACCTGTACCCATCCTAAGATGCACCATAGGTGTGGCCCCACCCATTACCCTCCATCCACCTTAACCTTCCCCCTCCCTTCCCCTCCCTTGGCCCTTTCCACATATTCTTATGCTATAGTTGGGTTATAGCCTTCATGTGAAAGCTATAATTTAGCTTCATAGTTGGGCTGAGTACAATGGATACTTTTTCTTCCATTCCTGAGATACTTTGCTAAGAAGAATATGTTCCAGCTCCATCCATGTAAACATGAAAGAGGTAAAGTCTCCATCTTTCTTTAAGGCTGCATAATATTCCATGGTATACATGTACCACAATTTGCTAGTCCATTCGTGGGTCAATGGGCACTTGGGCTTCTTCCGTGATTTAGAAATTATGAATTGGGCTGCAATAAACATTCTGGTACAGATGTCTTTATTATATTGTGATTTTTGGTCTTCTGGGTATAAACCTAGTAAAGGAATTATAGGATCAAATGGCAGGTCTATTTTTAGATCTCTAAGTATTCTCCAAACATCCTTCCAGAAGGAACGTATTAGTGTGCATTCCCACCAGCAGTGTAGAAGTGTGCCCTTTTCTCCACATTCACGCCAACATCTCTGGTTTTGGGATTTTGTTATGTGGGCTACTCTTACTAGGGTTAGGTGATATCTCAAAGTAATTTTGATTTGCATTTCTCTGATGATTAAGGATGATGAGCATTTTTTCATATGTCTGTAGATTGTGCGTCTGTCTTCTTTAGAGAAGTTTCTCTTCAAGTCCCTTGCCCACCCTGAGAGGTGATCACGTGTTCTTTTCTTGCTAATACATTTGAGTTCTCTGTGGATTCTGGTTATTAAACCTTTATCAGAGGTATAACCCTCAAATATTTTCTCCCATCCTGAGGGCTGTCTGCTTGCTTTGCTTACTATGTTCTTGGCTGTGCAGAAGCTTTTTAGTTTGATCAGGTCCCAGTAGTGTATTTTTGATACTGCTTCAATTGCCTGGGGAAGTCCTCCTCATAAAACATTCACCCAGGCCAATTCCTTCAAGAGTTTTCCCTGTACTTTCTTCAAGTATTTTTATAGTTTCATGTCTTAAGTTTAAATCTTTGATCCAGTGAGAGTCTATCTTAGTTAATGGTGAAAGGTGTGGGTCCAGTTTCAATCTTCTCCAGGTTGTCAGCCAGTTCACCCAGCATCATTTATTAAACAAAAAATATTTTCCCCACTGGATGTTTTTAATTGGGTTGTCAAAGATCAAATAACGGTAAGTAGCTGGATTCATCTCTCAGTTCTCTATTCTGTTCCAGACATCTACTTCTCTGTTTTTGTGCCAATACCATGCTGTTTTGGTCACTATCGATTTATAGTACAGTCTCAGGTCTGGTAGCGTGATTCCTCCTGCTGTGTTTTTATTGCTGAGTAATGTTTTGGCTATTCAAGTTTTTTTCTGATTCCATATAAAACAAAGTATTATTTTTTCAAGATCTTTAAAATATGACAATGGAGCTTTAATAGGAATTGCATTAAAATTATATATTGCTTTGGGCAGTATAGACATTTTAACAATGTTGATTCTTCCCAGCCATGAGCATGGTATGTTTTTCCATTTGTTAACATTTTCAGCTATTTCTTTTCTTAAAGTTTCATAGTTCTCTTTGTAGAGATCTTTCACGTCCTTTGTTAGGTATACTCCCAAATATTTCATCTTCTTTGGCACTACTGTGAAAGGAATAGAGTCCTTGACTGTTTTTTCGGCTTGGTTATTGTTGGTATATATAAAGGCTACAGATATATAGGTGTTGATTTTATAGCCTGAGACATTGCTATATTCCTTGATCACTTCCAGAAGTTTTGTAGTAGAATCACTAGTGTTTTCCAGATATACGATCATATCATCTGCAAAGAGTGAAAGTTTGATCTCTTCTGACCCTATGTGGATACATTTGATCCCCTTTTTGTCCCTAATTGCAATGGCTAAAACTTCCATTACAATATTAAAGAGCAGTGGAGACAATGGGCAACCTTGCCTGGTTCCTGATCTAAGTGGAAATGGTTTCAATTTAACTCCATTCAATACGATATTGGCTACGGGTTTGCTGTAGATGGCCTCTATCAGTTTAAGAAATGTTCTTTCTATACCGATTTTCTTTAGTGTTCTGATCATGAAGGGATGCTGGATATTATCAAAAGTTTTTTCTGCATCAATTGAAAGAATCATATCGTTCTTATTTTTTAATTTGCTTGTGTACTGAATTACATTCATAGATTTACATATATTGAACCAGCCTTGAAACCCTGGGATAAATCCCACTTGGTCGTCATGTATAATTTTTTTGATGTGTTGTTGGATTCTGTTTGTTAGGATCTTATTGAGTATTTTAGCATTAATATTCATTAGTGATATTGGTGTATAATTTTCTTTTCTTGTTGGGTCTTTCCCTGATTTGGGGATCAAGGTGATGTTTGCTTCGTAGAATGTGTTGGGTAATATTCCTTCTTTTTCTATATTTTGGAAGAGGTTCGGTAATATAGGTACTAACTAGTTCTTCTTTAAAGGTTTGGTAGAATTCTGATGTAAAGCCATCTGGTCCTGAGCTTTTCTTTTTAGGGAGATTTTGTATAGTTGATGCTATTTCAGAACTTGATATAGGCCTGTTCAACACTTCCACTTCATTCTGGCTAAGTCTTGGTAGGTGGCGTACTTCCAGGTATTGGTCAATTTCTTTCAGATTTTCATATTTCTGAGAGTTGAGTTTCTTGTAGTATTCATTAAGGATTTTTTTAATTTCTGAGGGCTCTGTTGTTATTTCATCATTATCATTTCTGATTGATTAAATTAGAGATTTTACTCTTTTTTTTCCTGGTTAGGTTAGCCAAAGGTTTATCTATTTTATTGATCTTTTCAAAAAACCAACTTTTGGATTTATTGATCTGTTGGATAATTCTTTTGTTTTCAGTTTCATTTAATTCTGCTCCGATTTTGGTTATTTCTTTTCTTCTGCTGGGTTTGGGGTTGGAGTGTTCTTCCTTCTCCAGTTGCTTGAGATGTCCCATTAAGTTATGGGTATGCAGGTTCCTCTCTTTCCGTTTTCTTGAGGAAGGCTTGCAGTGCTATAAATTTCCCTCTGAGGACTGCCTTTGAAGTATCCCAGAGGTTCTGATAATTCATGTCTTGATTGTTGTTTTGTTTCAAAAATTTGATGATTTCCTTCTTAATCTCATCTATAACCCATCTATCCTTCAGCATAAGGTTGTTTAGCTTCCATGTTTTTGTATGGGTATGCAGGTTCCTTTCGCAGCACTTTTAATGTTTTAATTAATTGCTCTCTGCCTCCCTTTATGTCTGCCGAGAAATCAGCTCCATGTCTATGTTCCTTCCTTCTGGCATCCCCTCACTCTATTTTTTTTTAATTGTATGTTTTCAAGTTATTGTCTTTATATCTGAGTTTTAGTAATTTCACAGTGAGTGACCTGGCATGGTTTTCATTGTATTTATCCAACTTGGAATTTTTGTTTTTCATGGACATGTGAATAAAGGTTTTTAAAAAGTTTTGACATTTATAGCCAGTGTCCTATGTACTCAATTTTGATATGAGGACAATTAATGACAATTAAGGTTATGGGGGGGGAAGCAGAAAGAGGGACGGAGGGAGGGGGGTGGGGCCTTGGTGTGTGTCACACTTTATGGGGGCAAAACATGATTGCAAGAGGGACTTTACCTAACAATTGCAATCAGTGTAACCTGGCTTATTGTACCCTCAATGAATCCCCAACAATAAAAATAAATAAATAAATAAATAAAAATTTAAAAAAATATTTTTTTTATCCATTTTCAATCGTTCTTGTAGGATCCTACATACTTTAGGCTTCTCATATTAGTTTTCAAGTTACTGGAATTCTATTCAGTTGGCAGAACAGAATCACCAGAACGTAGGAGGTCTAAGTCCCCAGCCCCATCAGCACCTTTCCACACATGCACATCCCAATGTATGTAACAAGGACTTCTCCAACAAATGCTCTCACTTTAACAGTAGACAACCTGTGAGGCTGACAGATTAACTTTCCTTGTAATTCAGCCAAATGGATAAGTGCCTGTTTAACATTTAGCAATTTCAACCCTGTGACTATAAGAAAGAAGATTCTCCCTTGGAAGCTCTTCAAGGTTTGGAAACCTGCAGCCTTGGAGCCTCATGTGGTCCTCTTGGTCCATGAGTATGGCTTTTTTACTGAGTCCAATTTTACAGAACAAAATCTTTAATAAGCGGATTTGTTCTGTGAAGTTTGAATTCAGTTGAGTAGCTGTATGTGGGGATCTGGAAGTCTATATGTGGCCTTGATACAGCATCATAGGCTATTTATGTGGAAGGAAATTTGAATCCCTCAGCTCATCCTTTTCTTTTATCACTTTATCTAGCATAAACAGCTAACTAACATCATTATATTGTTATTTTCTCATAAATGTTTGAAAGTACTTCTACCATATACGGAATCATCAAGTTCCTTGCTTCTTATTAGATGTTTTTAGTGTAGGTGTTGTTTGTATCTCTACAGGGAATTCGTGGTATGGTCTATTAGTATTCTCTACATTATTAAATGCAGAATCCTTAGAACTTTTAATCTGGTCATATTAGAGAAGCAATTCCTGAGAAACAAAAATCAATTAAGAAATCTCATCCTTAAAATTCCATCCCTCTAGACTCACTTTCCATACCAAAATCCATATTTGTGAATTTTACCAAAGGCAGAATTAATAGGATAGGTAAGTAGAGAGATGAGAGCAGACTTATTAGGGGGATTGACTCATATAATGATGGAGTCTGAGAAGTCCTATGATAGGACATCTACAAACAAGATAACCAAGGAGGACTGTAGAGTGATTCAATGCAAGTCCAGAGGCCCTGGGAAGTTGATGTGGTGGCTCTTAGTCTGCAGCTGAAGACTTGGGAACACAAAAGGCTGCTGTTACAAGTACCAGAGTTCAAAGGCCAGAAAGCCTGGAGTTCTGATGTCCTAGGGCAGGAGAAGAAAGTTGGTCAAGCTCCAGAAGAGAGAGAAGGGAGAGAGGTAGAAAATTCACCTCTTCTCTGCTCGTTTGTTCTATCCAGTCCCTCAACCCGCTGGGTAGTGTCCATTGCACTGACGGCATCTCTTCTCCATCTGGTCCACCAACTCACATGTTAGTCTCTTCTGGTAATTCCCTCATAGACACACCCAGAAACAATACTTTACCAGCTATCTTTTTTTTTTTTTTTTTTTTTTTTTTGCAGTTTTTGCAGTTTTTGGCCAGGCCTGGGTTTGAACCCACCACCTCCAGTATATGGGATTAGCGCCCTACTCTTTTGAGCCACAGGCACCACCCATTTACCCACTATCTTTTAATAGGTACACCCTAAATCCAGTCATGTTGACACCTCAATTAACCATCACTCTGTACTTCAGATTCAATAGTTTCTATTAATAGGTCTTCAAGTACATTGATTCTTTTCTCTGAGATGCCCTATCTGACGTATCATCCCATACCATAATTTTGTTTCAGATATATATTTTTTTATTTCTAAGATTTCTGCTTGGTGGTTCTAAAAGAGATTTTGTCTATCATCTCAAATTCCACAGACCTTCACCATTATGTTCATTTTAAGTGATAAATTACTTAGCATGATTGCTATTTTGAAGTCCTTGTCTGCCAGTTTCAACAAAGCTGCCATCTGGATTTTTCCTTGCTATTCATGTTTTCATCCTTGATGTGGGTGATGATTTTCTGCTTCCTCACATGTAGAGTTAGTTTTAACCACAATAAATAAATAAATGAGGTGATGGTCATGTTAATTAGTTTGATGTAAGCACTCCATACTGTTTATCAATTCAGCACATTATAACCCATAAATACATTAATGTACACAGTCATGATTTAATGAAGAAAAAGTAAAGAGGGACAGTACCTAACAAATAAAATCAATGTAACCTGGTTCTTTGTACCCTCAATGAATCTCCAAGAATAAAAAAATTATTCTGCTAAATATTATAGATGATATGTTAAGAGAGTGTCTTAATTTTACCTTCATCTGAAGAGTGCATAATTTTTTTACCTAGCAATTAAAGGTCTGGTGGATATCCTTTATACTGTGAAGGCTTTGGCTTTGGGCTTGTTAGGATAAATCTACACTGGTTCTATTATCCCTAAAATGTATCTCTATATCTAGTGTTATTCCTTTGTGGTCTGAGAGGATATTTGATGAGATTTTGAGGTTTTAAAGTTTATTGAGACTTGTTTTGTAGCCTAGAATATGGTCAGTACTGGATAATGTTCTATGTACT
Source organism: Nycticebus coucang (assembly GCF_027406575.1). Taxonomy (NCBI): domain Eukaryota; kingdom Metazoa; phylum Chordata; class Mammalia; order Primates; family Lorisidae; genus Nycticebus; species Nycticebus coucang. Next base: position 143,538,107 of record NC_069783.1, on the reverse strand, counting down.
GATGAGAAGACTGCATATTTTGCAGTTGTTGAACACAATGTTCTGTAAGTGTCTACTAGGTCCATTTGGTCTAATGCTAAGAGTGAGCTGTTGAAGTTCCCACTGTTATTATATTTGAGTGTATCTATTACTTCATATCTAGCATATTTTTTTATGAATCAAGGCACTCCAAGTGTTATGTGCATGTATTGTTATATCTTCTTGCTGAATCGATCTCATTCTCATTATACAATGACCTTCTTTTTCTTTTTTTACTTTCTCATGTTTAAAGTCTTTTTTAAAATATTAAGTACATCTGCTTGCTTTCTTTTTTTATTTGGAAGGGGTGTGTTTTTCCATCCCTTTATGTACAGTCTATATGTGTTTTTATTGTTAAAGTTTATTCCATGTAGACAGCATTTTATCTTTAATTACATTAAGCCAGTACCTGACTCCTAAGTGGATACTTTAATCTGTCTACCCTGAAGGTTACTACTGACAGGTGGAGTTTTCTTTTGTGTCATATTGTTTATTGTTTTCTGGTTGTTTTGTTTATTCTTTTTTCCTTTATTTTTCTCTATTGTCTGGTGATTTTCAGTGCTGATACCATCTGAGTCTTATGTTTCCCCCCACTCATTTGCGTGTTTGATTTACCAGTGAGTTTTATACTTTTGTACTTTCATATGTTTTCATGGTGATAACTGTTGTCTTTTCGTTTCCAGGTTTTCAACTTTCTTGGGCACATCTTGTAAGCCTGGTCTAGTGGTAATGGATTCCTTGTCTGTGAAATCCTTTATTTCTCCTTTATTTATGAAAGATAATTTTGCTGGGTATAATATCCTTAGGTGGACGTTTGTGTTATGTTTGTTTGTTTTTTTCAGAACTCTGAATGTATTATTACATTTTCTCTGGTCTGTAAGGGTTCTGCTAACAAGTCTGCTGTTATTCTCATAAGACTTGTTTATATGTGAATAGAATCTTTTCTCTTAATGTTGTTAGATTTTTTAAATTTTTAATTAACTTTAAATAGTTTGAGTATAATGTGCCTCAGAGAAGAACTTTACGCATTGAATCTGTTTGGAAATTTCTGGGTTTACTACATGTAGATATCCAAATCTCTTGCTGTATTTGGGAAGTTTTCATCTATCTTCATTAAAGAAGTTTTGGAATCCTTCTCCCTTTTAAATCCATTCTCTTTTTACCTTTAGGAATACATATATTTGTATGTCTGTTAGCTTTATGGGGTTCCATATGTTACAAAGGCCTTGATCATTCTATTGTATTCTTTTTTCTTTACTTTTTCTTGACTAGTTTATTTCAAAAGTTCTGTCCTCAAACATTAAGGTGTTTTTTCTGCTTTATTTATTTTTTCTCTATTTTTGAACTTTTCAAATTTCAAATTTCTATTTCTTTAAATAACTCTTCAGTTCAGAATTTCTGTTTGGTTCTTTTTTATGATACCTACCTCTTTGGTAAATTTCTCACTCACATACCAAATTGGTTTTCTTATTTTCTTGTATTCTTGACTTTGGAATTCTCTTATCTCTAACTGAACATCTTTGTTTTCATATATTTTAACTATTTTTCCAGGCTTTATCTATTTTTTGTTGTTGTTGTTGTTGTTGATATTTTTTGCTGGGGAATTATTATGTTCTTTTGAAATTGTTACATTTCCATGTTTTTTTGTGTATACTGTGTCCTTCTATTAATATCTGATAAATTATCATTATCATCTTTTAAATGAGATCAATAGTATTTCAACTTCTAGCTATAACTCTAGTTTATGGGCCTGACCCTTCTAAGAGAAACACTTAGAAACCAAGAAATAAAAATATGTGAAATAAGTTTCAGACATTGGATAATTGCCAACTTAGGACTGTGATCCCTCAGAGAAAATAAACAACTAGGATGGGACTCATAATGGACATAGATAACTGTGAAATTCCTTAATTGTATGCAGATTGATTGGGTTGCATCATTACTATGTCAATTTGCTTGCCAAAAAATTATAAGAAGATGCAGATGCAAAAAGAGAATTACCAGATCAAAGGATAAGCATCAAACTGCTAAAATAAAACAGTAGTAATATAAATAGCTAATAAGAAGTTATGGACCAATAATTGCACTGCCCAAGGCAAAATCTATTGTGTTCACTCTAATGAGCTTTGTAATGACTCCACCTTTTTCCTTGTGGGCTGAGACTTATAAGCACATAGGCCTCAGAAAACTCCATGCAAAGCAATAACTTAATGACATACTATTTTTAGCATCTCCTGGAAAGGCTACAAAATTAATAATGCCACATATATGACAGAAAGCACCTTGTCACTTTGAATTTGCTGCTTGAGTAAGTTTGCATTTAAAAAGTATATAAGTTACACTGTAGCTTTTAATGAGTTGACATATTTGTGTTGATATTAATCCTACAGTATCATTTCTGCAGAAAAGAACTTTTCAAAATATATTTTAAATCTTCCTCAGAAAACAATTATTTTTATAAAAATAAAAATACATATACCTTTAACTATGCAAGTAGGCATTCATTGATCCATTTACCTGTTTGAGAAAGCTATATTCAATTATGAAACCTAATTAGTATGGATTATAGAAACCATTCTGAATTAACTTAAAAAATGTAAACATTAATGTTTTTATTGGCAGGAGTCTAGTAACAATCATAAGTCACATTGACATTATGTTTTATGTAGTATACCTTACCAAGTGCATTTGTACACATTATCTCATTAGAATTTCACAATTCTAGGAAAGCAAAAATCAGTGTGTTGAAATAAGTGTGCCAGGAGGACTGCAATTCAGTCTCAGGTTTAGACAGATAGGTAGTTTATTGGCAGAATTCATTTTCTTTTCATTCCACGTGACTCCCTCTGTTTTCAAGCCAGTAGTGTCCAGATGGAGTCCTTCTCATGCTTCAGATCTCTCTGATATGCCCTTTCCCACATCACAGGGACATTTATTCTTCTTTTAGGGCCCCTGTAATCCCATTATGCATTAGATAATTTAAAATGATAGTTCTATTTTATTATTTTTTAAATATTTTATTTTATTTTTATGACAAAGTTTTAGCCTTGGAAGACTGCCAGAGCTTTTCCCTTGCTCACATCAACCTCAAACTCTTGGGTTCAAGTGACTGTCCAGCCTCAGCCTCCTCAGGAGTTGGGACTACAGGTGTCTGCCACAACACTCAGCTAATTTGGTAATTTTTCTATCTTTAATAGCAACAAGGTTTCACTGTTGCTCAGGCTGATCTCAACTCCTGAGTTCAAGGAAACCTCCTGCCTCGATCTCCCAGAGTGCTAGGATTACAGGCATGAGCCACTGAACCTACCCAAAATCTTCCTATTTTAAAGCCAATTGATGTCTAATCTTCAGCACAACTGCACAGTCCCTTTTTTTACGTAACCTAATATAGTTGTTGGTGTGACATCAGGGGCAAAGGCCTACCACACCCAGAAGAAATAAGTTATGAAATATTTTAAGGTAAGAGAGAAATACCAAATAAATTTTGCCTGTTCAAAATTAAGAAGTAAATGTTAAATAGTGAATTGAAACTAAAATCTATTCAAAAGATATTTATTTGATACACAATAAGAAATACATGCTTAGCACTACAGACTAGTACCACTAAATTCTGAAGAGGAACGTGGCATTCACCTTGAGATTTTCTAATTTGTCTGATCTTTAAATATTACATAAAGAAAACATTTCACAGATTAGTGTAGAAATTAATACAAAAAAGTTAAATGAAGTTTATGAGGGTCCCCACAGTAAAATTTTGACTCTATTGCAGTAGTAAATGGATTACCTCAAATCTTGACTCTGGTCTTGGCCACCTCATGCCTACAGTGTCTTCCCCTGCCCCTTGACTTGGGGATGAGCATACGATTATTCTAACTAACAGAACGTAGATGGAAATATCACTGTGGTTAGGACATAAGAAAATCTATGGGTTTGCTTATTGCTGATATCCTTTATTCCCGTGCCATCCCCTTGAGAAAAGATTCTCTGGGTTCTCCAGAGAAGCAAAACCAAAATGTGCATGTGTGTGTGTGTGTGTGTGTGTGTGTGTGTGTGTGTGTGTCTTAATGTGCGGAAAGAAAGAGTGACAGATAGATTTTAATACAAGGAATTGGCTCACAAGATTATGGAAGCTAGTACATTCTAAGATCTACAATTAGCAAGGTGGATACTGAGGAGAGCTTATGGCGTAGTTCCAGTCCAAGAGTCAGCAGGCTAGGGAATTAAGAAAAGCCAATGATTTTCTTGAGTCAAAGACAGAAAAAGAAGTTTCAGCTCAAGGCAGTCAGGCAGCAGAATTCTTTCCTACTTGAGGGAGGGTCAGTCAGCCTTCTTATCAGACCTTCCCTGGCTAGGGGAGACTCACACATGTTAGGGAGGCAATCTGCCTTCACGGATCTACGGATGAAGTGTTACTCTCATCCAAAAACACCCTCACAGACACACCCAGAGCAATGTTTGACCAAATTGTTGGACGCCTTGTGGCCCAGTCAAGTTGATAGATAAAATTAACTATTACATCCAGAATGAACTAAAGTAGAGTTACTCCAGTAAGGCAAACCGGCTCCATGGCTTAGAATAGGGCCTCCCAGGCCAGGATAGCCTGTATCAGAAAATCCACAGATGCGTAAGAAAAAATTGTTTTTATGTTAAGACACTGGTTTGTAGCAGTTGGGTATGCAGCAGTAGTTACTCCATACATCTAACATTTATCTATTAGATAACAGAATGGCCAAGCATTCATGAGACAGCCAACTACAGTCATATTGTGTACTTAATTTGAAAGTCACTACTGATATCTAAACATGCTTATTTATTTTAAGCCACCACCTCATTTACTAGATTAGAAACTATAAAACCTGTTTTAACTTAGAAATTAGCATAAGAATGAATGTATATTTATACCTGTCTATCCCACAGGGGACTGAAAGTAGTATCATAATGATTACCAAAATAAGCTACCAAAGCAATTTTATTTTTCATTTTGGATATGGCATGTCTGTGTAAGCATTTATTCTCTGTACTTCATGTTTTAACATAATTTCTCCCCCTAATTTATGTTACACTACCAATATTCTGTTCCCATACTTGTCATCACTTCATGCCTTCCTGATAAGTGTGTTATGACAACTACTTTACAGTCTTTACGAATTTGATCTGCCACAAGGGCACTTCTAAAAATATCAATTTCCACTTCTCTAATTTCTGGACTGTGACGTTTATGGATATACACACCATGTCTTCCCAACACAGCCTTTATTTCCCCCAAAGAACACTTGTGAGACACAAGTGCTTCTTGGAGATCTTTTTTAAGATGTGATAAAAATTGTCTTGTCTAAATGATACCTAACCTCCACTAAAGAAATAAAGCCAAATCTAGTGACAATTAGATCACATGTTGAAATTAAACACCTAAGTGTAAGTGTGATGCCCACTACCTACTGGCCACCTAATACTGAACTAATGCCTTACATGCAGGGGTTTCCCCAAGCTTATCTGTTTTGTATGATGATTATATGTGATAATACCTGTGGCAGATAGTTTAAAACTGTAAGTTGTTTAACATGTGGCACATCTTATTTCCACTTTATTTACAGAGTGCCCTGCTCACTCTGCATAGGTCAAGAAGCTACTTAATGCTGGCCTGTTTGTGCTCCCACCAAAGAAGTTTTTAGTATTAAAAATGTCAAATAACCTCTAACTTCTAATAGAAATTTAGTTAAAATGAAAATAAGCAGCATTATGAAAACATAGTCTGAAAATATAGAGATAGTCCATATAAATAGTTCTACAACATAAATGATCTTGTTATTTAAAGCCATTAGAAATCTAGTCCAACTGAGAAGATGCTTTTGTTGGGAGTACAGGATTGCTATTTTGTAACTTCTCAAAGAAAGATTTACAAAAGAAATATCCATTTAAATGGCTTTATTATTTTATGCTTCTAAGTTACAGGAATAAAAAATTTCCCTCTAATTCAAATCAAATTAAAAGTGTATTATACGTATTAAAAAAATTGTGAAGAATACACTGTGTTCTAGCAGTTTATTATACATGTGCTTTATGTGTTAATTAATTTTAAATATATAAGTATAAGACGGCTCTTGGCATTATCCCCATTTTACAAACAGAAAACAGAAGTGCCAAGAATTTGTGTCACTTGCCCAAAGTCATAGAGCTGGAAAAATCCAGGGCCCTTGTCAAATAATAGATGCCACCTACTTTCATCCATTGCCAAATCTTAGACCTTCATGTCACCCTAATATTTTCCACAGTTGAAATTTGAATTTAATATTCCACTTTCTGACTAAAATTTCGAGAGTTTTTAGCTGTCTGAACTATTCCTGTTCCTTTTTAAATTCCACATCCATGCTGTTGGACAAAAACCAGAAAACTCCCTTTGCCTCTGTGCTTTTTGCTGCATAAACTCAGGATTCCCAAATACCACTGTTTCCTGAAATGCATGTCACCACCCTTCAAGTTATTCCTCGTAAACACCCCATGATTTTTGGACTCTTGAAAAATGGGCACTTTAGCATCCTCTATTCTAAGCCATTACTAATCCCCTTTTGCCTCTTAACTTGAGTGTCCCCACCGCTTTCCATTCCAGGAATTATAAGTGTTCTGTAATTCAGAGAAAATCAATTCTTTACCCAAGCATCTAAAATGAAACTCTTTTCCCTTTCAGCAAATCTGATTCTCTTTAAGAGGTACTCATCTCTGAATAATACTAGCATTCCATTCCTTTCTCAAGATGGAATACTAGACACCATTGTTGACACATCTCCATCCGCTGTTCTGATGATCCTACCTCTTAGGAATCTCTAGAGTGCACCCTCTTTTCTTCATCTCCCCGTTCTCCTCCCTGGAGCCCATCGCTGTAACTCTGCATGTGGACACCCGTAGTGCAGCTCTACTGAGGCGCCCTCTCCTCCACTCTCATCTACCGCCCCCAGGGTCATTGGTTCACACGCCAAGTAAATCAGGTCAAGATCTTTACCTAAAATGCTCAAGATTTTTAACAAGAACATTAATAAAACCTAGCATTATCTTACATTATTTTGACTTTCTATATCCCACCGCACCTGTCTTCTTTCAGTTGTGCAAATGAATCTTACTCAGCCTTTACCAAGGGACCTTTATATGTCCCTTCCTCTGTCTTAAATCTAAGTTCTGTGCATCTATCTGTTTACTTTCCATTTTGTTATACTAAAGTTTAATTTTCTCAGGAAAAACTTCCCTGAGGTACCCAGTAACTGGTTTTTCCTCTCATGGCATAGCACTATGTAAATTATCCCCAGGCATCTTACTCTGTTGGAGTTGCAATGTTACAATTTTGTGATTGCCTTATTATGTGTCTGCCTCAACTACTGAAGAGCTATAAGTTTTACAAGAACAGAATTAATGTCATATGTCAAATCCTGAGACCCTGAGCATAGAATGTTCTTAATACATAACATGTTTTTTAATGCTGCAATCCCCAACCCCTGGGCCAGATTGGTTCTTGTCAGTGGCCTGGGAGCCACACAGCAGATGGTCAGCAGTGGGAGGGCGAGTGAAGCTTCATCAGTATTTACAGCCACTCCCCATCACTTACATCACTGCCCGCACTCACCTCAGGTCAGACTGGCACTGGCATTACGTTCTCATAGGAGCGAGAACCCTACTGTCAACTGCATGTGTGCGGGATCCATGCTCCTCTGAGAGTATAAATCCTGATGACTGGGGTGGAGCGGAGGTAGTGATGCCAGCACTGGAGACTGGCTGCACATACAGATTATTATTAGCACAGAGTCCATACTAAATTCATTGCTTACAGACTCATCTCAAAACCACCCCCCTCTCCTGAGTCTGTAGAAAATCTTTCTTGCATGAAACCCCTCTCTGGTGCCAAAGAGATTGGGGCCCACTGGTTTAATGGTTAGTATTTCTTCACCAATTTTGATTTTGATTTGTGATTTTTTTCAAATTCTGTCTCTATAAGTAACTTTTCTTTAATAACTTAATGTAACTATTCCTCCATACTCTCCCCTATAAAATAATACTCACCACCTTTGATTTTTAGAGACCTGTTAATATGTCTCTGCCTCTTTCACCAAAGTCTTTATCAACAAATTTTTCTGCAAGGTAGAATACAGTGTCCTTTGTTATACATCAACAATATTTTGTTGACTATATGAATAAATGAACGCATGGAAGTAAGTTTAATAATAAGAAAAATAACAGAAGTAAAAATATAGTCAATTTAATTCATGAAGAGATGTCTACTTTGAGGATATATCTAAAAAGGTAAGAAAATGAAAAGGTGGATAGGGGCTGATGGTAAATATCTTGGAACACTGCTGGGCATGGTGGCTCATGCCTGTAATCCTAGTACTTTGGGAGTCTGAGACAGTAGATTGCCTGAACTCGGGAGTCAGAGACCAGCCTGAGCAGAATAGAAAGACTCCCATCGAAAGAAAGAAAGGAAAGGAAAGGAAGAAAGGAAAGGAAGGAAGGAAGAAATGAAGAGGACAAAAATAAAAGGAAATAAAATAATAATAACATCTTTGAATCCAGGGCAATAAACTCTTAAACTCTTCCTCCAAGTTACAAATGGGAACCATTTGACAGTGTTTTATTAAGTGAAATTATTATCTGATTTGAATCAGTGAATTTGATTAAGAAAAAAGTTTTAAAGCAAGGAAGTTTGAATGCTAAGCCTTCATTTATACCACAATATTGTATAAAGGCAGAATCACTACTGAAAAAGCCCAACTAACACCATCCAAATGATTTAAAAAACAACACCGGAAACACACAGAAGGCCATGGAGGCCGGGAGACTGGGTTATTTATGCAGGTAGCAAAAGTTGATAGAGAGTAGACCCTGAGGAGTCTCAGATGAAGCTATGTGCTACAGGAAAGTGAGGAGAACCTTAGTCAAGGACAAAAGAAAACTAAAATATAAATAAAAGGAATTGTGATACCGCTTGAGTCCTTAAAATAAAAGCTGATAAGTATACAAAAAAAGTTTAATCAAATGTGTAAGACAAAAGCAAAAAACAGGCTCAAATTTATGCTCCTTAATTAAATGTAAACAAATGGGTAATATCAGGAAGGATATTTAAAATACTTCAAAGCAGAGCCAGACACCGAGCAGAGAGTGCAGACCGGGCAGGTGCCTCCACCTGCAGCATCTCCACTCTCTATCAGACTGGAAACCAAAGGGTTCTTCTCAATAAATGCCAAAGCATTCTCCACCCTTTAGAAATGTGTAAAATAACTTCAGTGTGTGTTCTTGGAAGAATTAAATTATCAGCACTCTGTCTTCTTTATTTAGCACGTTATTCTATTCTTCCCCTAAACCAGTTGTTTAGTCAACCACTTAGGTTTTGAATTTTCAGCAGTTTGTATAATGCTGACTTTTCAGAGTTTTTACTACAATTTAAATTACAACTTTCACCAATATTTCTTCTCAGAATTATAATGTGCTTAGTGATATTAAGAACTGTAATTGCTCTTTGGCTGAAAATGCACAGTCCAACAAATATGAAGATGGTTTTTTTCCTGCCTTCTCAGAAACAGCTTTGAGCTAGAGCTAAAATGTATACATATATACACTTTTCAAAGTATTTTAATACATAACGAATATCTGTGTATCTGTTGCATATTTTCAGTATTGTACAGTCTGATTTTTCTATTTGCACACATGGACGGTGTAGATTTCCCCATGTCTTTTCTTCTGTTCCCTAAAAGGAACAAACAAAAACTTCTGAACTGATTTACCCAAGTGATAGATAAAACTTTTTATTCAAATATAAGCTTTTGAGTAAAGTAATAACTAAGTAAAATGATGAAAATATGAATCGAAGCAAATAAAAATTTTAAATTTCTGCTACAACCAACTCCTCCCAAAATGTACCATGAATATGTACTTACCCTGAAGCATTCAATCAATGAAAGATATTTGCTGAGCATTTTACTTAAACCATATATTATTTGGACAAAACAAGAGAAAACATCTACCCTCATGCCACTCATATTCTAGTAGAGGGGGATGGTAAACCCGTGAACTAGTTTGTACTTGAATTATGAGAAGGTCATTGTCATCAGTGTGAAGGAAGCTGGGCCAGGGAGAGGTGCTGGGAGACTGAGGGAGGCCCCCAGGGATCTGTCTCTTCACATCGTTGTATAGCACCCTCCCTGACTATACTAGTTTAATATATTCTCTAACAATATTTAAACAAAATTTATGGCTGTGTGGGTTCTCCCACTCAGGGCTGGACAGAGGACCCCCATTTTTCTAGGCCAGCGTAGGCTCAGGTCTAGACCCCAATCTCTTTGCAGACCACATTCTCTGGATACCAACAATGTCATAAAAAGGCAGCCTAACTGGTGTCTCATCTGGGCTGCCCCTCCCGGAGCAGAGGAGAGCTTGCCTGGAGCAAGGACTGACTATCGCAGAATTTATTCATTTTTTATTTCAGATTAACAAGAGGGTACAGACAATTAGGTTACAATGTTTGCATTTGTTAAGTAAGGTCCTGTTGTAGTTGTGTTCGCACCCAGGAGGTGTGACCTATCCCCTTACATTGTGCCCATTAGGTGGTATGGCAGTTTTAAAATTAACTTCTGCCCACAGGCCCCTGGCACCAAATGGTTGTGCCCTATTACAGACATGCATTCCATCCCCCCAAAACCCTCTGTCTGCAGGAGAGGGACAGCATTATCTAACCCTTTAGACAGAAGACCCAAAAGGGCTAACCACTCGGGTCCCCCTTCATTGCCATAGGTTCTGTCCCCCACTTTTGCTCATCTATCTATCCATCAATGACATCTGTCCTTTCACTTATTCGCATGGCCTTTGGATGTATTCCTCGAATCTCCAACACCAAGGACTCAGCAGAGAGAAATCCCAGCCATAGCATCATCAGAATGATGGTGCCCCGCTTCCAAGATGAAGTAACAAAAATCTCCAGCTCTGTCTATGTACTTCCTCTCTCCAGGATGACTTGCTCCAGGAGAGCCAGCTGCCGTTACAAACGTACACCGTAAAAGCCTGCAAGAGCCTCAGGTGGCCAGTAAGCGCTGAGGAGCCCCAGCCTGCCAGCAGTCACGGGAGTGAGCTTGGAAGCAGAGCTGCTTCCAGAGGAATTTTCAGATGAGACTGGAGTCCCTGCTGAGACCGTGTCCTTGGACTCATGGCCGACCTTGTCCAGAAGCACCCAGCTAATCTGCTTCTGAATTCCTGACCCACAGTAATAATGAGATAATAAATTTTGTTTAAGCTACTAACTGTTGAGGTCATTTCTTATACAGTAATAGATAACTAAGGCATGGAAGGCAGAGTGCAATCCTAGGACAAACAGAGGTTTTATTTGGTCAAGTTTCATGGAGTTATTTGACTTTGAATTGTAAGACTTTACTCGAATTTGCACTGAAGAAATGATACCTAATTCCTCACCAGTTACATGTATCAGTTGCCTCTTTACATACAGCTTAACGGCATTTCAGGTTATAAATTGATGTATATATTCCTTACATAGAAAATATAAATATTACAGAACATGTTAATCAAATCAATTTTATCCACAGGATACAAAGGTTGGTGACTGTTTTAACATATGTTATGTATGTATTTATTTGATTGCCTAAATAAAAATAAATCCTGGTATATAGGCCATGGTCAGCCTTCTTGCTTTAGACATACCATCAGCAGCACATATATCATGGAGCTATAACACATCCTTGCCAAGGGCCCCTCCATAGTCAGTTCTATGGATAAACTATATATGTTATGATATAAAGACTTTTCTCCAGATGGATATGTGAGTTAATTCTAATTATTTATTTACTTATTCTATTCATTTTTCTACTAAAGGAAAAAATTTATAAAAATTTGTGAGTATGTATTTAACAATACATAAATCACATTATTTGGTGGCCTTCTAAGCTGTATCTTGAAAACACTGAAAGAAGGAATTACATGGGCCAATTTCCTTGAAGATTTAACAGTATTTTTGAAAGCATTGAATTAATCAGTTAAAATAATGTATTTTGAAAGATAATATATGTGCATATTGTATCCTAAATGCTGTACTCTTCCTTACAAATAAAATTATAATCAATTATTATTAATCTAACACTAATATAAATTATTATAAATTACTATTGATTAATAATAAAATTAGAGATGATAAGTTATCTTAAAGATACAGAGTGACTACCAATTCAAATGTCATCAGTGTAAGTTGTTTGTAAGTGTTAACATATTAAATGGAATATCCACATAAATGAAGTGGTCAGATTTGAATCACTGAAAAAGTGAAACTGCAAAATAAATGTCCACCAAGTCCACTTTTTTCCTTTTTGTACAAGAGTCACGCTCTGTTACCCAGGCCGGAGTGTCCTGGCTTCAGCTTAGCTCACAGCAACCTCAAACTCCTAAATTCAATCAAACCTCCTACCTCAGCCTCCCAAATAGCTGGGACTACAGGCACCGTCACAGTGCCCAGCTGATTTTTCTGATTTTAGTAGAGATGGTGTCTTGTTCTTACTCACACTGGTCTTGAACTCCTGAGCTCAAGGGATCCCCTGCCTTTGCCTCCCAGAGTGCTAGGATTATAGGTGTGCACCACTGCCCTCAGCATAAAGCTTTTTTAGAAAGTTGGCCCCACTTTAAAGCTTTTAGATCATTACCAAAGTACACAGAAAGTTTAGGTGTTGCAAGACTATCTTAAACCATGCCTGATCTAACCAGGGCAAAGTCATCAATAACTCACCAAATATTTGAATGCAGCTCCACATTTTGCACAATCTTGTGATTAGGTAATGCCAACAACTACGTGGGCCCTTGTTTTGAGCAAAAGTGGTGTGTGTCACTTTCAGGATGAATTGAGTCTCATATATACTCCTCCACCTGTCCAATAGAAATATTAACTTTTCTTATGTTAAGCCACTGAGATTGTAAGGTTTAGTGTGTTATTAAAGTATAAACTGGCCTATTGTGTGTTATTAAAGTATAAACTGGCCAATTTGCCTACTATACTAATTCACTTTATTAGTTTTTTTATTTATCAAACCTTCAATTATTGATGCCTGTAACCCCAGCACTTGGAAGGCCGAGATGGGTGGATTGCCTGAGCTTACAGGTTCAAGACCCCCCTAAGCCAGAGCGAGACCTCGTCTCTAAAGAAATAAGCGGGCGTAGTGGTGGGCGCCTGTGGTCCCAGGTACTCGGGAGACTGAGGCAAGAGGCTCGCTTGAGTCCAAGAGTTAGAGGTGGCTGTGAGCTATGACGCTATGGCACTGTACTGGGGGGCAACAAAGTGAAACTTCATCTAAAAAAATAAATAAATAAATAAACTTTAATTATTGAGAAAGAACATGTCATTAAGCCAACGTGAAAATTTCCATGTATGTGGATTAACATATTGTCAATCTGTATGTTGGTAGAGGGGTTTTGTGAATCAGTCTTCTTAGTTTTGTTAATTTTAGTCTGTCAAGTAAATAATTACCTCCGCTGCATATCAGGTTCGTATAAAGCTACATGTAAAATGAAGTTATAGGACCTCAGACACTGGCGTCCTGGCAACGAGCCATAGTCACTCCTCTACGAACAGTATCTGATCCTCCTGGACACAAAAGCCCTTGTCAATTCCTGCAAAGCCTTCTCCTATGTTTTTATTTTGCCCTTGCTACATGTTTCTTATTTAACTACCTTTATAATATTTACAGAAATATGTATTAAAATCATGGAAATTTGTATATAAATAAAAATGAATATTTTATTTTATCCATGATTAAATAGAACTCATCGTGCCTAAGGGTTTACACAGTTGTCCTCAAGTGCCTCATAACAGTGCCAACTTCAGAAATGATTCAAGTGTATAATAACATCTTTTTATTTAATGTTTCCACTTAGTACAATTTAAGAATAATTTTATATGTTCTGTTTTTGGTTCAAAAGGAATCTTCCATAACTCATTCCTTAGGATTCTTCTATAAGCCAACTATTTCTTTAGTCTTCCTTATATCTATTTTCCAGACACTTTAGCAATATCATCACTTACTGCTGTACTCTTTGAATTATTTCCTGATTTTTCCTTTTCATAAATATTTATCACTTACAATTCTCAGAATAATCTAAATTTGTCTCAAAATTCAAAAATCTCCAAATGCGTTGATATAGTTAGTTGCCAGTCAATGGTCCACCACTATTTTCCTAAGTAGAAACAAAGCCTGAGAGATAACAATATTCTCCAAATGAGATGGTTTGCTTTTAAAAAGTAGTGCTGGTGTGGGTGGTGCCTGTGGCTCAAAGAAGCAGGGTGCTGGCCCCATATGCCAGAGGTGGCAGGTTCAAACCCAGCCCCAGACAAAACTGCAAAAAAAAACAAAAGTAGTGCAGGTGAAATAATGCTGCAACCACAGTGTGAAAGTGTATATAGAAGCCTGTGCATGCTACATGCAAGTACTATGCCATTTTATATAGAGGACTTGAGCGACCCTGGATTTTAGTAACTATGAGTTTCATACTAGCAAGCTCCCCGTGGACATCAAGGGACATTGGATTTCTGTTTTACCCCAGATGTCAAAATGAATCAAAAATACCTTCATATCTGGTCAGTGAGTTGGCCAGTGATTAAACAAATCATAAGTTAATGGAGATGCCAAGTAAATATAAGACACAATTTAAGCTTTTTTTTAGTATATTATTTTTGATATAATCTTAAACCTTTTAACTTTAAATAGAATAGTGTATTTAATTTACATGTTTTGAAAAAAGTACTATACTTGGTATAAATTCTATGGTTTGATTTATATTTTATATGTTATGTATTTCTTAGGTTGATTCTCTATGAAAACTGCAGCAAAGACATTGTATTTTAAACTTATAATACATTCTCAAAGTTAAATGTTTTCATTTAAAGTTTTTGTTTTTTACATAAATTGGCACCAGGTTAAAGTTCTGCACAACTAGCTGCTCCTTAGTCTTAGATGAATTAACCAGTCAGACCTGAAATTAGATGATAGGTCTACCTGCTCATCTATCAGTACATTTGTTATTATTGTGTCTCTTCCATTCTAAAATTCCATGCTGAGAGTTCAAATTATTGTTTGCCAACTATTTTTGCAGAACAATAGTTCCTCAATGTATTTGATCAGAAATAGTCTCCAAAGGCAGTTAAGTATGGAAAACAGTACAAGCAAAATGCCATGTAAGAGATTTAAAATGGTCACTCATACGGATGAGACTCTGAGGCACAATGAAGTAAATAAATCTTTTCAATTTTTTTAAGCAGCCAATTTGGCCTCGCAGTTTTTTATGTACCTGTGTGTTCCACTGCATGCATAAAATCTGTTAATGTTCCACGTTACTTACTTAAATTGTGCTATAAAAATGTTATTTGTAAAATGTTTTTCTAGGTCAGTGATTCTCAGCCTCATTGCTATAGACATTTGAGGATGGAAAATCCTTTTGGGAGGCGAAGGCTGTTGTCTTGTTCATTGTAGAATTTTTAGCAACATCTTGACACCTACCCACCAGATCCCAGCAGTGGTTAAAAGTGTCTCCAAGGCTCACCCTGTACGCTGGGAAGCAACATCGCCCCCAAGTGAGAGCTACTACTCAATGCAAACAATGCCATACTCCTGATAGGCAAGGCAAATAATTTGTCACCCAGGTTTGTTCTTACTGAAGGAAGTTTGGAGTATTACAATGTACATTTTGATGGTAGAGCTGAGGGAAAAGGCTAGAAAATAGACAATGTTCTCCTTCTGGCTCAGAGGAATGAATTGTACCCTGTCTGCTTGTAAAGTTAGGGCCGTTATCTGATACGAGAGAAGGTCACTTCATACTTAAAGAAAGGAAAATCCTTTCCCATCTCTTAAGCTTTGTAGTTTTGCCTACTCTCTTCCCATCACAAATAGTGAAGGATCCGCCGGCCCTCTTCTTAATTCACATTTACAATCTACCTGTATAAATTTTAACTATTGTCATAGCTTCAAGTAATACCACTGTCTGATACATCTAAATTAGTGTGTCATCATCCAGAAACTTCCATCTGAATTGGAAACTTCAAACTCAACATCTTCTTTCCTAAAGTCTGTTCTTCATCTTTAAACTACTGAAGTGTCACCGTTCTCCTGGTCACCTGTGAGAAATCTGTCATCTTGATTCTCCCTTTTCTTTCATCTTCTTTGTGGAGGAGTCAAATTGTCTTATTTGGTCTTTGTTTGTTCATTGTTTTTTTTTTTTTTTTTTCTATCATTCCCCCTTATTTTTCACCATTCTCTACTGAAGGTCTTTGTGAATTTCAGTCATCCCCTGTCTGGTCAGCCAGCCATAGCCTCTTCATGATTTCTTTATTGACAAAGGTGTCAAAGCTACCTTTCACAAAAGGTATCCATCCATTTAATTTTTATTCTTTCATACATACAAAAATATTCACAATACGTTCCCTGTGTACCATTGTGACAGATGTCAGATGTCAAGTGCCAAAGAGGACAGACATAACTGCTTGCCCTGTGGAATCCACATTGAAGGAGACAAAAAAGCAAGAAGCAAGAAGATTAATCAAATAAATATAAATAATGATAAGTTCTTGAAAAGATAAAAAAGAAGAAGAAATAAAGGGAAAAAAAGAAAAGATAAAAAAGATATTAAGATGGAGTAAACAAGAAAAGTAAGAGGCACATTCCAGATCTACGTGAACCCTGGAAAGACCCTAAGGGTGGGTCTTCCCTCACTTGAGGAAATAGACAGGTATCTCTTACAGAGATTTGAGCTAACCTCATAGTCAGAGCTGAATAAAAAGTCTATGGAAGCCTTGCATCTTTGCATCTGGTGCTGGAGGTCTGAACTCAGCAGGACAGAAAGTTGGGAAGGGAAGACGGGTGTGATGTGGGGGAGGACCAAGAGGACGGATTGTAACTTGCACCGTCTCTCACTGCCTTCGAGCTGCCAACATCGATGACTGAAAGACCTCCAGAATACATTGGGACCCTTGTCATGGAGTTCAACGTGCACCTGGCTGAGGAGCGGAAGGAACCAGAGGAGGATCTGGCAGCTGCTGAAAGAACTTTAGGCTGGAGTGCTGCTCCTCGCTCACAAGATAAATCCTACCCAAGTTTCATAAGAGCAAACTGCGTGAACTACAACAGCACCTGCACGCAGCTCCCCTGCTCCAGCTGTCCATATGCGAACATTTTGCATCTAATGCTCCTCTCTGTCTTCCACATCTCAGCCCAAATAGCCCTTCTGTTCATTTCTAATTTGGCACTCTGCAGGGAAGAGAACTCTGGAAAAAGCAGTTTCCACTTATGAAAACCGACACAGTAAAATCCCACCTTACCAGTCAGGCAAGGGAAGAGTGTGTTCTCAGCATGCAGACTAATATATGTGACATCCATGAGTCACTAACAGAGTTGGTGAGTTTGATGAGTTGAGAATTTGAGAGTAAAAGTGATTGGACAATAGTAAGATGGCGGGAGAAGAGCATGGAGTAACATTCAGTAGAAAGCAAGGTTGAGACTGTGAAATGTCACGTGAGTATGCAAGGTGACAAATGGTCAGCGTTTTCTTCAAAGTCTATGTTCTATCCCCACAGTTTCGTCCAAGTTTCCTGACTGCACTCCAGCTCCCAGTGATGTTACAACATTCAAAGCAGTTTTAAAAATTCTACTGTTGGGCAATTCTGCCAGAGATCACACTTTCCATTGGCCTGAGCTACATTCCTGTACTTGTTGAAATAGAATAACATAGCAATGAGCTCATCAGGGCACTCCTGTTTATTTGCGTACTTTCATCAGCAGCTAGACATCTTTTCTGAGGTCCTAGGAGATGAAAAGGTAACATAGTATAGAGAGATGAAGTTCATTAGAGGAGTTATTTATGACAATACACTTCAATTTTGCTAGCAACTATTTGTACTCTTAATAGAAAAAAAGATCTAGATGACCACTTCAGCTTGAGATGACTTACTATGTGAATAGATTTGCCAGGTCACTTCCCTTTATCACTGTCCTCCTTATCTCAAGTTTGGAACAATATAACTCTTCTTCACTCCTACACTCACACTCTCTACCTTCTTCACAGAAAAATAAAATAAAACTGAATGTGACTTCTAAGGAGAATTAAGAATTTTATTTTAGGCCAGGCACGGTGGCTTACGCCTGTAATCCCAGCACTTGGGAGGCTGAGGTGGGTAGATTGCCTGAGCTCATGGCTTTGAGACCAGACTGAGCCAGAGTGAGACCCTGTCTCTAAAAATAGCCAGGCATTATGGCTGGCTCCTGTAGTCCCAGCTATGTGGGAGGCTGAGGCAAGAGAATCGCTTAAGCCCAGGAGTTTGAGGTTGCTGTGAGCTGTGATGCCAGGGCACTCTACCAAGGGTGACAGAGACTCTGTCTCAAAAAAAAAAAAAAAGATGAATTGTATTTTACTCTCTATTAGACCCTTCAAATATTCCTATTCATATAAATAGAAAGACTATTTGGTAACTTTGTTTGATCCCACTGTCTATGCATTACGGGTATAGCCATGGGGTGGTGAAAAACAGATATAGGATAGAAGAAATAGGATATGATTAATTTTTAGTTTCAACTACAAGTTTTTAGATTTGGTGGGAACTAATTGCCTCCACCATTTTCTACCTGTCTACTACCCAACTTCAAATGATTCAATGTAATGTTACTAAGCCAACATTAGGATTGGTGAACTTTAGTAATTTCACAGTACTTACGTAGGATGTGAATATTCAGTATGCAGATTTATGGAAAGTATCTATGTGACCATATCAAAGTAATAATATAAGAGTAATGTTTCCAAAGTCCATTCATCTCCTCCATCCCCTTACTGTGTAACTTCGGCTAACTCACTTTATTTCTTGGCATGTCAGAATTCATATCTATCAAATGGTGATAATACTGCACCATTATAACATGCGATAATACTGCGAATTGTGAAGATTGAGTTATTATATAATTCATAGAACAGCACTGGAAACAATAAATTTACTTTTACTATGTATGTGGGCGCATTCACACACATATATCTGTGCAATGTATGTATATATATCCTTTGTATGTGTTTATTTACGCATTTGTATGTACATGTGTTTATAATCTTTCATGGAAAAGTTCTTGGAAGGTATACATAACCAAGAATTCATTAAATTGCCAAATAATACATAGCATATTATTCCTGAGGACCTGCACAGTTGAGATTTGTTGGTCTGCTCAGAGGAGGGAACGTGACCCTCAGGTACTACACTTATTTATTCATTGTATCACTGAGAGATTTTTGAGATCTTATAGGGAATAGAAAAGAAAGAGATAGTCTCACAATTGTCATGTAGCAGGACAGCATTTCAATTATTATACTGTTTGGAAAAGGTTATGGTCTCAAAAAAGTAATTTTTATTCAGCATTATCACAAGGTATGCAATTGCTTCTGTTCATTTCAGTACAGGGAATCAGAATCATAGATGATGAATCTCTTTTCAAAGAAAACACTTTCGGCTTTGGAAAGTAATTTATGAGGCTACATTGATGTCATGAACAGAATAATGAAAGGCAAGGGCTAGCGGCAATGACCCATTTCTTACCAGCGACCCCTTTCTTCGGTATCTATTACTTTAAGAAGTATTTATTGGTCCTTTTTCTCTCCTTCATGTGAGAAGAACTGCTGCTGTGCTCCTCTTCCCAAGGTCATGTTGACCTCTCTCTTCCCCCCACTGCTTTTTCCTGGAGCTATAATTTACCTTGCTGAATCCCAGCCAGAAACAATGACCAAATAACCGACTTCAGGTTGGAATCACCTTCGTTGTTGCTTAATTGCAGAACACTGCGCAGTAAGCAAAGAGACTAGTTACCTCGGATGTCCTCAGTTGCTCCAATGAGACCACAGGACCTTGGAATCGGAATTTCAGAGCCAAAGCAGGCGGAAGAATTTACCTAATCAAATCTTCCCATTTTACAAAAAGGGAAATCGAGGTCCAGAGAGGTAACATGGACACAGCTGAGTTTACACCTCTTTCTTTCCAATAGACTGACAATTTTGATGGTCAAAAACTAAAGTCACCATAATCATAATTAGAAAAGACTGAGAATTTTACTTAAAGAGGCCAAGTCATGATAAGGAAAATACAAATTCTAACAGAAAATATAAAACTGATGGAAATGAAGAAAAGGGCTGGGGACAAAGGGCACTTCAGCTGCCTTACTAAGGGAAGCTCTCAGCAGGTGTGAACTGATACCTCAGCTGTGAAGAGTTTTAAATCCATCCATGCTACAAGATAAAAACATTAATAATGGTTGTAATTTCCTCAAATGGTCAAAGTTCTAGAAACTGTACCATGTGAGACATAGTTGAAGAAATTGTGGATGCTTGGGCTATGAAAAAGGACTTTGTGAATACAACAGTAATATGTACAGTTTTTGAAGAGCTGTTTCATGAAAAGGGTACCAAATAGATCGTGAAACTATGGAGGAAAGAAGGAGAATAAGAGAGAGACACTTTTTTGCTAAATATAAAAGATCCAGAAATGAGCAGCCCAGTCTGTGGGAGCGTCCAAACAGAGGGAGGAAGACCAAGCTTCAGAGACCAGAGCCCAGGGTCTAGAAATACCTTTCAGACAGTGAGTAATGGAAAGTCCTTTCAAATAACACTGGAGATCCTTTCCCACTGAGTGTCTGTGATTCATAGCACACTATTAAGAACAGGCACAATTTATTTGTCAGATGGAGAGTCAAAAAGAATAATTCCAAGTTAAACAAATTAAAAATGGTTAAAGTATCAAATGGCCCTGTTCCTTCTTTTGTACTTAAAAGTAATGACAATCTTTAAAATCTGTTCTGATTCATTGAAGATTTTCATCCCCATCTGACTTGCAATTATCTTAATATAATTTTCTGTAACACACAGTTTGGGATTTGAAAACAGCTTTCAGGGCCTTAACTTCCTCACGTTTGTACTCCTACTGAACACCTTACCCATCACATTCAATTTGTCTTAATGATCTAACACATTCTGTTCCATCTCACTCTTGTAATATGTAGCACATTTTATTTTAATTAGTTACTCAGATGTTTATCTTCTTCACTGGACTGGGGGTTCCTTGAAAGCAAACATTTAGTTTTGCAGTCCAGTTCTGTAACTGTATAAATAGTGCCTCTCAGGGTACCTGGCATGTCTCCAGCAAATGTTTGCAGATTAATTAAATTAATTTAAGATAAATAAACATACGGGGTAACTTAGAATGGAACTCTTAAAGACTGAAGGCATGTCTTAAATTTCATAGTTTCCCATAGCTCTGGTTGAATTATACAATATTGTGGCTCATGGAGTAGGGCGCCAGCCCCATATGCCGAGGGTGATGGGTTCAAACCCAGCCCCGGCCAAACTGCAACAAAAAAATAGCTGGGTATTGTGGTGGGCGCCTGTAGTCCCAGCTGCTTGGGAGGCTGAGGCAAGAGAATCGCGTAAGCCCAAGAGTTACAGGTTGCTGTGAGCAGTGTGATGTCATGGCACTCTACCCGAAGGCGGTACAGTGAGACTCTGTCTCTACAAAAAAAAAAAAAAAAAACAAATACTAAACATCACTGCATGCTATGATTTAACTGAGTTAGCCCTTAGTTTATTTCCACCGTGTTGTACTATAGAACCATGTTATCACAACATTACATTTTGTTTTTATGTGCTCTACAGGGACAAGCATATAACGTAAATCTAGAATTTATTGTGTATTAAGTTATTATCACTTATATTTTTCTACAGAATTGAAATTTATTATTTTCCAGATTGCTGTGCAAGGAAATCTAAACATAAACACCTATAGGGATAAGAAATTAAAAATCAGATGACCTTGACTCTAATGGAAATTTACTATAATTGGAATGTCTCACCATAAACAGAAAAGAGGGACTGTCAAGTTGTGTTTCTTCTAAATTGCTTTCATGGTATCACTCATTGGTTAACCATCCAACAGCATTTATCAAATACCCACTCTACAGAAAGCTCCATAGCTACTGCTAAGGTTAGGAAGATAAGCCTTTCACTTTTCCCTCAGTAAAAATAGCAATATAAGAATTAACATTTATGTCATACTTCTTCTTTTTATGTTTTTTTTTTTTGCTAGTCATTGTGCCAAGCTCCAAATGTAAAATATAATCATATCAGTAAATGATCATAGCAACTGAGTAAAGAAAAACATACCAATATTACAGATGAGGGAACAGAGGCTCAGAGAGATCGACTGTCCAGTCAGCCAATGTTCAACCCCCGAGGAGGCCTGGATTTCCACTGGGGCAGGCCAGCTCTGCAACAGACTTCCCAGACCTTCCTGTTATCTGACGTCTCACTTTTATTCACTAGGGAGCCTCTTTATCCAGAGAACCTATTTCCCCTGAGCAGTTGCCTAACCAACTCTTGTTTAAATATATTTCACATTTAAATATAAACACAATATATTTTATTAGATAAAGTAGGTGAATTTTCATTTTTAGAATTACAAAGAATGAAATGTTACAAACTTGGGATGTAACAAGAACATTTTGTTCCTCCCTCCCCATACCTCAATAGCCCTCTAGTACTTTCCAAAGTTTCACTTGGATGTGGAGTCCTGATACCAGGTTCTTCAGCAGGGGGAACTTGACAGCACTGGGTATAACCACAATGGTATGTGCTCAATCTCTGCCCTGCCACTTGCTGTAAATTGTGACGTAATTTGACTGAGGCTTTATGTTCTAATCTGTGAATGGAACAGGAAATGTCTATTAAAAATAAAAGATACCAGCCTCATTAAAGGCATCTGGTGACAGTGTCACGTGGGCATCCTGACTACTAGAAAAAATTCTAATAGGCAAATGTCAATAGCCTTGCTGAAGATACCATTGTTTATTCAATCAGGACTGATATTCAGCCAGCAGGCCATGGGAAGCCAGTACTGGTGATTTAAATATTTCCATACTAAGAAGTTGCTTCTCTGGGTTCTGAGTGCCTCTCCACTTCCCAGTTTATTTCCTTTCCCCCCTTGCCCAGATCCCCCAGTCGTCCAAGCTGTGCAAAAAATAAAAAGCCATGCCTGGCCCAGCAGGAATCCTCCAGATCCCTGCTCCAAGTCCACAGCTTACATCCTTTCTAACTAAACAGAACTGTTGCTATACTGGCTGTAAAATGGAAAAAGACTCTTACTTTTAACAAATATTTCTTAAGCCTCTCAGAATAAGACATGCATGGCCCTGTCAGAGCATTCAAGGTCTCTGCATAACCTTTTGGAAAAGAGAATCACTTTCAAAGGAATAAGAAGTTCTGCTAGCAGGTGTTTTAGAATATCATTATAGTCTGATTTTTGTGTAGCGTACTGAGAGCAAATCAGCATGCTGCACAGTAGTAACTGTTTACGCTATCCTCTCTACCAACTAAGTAGCTTAGGTTTAATGAGAATTGGAGATTTAAGCTTGCAGTTGTATTTTCCAGTATAAGGTGTAAATTGTTTGCATTCTCCTAAATAGTTTATAAACTCACAGGAAACCTTGGCACCTGGATTCCCATTGACATTTGGTTCTTGCCGAATGCTGCGTGTGCCGCAAAGTCATTTATTACTTTACAGCAATTTTGTCTTCACCTTAGTCACTAATGACTCATTACTAATCCATTATGGCTCAGCTATTCAACTTCTTTATAGCATACGCTTGTATTTTTTATTTTCAAAAAGTCTGCTCTTTCAATTTAAACCAGAGGAGCCATTGATATACAGATGCAAAATATGCTTGAGTAAGCTTTCACGTGGGAAATATTTTTCTGCAACATAAAACTTGTTTCATTAAAGGAAAGTAAAAATTTTGACATCCAGAAACTAACCGATCAAAATCTTAATCATTAACAAATTACCAAACGGAGTGTAAATATACAAGAGAGAGCAGTCTGAGCTGAAGACAATATGAGACCCAAAAGTTGTGATATTAATAGTAAAATGTATTTCATAGTTAATAGCTTATTCGACTAACAGATGAAATCACGCATTGAGAAATGAGCTTTATTGGCGAGATTGTACAGGGAAGGAAGACTTTCCTGCTACCTTCTTGGGCTCCATAGTTGGGTCCATGAAATTAACTGACGAAAGGCAAATTAACAGAAGAAAACATACGTGTATTAATTTTTCATACCACATGCATGTGACATCACTGGAAAAAATTAAATAGCCACCCAAATTAGTAAGATTTGAGAGCTTATATATCATCTTAATAAGAGAAGGGGTAGGGGAGGTAGCGCATTTAGGTGACAGTAAATGATCTGTAGGAAAAATGAATGACTCGGATGGAATACCCTTCACCTAGGTCTGGAAACACACTCCATTTTCTGGGCCTAAACAGGCTCACAAACAAGTTCGATCGCTGTTCCTTCTAACCCGCCACTCCCCAGGAGGAGGAGAATGCCCCAAACAAGACTGTATTTCTATACAATGGCAATTTTAAAATTAACTTCAGCCCACAGGCCTCTGGAGCCAATGGCTGTGACAAATCTTAGACCTACGTTCTATTTCTCCAACCACTCACTGCCTACAGGAAGGAGAAAGCATATGAAACCTCCTGGACAGCCCAAATCAGCATCTCTCTCCTGTGTGTAGGCTTTGCTGTCCTTCTTATCTGTCAATAAAATCTGTCCTGTTGCTTACTCCTGGTGGTCAGTGAATTCAATCTTTGATTTCCCAAGTCTAAGAAACGGGCAGAGAAATTCCAATAAAAAGTCCTTTTAGGGAGAGATGAAAAATATAGTTTGTGACCAAGTTGGGGTGTGCTGTTGACTTCTAGTTTACTCTGATAAGAGTCTTTCTCTCCTGGTGTTGAAATAGTCAGAAGGGAATGTATAACAACTAAGTCTTTTGCAGAGATCTATCTTTAGCTAGATAAGGGAGTTCAGAGAAAGTCCCTCTCTTTGTTTTTCAAGCACTTTCTGCTCACAATAATTAACATACCAAAGTGGCATATCCTGGTGGGGTATGTTCTGAACTCTACTGTGGTCATATTTTGGAGTGATATATTCTGGCCTCCAACCACTGACACCAGGTATTAGAACCTAGACATTCATAGATAGGTTCATAGGGAATGGGAATATCAGCGTATTAATCATAATTGATTAGTTCATTGTAATCCTGAAAAGAACATGCAACTGTAAGTTTCTTCCAAGTTCTTCATCCTGTAGCTGAAAGAAGTTTCCAGTTCTATTTATCTAGCAATAGTTTATGCATTAAAATAATTTTCTCCATCAAATTTTGTAGTTACTTTATAAAACTTGAATCTTAAGTGGGAATTTAATTGTAGGACGAATATAAAAGCAGATTACTTTCTGTGTGCTGCCTTCTAAGTGCCCTGTGCGATTATGCAGTTGAATGGACACCTCGGTGGATCTAAACAAGGGGTTTGTTTTTAAGTGTAAATTAGGGTAAAACAAGTTTAAAGATCATGCCTGTCATCACTGTTCCCTAAAGATGTATTGGCTGTGAATTTTCAAAAAAAAGAATACAAAGTTAGAAAAATTTCACTGACATTATCAACATGAGTACAAACATATTAGTGAGGATCCCGGTAGATATTTGATAGTTTAAAAAAGAAAAGTGCATAGCCGGGCGTTGTGGCAGGCACCTGTAGTCCCAGCTGCTCGGGAGGCTGAGGCAAGAGAATTACTTAAGCCCAGGAGTTGGAGGTTGCTGTGAGCTGTGTGAGGCCACGGCACTCTACCGAGGGCCATAAAGTGAGACTCTGTCTCTACAAAAAAAAAAAAAAAAAAGAAAAGTGCATAAAGGATCACAGATTAGATGAAATTTATTCCAAAACATACTGAAACTTATCTCTACCTAACACTGAAGGAACCAAAGCTTACTTTTCTGATTCACTTTTTTTTTTTTTTTATGAAAGCTTCTTTTCTGAAAAGAGACTTTTGTAGAATTGTTAAATATTAGAGATTTAAAGATTGCTACTTTTTTCTTCTTTGACCATTTTATAGACCATTTCATCTCTCCTAAGTCATGAGTTAGCTTTATTTTTACTTCCCCAGTTTTTAAATAGTATTTAGAATGTGATTTACAGGATGTAAATGATATTGAAAAAGACCAGATATTCCAAAAACTATTCAAAGAAGGATGAGAAGAAAATATGTCACAAATTAAAGAGAAGTAACTTAGAAGTCAATTAGTTAATAAATCAATTCTAATTACTCTCACAAGATTTCTGCACTGAAATAGCTTTGTAAAGCAAGCATTAAGTCCCTACTCTGTCACTTAATAGATAATGTTTACTCCTTTTACATCTATTTGTGATGCCAGAATGACTCAAACAATGGGCCAGTCACTGACAATTTCTAAGGCAAATTGATAGTCAAATTTTGTAACGGGCTTTTGTTACAGAATATTTAAAACCTAGTTGAACAAAAAGCACAAAAAGCAATCAATAATAATTTAAAAATACAACCAATTTTTCAATATAAACTTCATGATATAGGTTTTCAGGAAAGGGAGAGCTTGAATTAGGAAACAGGGCGGCGCCTGTGGCTCAAGCAGTAGGGCACCGGTCCCATATGCCAGAGGTGGTGGGTTCAAACCCTGCCCCGGCCAAAAAAAAAAAAAAAAAAAGAATTAGGAAACAAATATTCAAAAGGAATAAAGGAAGAAAAGAAGAGAAACAAAATGGAAAAAAATAGACTATACAGTAAATATGTAGGTTGAAATATAGTATTGGAAAATAAGCATAAGGTTGACAAGTAATAAAAATACAACAGTTATTTTAAGGGGAATCTAAAATACAAATGCATAGTTGACAATAATTAAATAAAATGCATGGGACACAGGAGAGACATCTGAATTAATAAAGAACGTCTAAATGAGAGGTAACTTAAGAGATAAGTTAACGTCTTATCTTTTAAGATGTTGCTTTTGACGTCCACAGCAACATTGGCCAGATGGACACAGAAAAAATAAAAGGGTAATGATGGCCAGTTCTAAAAAAGGCAACGTGCCTGTGGAAGCTGGGCCATTTCTGAGCACTCACAGTAAGTGCAAAGGCAAGGCAAGCTCAGGCATTACTTAGAACGTCTTCATGTGCCATTAAGGAGAAACAAGTATTTCAACTTAATAGATGATAGAAATTAGAGGAGGATCTCACATAATATATTACCCTGAATACAAACATTTACAAACTTCATTATCCCAAGGATCTATCCATTTATGCTTAGATTTCAATAAAGGTGAAGGAGAGTCGAGGTATTTCAACCTCAGAGAGAAGTGTGAAGAATAAACAAGGTCTTACAGCCCTAACAGGACCAGTCTCAGCAAAGTATTGGAATATTAATACCAAAATGAAGGTACAAACCGAAGCAGACAGCAGAAAACATGGAGATAACAAGATCAGGGCAGACCAACTGATGACGCTGAGGTAGCCCTGGCGTGCAGATGTGTTTCATTTAACCTACTTAGTGTGTCAAGCAAATACTGGGCACATTCCCAACAATATAAATTAGAACATTTAATATTAAGGGGGAAAACCCTGAAATTCGACCTTATCCTGAAAAATCCAATTCCAACATTGGGTTCGCCTTCCTGAATAGCAATGGTATGCACTTTTTTGCTAAGGAAAGTCCTTTTGAATTCATCAGAGCCCCTCTTTCATCTGCTTAATACGATTTTGTTACCTGTCTGGTTCCTAGATAGATTGACATGTGTAATCTGTAGTGTGAAACAGCAGTCTTCAAGATGAGATATATAATCCGCAGGGCTCACAAACATTTTCCAGCATATACATGGATATGGATGGTTTTACGAGAATCAAATTTCAAATATTGAGCACATATAGACATTTTCCTGAAACTTGCCTTCCTGAGAAGATTTTTGGTAGAAGGAGCAGACATATTCTTCTTAGCAACATTTCCTGTCACAAGTCTCCATCCCTACCTCTCACGAATTTCAAATCTTACTAAATTTTATTGTCCCAGGATATTAAATCCTGTAGATCAACAAACTATAGAAAAATCCATAGTATTAGTATTAGTATTAGCAATATAAGCTATATAAAACTAAAACAAATCATATATTTGGCTTTATATATTTCCCAATTTTAATAATTGGAAAATTATTTAAAATTCTGAAATGGGCTGGGTGCACTGGCCCTTGCCTATAATCCTAGAACTCTGGGAGGCTGAGGCCAGTGGATTGCTTGAGCTGAGGAGTTCAAGACCATCTTCAGCAAGAGTGAGACCCATCTCTACTAAAAATAGAAAAACTAGATGGGTGTTTTGGCAGGTGCCTATAGTCCTAGCTACATGGGAGGCGAAGGCAAGAGGATCACTTGACCCCAAGACTTTGAGATTTCTGTGAGCAATGATGCCATGGCATTCTACCCAGGGCAACAGAGTGAGACACTGGCTAAATATATATAATAATAATAATTTGAAACAATTTTAGAAATGATGTAATTTGGCTAGTATTTGGATTTTATGAATTCAAATATCTTGTAGGGTGTAACCTATGGATTATGAAAATGTTCATTTGTCCCTCTCGTCTCCCCACCCCATGCCAGCCCTCTCCAGTTACTGTCAAAAAAGTGCATCATTGTGGAGACTTAGGACAGCAAAGCCAAGCATTGGTAAGAAATAGTGATAAAAGCATTACTTCTTTCCATTCGGGCTGCAAATTCATGGTAAGACTCCTTGATTTTATTGAGCTAGTCTTTCATTCATCCATGGCAGCAATAAAACTAAAAAGTCAATATAACTCAAAAATATATTTGTATTGAAATGTGAAGTCATATTTTTCTTGGTGGAAACCTACTCTAATTTAGCAGAGTGTTTGCCAAGGAGAAAATCTTTGCTATTTAAGTTATGAAACAGACATTGTTTAACAAAATCAACCAAAGTTGCAGATAAAATATATCAATAATCAAATGTTTAAATATATTCAAAAGTATATATAAAGCACATGTTAAGATAAAAGCATTTTATCAAAAAATACTGCACTCAGTATATTAATGAAACTTCTATACCTCCAGAACTTTTGGTTACTTTAATTAAAAAGATAATAGTCATTCGATGGGACTCAAACACTTCGGCATCTTTTAAATCATTAAGAAGGGAAATGGACAACACATTAGTTTGCAAATCTAGTAGATTCAAAATCTTTTGCTTTTAAATATGAAGGAAAAATAAGTGAGTTGTATATGAATAGATCAATAAAAATACTTTTCAATGTTATATCACAAAATGGTATTTAGACTATAACTCTGTAGGAGTTCAAGGAATTTGTAGTATTGCTGTTTCAAAATTTCTTCAGTTTACATCAATTTGCTCTGTGAAAATTTATTTTCCCCAAACTTATGTCTGTAAAACAAAAATAGAAACAGAAATGATACCACTTAATTTTTTATTTAATGGTAATATTCCCTTTTAGGTATATAATCTCACTAAAAATTAAGCCAAAATGCTTAACATTTCGGGATGGATTGCCTGTCTTCTAAATTTGCTTTATATGTAATAATTATAAATGGAAACCCCTGCATATTTATGTTGTAATAATAAAAATGAATTAATAATAATTGTAACAAAAATGCAATTTACTGTCTTTAATACATTGACCCCATTGTAGGGTGAAGTTTTAAAAATTATTTAAATTTAAATACACGTATTGTTAATGCAAGCAAGTATGGTAAGATGATCAAACAACATTCTCAAGCATAAATATATAATATATTGAGTAAATTCTGAATGCAGAGAATGGAATGAACATGTGTGTTTAGGAGAAAAGGAAATGATGGCAAATTTGTTATCTTGCTTATTTATATTTTCAAATGGATGACTGGCATCAGATCAATATGGTGTCTCAGTTCCAATGGAATCTTAGCATACAAGAGTGACCTAATGGTTTCTTTTTAAAATGGCAGTATTGGCCAAGCACAGTGGGTCACCCCTGTAATCCCAGAAATTTGAGAGGAGACAGGAGAATTACCTGAGGTCATTAGATGCTGAAGACCAGCCTTTCTCAATAAAAATTAAAAAATTAGCCAGACCTGGTAGAGTGCACCTGTACTCAAGCTGCTGCGGTGAGAAGAAGATTGCCTAAGCCCAGGTGTCCATTCGAGGTTGCAGTGAGCTATGGTCTTCTCACTGCATGTCAACCTTGGTTGCAGAATGAGACTCTGTTGCTAATAATAATAATAAAAATAAGTTGGGCACAGTAGCTCACACCTACAATTTTAACATTCTGGAAAGCTGTGGTGGGCAGATTGGCCAAGCACAGGAATTTAAGAGCAGCCTAAGCAAGAGTGAGATCCCGTCTCTACTAAAAATAGAAAAAAACTATCTGGGGCTGGTGGCACATGCCTGTAGTCCCAGCTGCTAGGGAGGCTAAGGCAAAAAGATTGCTTGAACCCAAGAGCTTGAAGTTGCCATGAGCTACAATGACACCACGGCACTCTAATCAGGGCAACAGAGTGAGATTTAGTCTCGATAATAATAATAATATTAATATAAAATGACAATATTTATATAAGATATAAAATTACATACTTTCGTATTATTTCAACTTGCAATGGGGATAGCTTTTTAGATATCCAATTACAAATATGTGAGGATGTGTATGGATTTTCTGGAAAAAAAAACCTTTTGGGGAAGTATTCAAGAAATAATATTAGAAGATAATTTTTTAGAGACAATTGAGATGTGAAAGTATCATTGGTTACCACAGCTACTCGGGAGGCTGAGGCAAGAGAATCGCTTAAGCCCAGGAGTTGGAGGTTGCTGTGAGCTGTATGAGGCCACGGCACTCTACCAAGGGCCATAAAGTGAGACTCTGTCTCTACAAAAAAAAAAAAAAAAAAAAAAAAGAAAGTATCATTGGTTACCAGATCTCATTCCTGATAAAGTAGTTAACATTTTTTTTAATGCCAGCCTTGTCGCATGGGAGTCTAAGGCATTGATATATAATGCTTTCTATTGTAAGTTGATCATAAGTGAATTAGAAAATCAGGCAAGGGTAAGTGTTTGTGAGAGGCTGAAGGCAAATGCTAACAGGGCAAGTGGATAAAAGAACTTGAAAATGAGGTGAAAGATCTTTACAAACAGATCTATGGAACACTGAGAGAAATTGCAGACAACACAAACAAATAAAAAATATATCATACTCACAGTTTGGTAGAACCAGTATTGTTAAAATTTCTTTATGACCTAGCATGATTTACATATTTAATGCAGTCCCCATTAAATACCAACATTATATATCACATATCTAGAAAAAAATACATGTGCTTTGTTCAAAACTAGAAAGTAACCTGAATAGCCAAATTAATCTTAAACAAAGGAGCAAATCTTGATGCATCGTATTACCAGACTTCAAACTGTACTCCAAGGCTGTGGTAACCAAAGCAACCTGATAGTGTCACAAAAATGAGATCTAGGTCAATGGAATAGAACAGAGAACCCAGGAATAAAGCCTTCCACATACAGCCAACTGATCTTTGACCAAGCACACCACAATATACACTGGGGAAAAGAATCTCCATTTAATAAATGATCCTTGGAAAATTATATATCCACATGCAGAAGATTGAAACAGGATTCATATCCCTCATGACTCATAATAATTCAAGATAGATAAAAGATTTAAATGTAAAGCATAAAACCATAAGAACTCTAGAAGAAAATATTAGAAAAACTCTTCTGGGCAAACATCTTGGTGGTAATTACAGCAACACAAAAATTAAGTGGGACTTGATTGAATTAAAAAGCTTCTGCAGAGCTAAAAATAATCAACAGAGCAAATAGACAACCTACAGAATGGGAGAAAAATATTGGCAAGCTATGCATCTGATAACAGGCGAATATCCAGAATCTACAAAGATCTCAAACAAATCAGCAAGGAAAAATCCAGTTACCCCATTAAAAGTATGCAAAAGACATAAACAGAAGATTTTCAGAAGAAAAGCCTGGTAGCACTCAATCAATCCGGGCTAATATTGTGTAGACTAGTGACTCATTTTTCTCATCTGAAAATATTTCATTTTAGCCAGGTGCAGTGGCTCACACCTATAAACCTAGCACTCTGGGAGGTGGAGGCAGGAGGATCCCTTCAGCTCAGGAGCTCAAGACCAGCCTGAGCAAGAATGAGACCCTGACTCCACTAAAAATAGAAAAAAAAAACATAGCTATGCATTATAGCGGGCACCCAAAGTCTTAGCTACTCAGGAAGCTGAGGCAGAAGGATTACTTGAATCCAAAGTTTGAGGTTGCTGTGAGCCCCTTGACACCAGGGGCATTCTAGCCTGGGCAACAGATTGAGACTTTTTCTCAAAAAAAAAAAAAAAAAATGAATTTCCTGTGAAACTCTCAGATTTCTTTCATGTTACTCTATCATTTTTAAGCTCTAAATCTTTTTAAAGTGCAATTAACTACATAAAACCTGAAAGTCTGAAATCATTTGCTTGCTAAAAATACTAAGAATTCTTTAAAATTCTTTTGTTCTAATAAAGCTTGACAATCAACCTTTGCTCTGGCAATTGATTAATACATCTGAACAGTCTAATGCTGTTTTGAGCATAATCATCATTTGTTTACCTAACAAGCCTGTAGGATTTAAATTAACTCTAAAGCATTAATATACAACTTCTCCCTCTCACCCCTCCCCGCCACCAAGGACACTTTTCCATTGCTCTAATGAGTTCGCTGCAGCCCGGCTAAAGATGGCAGGAGGCAGGAAGGCTTTGGGAAACGGGTCTAAATATGTCCAGATATAATATTTATCAGTCTCTGGAGATGGGCGACTTTTTAGTTTGAAAACGCCTTTGCCTATAAACTGAGTATATCCTTGAAAAACACGTTTTTGTTTATTATACCCATTAAGGAAATATGACTAATTCTGAGGCTAAATAAGAGACTGGGGCTATGTTATGTATGTATGTTTTAGAAAGCTGAATGATTAACTTTTTAATAATTTAATGAAATGTTTTAGAGTAGACTCAGATGAAAATTTAAAACTTAAAGAAAAATTTACAAGTAATGGGTCCCATTTGCTCCATAAAAAGTCCCAAAATATTTACAAACACTCAGAATGTCAACTGAAGTTTTTAATTTTCATCAATATGGTTAGCATTATAAACACAGATTTTCAGCTTTCATTTTCAGGTGACTTAGGGGAAATTGTGTGTCAGATTTATAATATCACTTTGTGTTCAGGAAATGGCAATTCCATTATCGGCTTCTTTAGTGTCAAATTCTCAATTTCTATTCCATCTCTATTAATTATACTCTGATGGAAAATGCTTTGTCTTTACATTAAGAATTTTCCAGAGCATTTCATATAAGAAATCAAAAATCCCATAAGCAATTATTTATGTCATTTTCCCCCACCATGAGGTCAGTTTGGCCTATGTAAATTTCAAGTGTATCCTTTTACCATTTATATAATTGACATTGACCACAGCTGTTAAATATGCTCACAGTACTGTCCTGCCAGCTTTAAAACTATTGGGTGCCTGCTGCTGCTTTTGAATGTTGTTTTTGCAATAAAATATCTTCCAACATGAACAGCTGTTTTTTGTCAAGAAGTTTAAAATCCCTGTAACATTAAGTTTCTTCTTACATTTTACATGCACTCACATTCAGATGTGAAAATATATATCTAAAAAACAAAATGGTACAAAGAGATATAGAGGGAGAAGTGGTGGGGAGGAGGAAGGGGAAAACAAAACAGACTGTGGCCACCTCGAGTGCTTTCTCTCTAATGTCTCATAAACCATGTGTAGACAAGAGAACGGATGACAGTGGTTATTTTCATCCATGAGCTATTTTTACTCTTCAAAAAATATTGCATCATTCGGAAATTTGAAAGATTATGAGGGATTTTTCTTAATTTAGGTTAGAGCAGTTCATACCTCTTCTAATTCAACCAAATGATTAAATATTTATATTAAAATGTAAATAGGATTCTAAAAGAATGTATCTTATTATGGCCATTACTAATCCAAATAAGAAAACAACTTGTCAAAAAGAGCACTTGCATGTCTCATATTAAGCAATTTTATTTCCCTTCTCTTATTATCAAATATAAGCAAATTGCTTATACATTGGGTGCTGAAAAATGTAAACACGTTTTAAGAAAGGAGAAAACTGTGTTAACATGGTAATACTCAAGGCACATTTGACTTCTGCAATTACAAAGAGGTAATCAAATGCTCTTTTGTCATTAGTATAATCAAATATTACAATTTTACTACAGTTTTTTCCTGTCTTAGAAAAATGAGTATACATTTTGGACCCTCTGTTTTTAACATTTTCTATGTTTAAAAAATGTTGTTTAGATTCATAAGCAACAGTGATTAAGAGAATATCAAAATTTAAAAAAACATACTTAATAGTTATTGTTACTAAAAAACTTAATAAAGGTCTTTCCAGTTAAAGAAGACAGAATAAAGGCACATATTTAAATTCATTGCACTCTCCAAATCCTACTAAAAAAGCAGTAAGTTGGGTCTAATTTTTAAGTCGCCAAAGCAAATCATTCAGATCAAAATTACAAGGAACACTCCCTCAGGGAGAAAAACTGCGGGATCATTAAGAAAAGCCTGAGCATGTCTGTATGAATATGGACACAGGAAAGTTCAGAGGCTTTGTAATTGGGCAGATATGACTCGAATTCTCAGCCTTACCTACATTTACTAAGTCACTTTGTGCTAGTTATTTAACCTCGTTAAGATTCAGTTTCATCATCTGTAAAAAAAAAAAAAAAAAAAAAAAAAACTACCAGCCTGGAGGGAATCACATGAGGAGACTTTGATCTCAGTCCAGACTCCCAATGACAGCATCACCTGATAATTAAGAGGAGTCACAGGACCTTCATGAAAATCACCCCTCTACCATTCAGCAACTCAATAACCTGGAGCAAATGGTGAAACCTCTCAAAGAACCACTTTCCTCATCTATAGTGGGGAGATCCATGGTGCCGGTAAAAACAGAGGGCAGTAAATGTAAACATAGATTTGGTTTAGAATACGAATTTGCTCAATCTCTGTTGTTAATGTTCTACCCAGCAAATAGATTCAATACCCTCAGGCCTTAACAAAAAAATTGCACAGCGTAGTGAGGATCTTGTGATGGTACAGGATGAAGTTTCTTGTTAGACCCCACAGAGCAAAAGATTCATCAGATTCCCATCTTACCGCTGCTTCTTCTCCAATAAGGTCTTTTCTCTGTAAGCTGCTTGTCTCCTCTCTGTACCACCACAGACACTAAAATTATCCTATGAATTGATTAATGTAATTAATTATTACCCTTTATTTCCGTACCCTAATCAGCCATGAAAAAGTATAGAGGTCACCATTCCATCAAATATTTATCATACTGCAATGTGTTAACGGTCAAAGATCTTATTTGTGACTCTACCCTTAGTGGTTTATCATATTGTTAACTCCACAAAGAATGTCTCTGTATAAAATAAAATGTGTCTCCCCAGAAAATAAATATGCCTAAACAGGGCTATGGAGGAATCCTACCTGCTTCGTGATCTTGTGGAGAGAATAAAAGTAGATAATTTCTGTAAAACGCCTACTTTAATACCTTGCTCAGGAAAGCTGAAAAATTCCTATTAGTGATTTGTATTAGTTATTCCCATTTCTGCTGGGGGAAATAAATCTATTTCATATTTCCTTAGCATTTTATTTAATCTTACAAAGCATCTGACATTTTTGAATTATATTTGTTAACAAATATATATTATTTCTGATGGTGGTTTATTTACCGATTCAAATTTTATGCGATTAAAGGCAAAGTGAAAGAATAATTCATTTAAAACCACAGCAGGGCAGTTCTGAACTGATGAAGTGTGCTATTATTTTGGGCTTTTAAAATCTTCTTTAGTGTATAAACTTTTATTTGTCTTTTTAGACCTATGAAATATAAATTAACTTAGACATCATAGAGAAAGTCCTGACATTATTTCTGTATCCAACATCACTGTTGTTATGCATTTCGGAGCCTCCAAGTCAAACTGTAAACAAGGGAATTAGCTTATTAGGCTTCAAGTGTCTGCAAGCTTCTTTACTCATGTATTGTTTTAAGATAAAGTGAATAATTTTTAGAAAAATTTGCACTTTTTAGAAAAATTATAACCTCCCACTTCCACTAAAACAAAATAAAACAAAAAAATTTAGGTTTGCACATTCTCTTTCTGAAGATTTAAAATCTCTGCCATTAGTAATGCTGAAACGGAATAATACTAAATAAAATCTCATGGTTCTGTTTCTTCCTGTCCTAGGTTAAGTGTAGGAGAAAAAAATGGCAACAAAGACTCTTACACTTATAATACACAAAATGGGGTGGCGTCTGTGGCTCAAAGGAGTAGGGCGCCAGCTCCATGTGGCAGGTTCAAACCCGCCCGGCCAAAAACTGCAAAAAACTCCCAAACAAACAAAAAACAAAAACAAACACAACAACACAAAATGCACTCTTATCCAACTCTTGAAGGAAAATTAAAAAGATCACATTATATGTAGAGAGAAAAAAATACTGATGTTGACATAAACGGCTCTTGGTTCAAGCTTCACATGTTGGAAGGTTAAAGGTTAGAGCAGGAAGGGAAGATGCTTTCTGGGTGATTCTCAGACTGAACCCCATTTTTTAAATATAGCACCAATCACATATGCTGCTATTCTGTGCACCAAGATTGTTGCATCTTTACCAAAGGAAGAGTCCTCTGTGAAGGAAATTGATGAGGAAACAACTATTCTCCAAACCTGCTTAAGTCTAGGTTGAAAGATAAAAATTTACAAACACAAGTACAAAAATAAAATAAAAATGAAATACAAAGAAATTATTATGGAGCAATCAGTCAACATGTGTAATATATATTAATACAGCACAAATATAGGGTCCAGAGTCATTATGATGGATGTCATTACCTGGTGCTGAAACAATACGTTGGAGACTCAGAAGTTACTCAGTTTTGTTAAATTTAATCTCATGGTTATCTTCTTAAACTGCTTTCTTCCTGACATGGAAATTGAGGTCTGTTTCTTCACAAATAGGACAAGGGAGCAACTCTTTGACCTGGTTACTGGAAGTCCAGAAGAGCTGATGGATTTTCAGTGAGTCTAA
This sequence comes from Nycticebus coucang, assembly GCF_027406575.1. Taxonomy (NCBI): domain Eukaryota; kingdom Metazoa; phylum Chordata; class Mammalia; order Primates; family Lorisidae; genus Nycticebus; species Nycticebus coucang. The sequence continues at coordinate 143,500,982 of NC_069783.1, read as the reverse complement.
CCAGAAAGCACTTAATGGAGTCCAGGTCACATGGGGCCTGAGAGCACAGAAGAAAGCCTCCTGAGTTCTGGGATAGCTTCAAGGCTTCAAAGACTTCTGAGATACAGAAAATATCACCTTTATCAAGTAGTCACTATGTTTACAGCTGAACAAGGGCTGTAAAAGTCAGCCATGTGTCACCTGCTTCATACAGCATGGACCTGCTGTATCTATTGAAGAAACATCCCAACCTCTCCACATGCCCGGCATTGCAGGCAGGGAGATTTCGGGAATTAACTTTTGTTCTACACAGTGTAGCTTGACTAGTCTATTCATTCCTCTCACCTGTGTTTGGCTTAGCTTTTTACTGATTTAAGCCATGTTCAGTCAACAAATGATGTAAAGACTTTTGCCAGTGCAGCCTTGGTGACATCTGAGACTCCCAATTCCTCTTTCCTCTAAGATGTGAATGTGGGGGGTCATGTTGTCTGAACTGCCCTGAATAGTCATCTTACAACCACAGAGAAAGCTGACTGATGATGAAGCCGAAATAAGGAGGAAAGAGAATCTCAGCGAGTTGGAGTCAGAGCTGTGATTGGCCAAGAGGACTCCTTGTTATTTAAGCCAGTTTAAGAGTTTTTGCTGTTCACAGGAATAGCATCCCAATAAAGCATGACATAGGCGGGCTCTTCCTCTGCCTGTCTTTGTAAGGCCTGAGGCCGGTGTGCAGGAAATCACAGAGGATGCTGCATTGCCCACATCTATGTCCACTTGTCTCCCATTTGTGGAATAAGACCCTTTTCTTATACCTGCCATCAGTGAAACATCCCTAACCTTAAATAAAAGCAAGGTAATGACCTCTAGGTTAGAGTAAAAGAAATGGGGACTGGGTGGAAGAAAATTTAACATGGAAAAAAATAGCAAAAATTGATTTCCAAAATTAGATTGTTTTAAGAGTTATGAAAAACAAAACAAAAAATAAAGATATCTATCTTCTTCAGAAAGTGAGAAAATAAATATCAGTGGATCCATGCAGCCTACATGCAAACAATCTCCTGAAGTGGAGTAAGAGCTGCCTCCTCCCCACAGGCAGGAGCTGGGCTGTTCCCTGGTTCTCCTGCACGCTGCTCCACCCTGTATCTGGCCTGTCACTCGGATATATTGCCCTTTCTTCTCTATGTTGTAACAGCATTGCTACACTCTAATGATTAGACACTAATGATAAAAATCAGCAATCAGATAGATTAATATGTTAGTATTCACATAGGTAACGTTACTGCAGTTCTGTCTTTATGTCCCAATTCTAATTATTAAACTTTTGCCCTTTCCCGTAATCCCCACCGTGCACAGTGGTTCACTGGACATGGTTCTGTATCCCTGACCACACATCTCCACCACGGTAACCTGTGTTGTGCACGTCTACCCTAGACCTGATATCAGTTCTATCTTTTCCTTCAGAGACGGGAGCCCCTCCCTGAATTTGAGCTGAGATATAATAATTTCCAAATGGCATTGCCTGCATGCTTGCTTCTTTGAAGTTTAAAATCTCCTGCCTTTAGATTCTCAAGTTTTTCTCCCTGTACCAGTAGACATACCTCTCCACCCAACCACACGCACTTAATATGATATCACAACGTGTTGACCTTCTGGTGACACATTCTGCCTGTTGCAGCTCCCTTTCTGTTGTTGTTGTTTATATATAAAGCGCTAACATTTCACTCATGTGCCTTCCCAGCAGTCTTTTCCAGATTTGACTATGGGCAAACCCTACACAACAAATAAGCACTTGGAATTCCAAAACTCTCTCACAAGAGTTCCTAAAATCTATCTCCCTTTTCACTTTACTCATCTTCAGGCAGAGTGATTTTCAAACTTTATGCCTACCTAGTAAAAGTGATAAATGGCTCTGTCATTTTGAAGATGACTCACAAAAGATGAAACAAAATACTAATGTCATCATATAAAGCGTAATTACCATGATATAAATAGTGTCAGCCATTTTATTTGAAGAAAAACAGGGGTCAATGTGACAATAGTCCTATTTATTCCATTCCTGGACTCCCCAGAGTTCAGTGAAGGATTTCCTCACAGCGTAAGACACTGTGACACCGTTTACTTAATTTTTAAAAAATTCTTTGTACTTAATTCTTTCAAGAATTTTGAGTTAAACTACACATTTTAAATGTATGTGAACAATCTAAATAGCAGTAATCTAAACAGGACACTGTTACTGCTTCACGTTTTTCCCCTATTACTACTTTATTTTATAAACTATAGACATAAACATTAACTTTGCTATAACACATTTAAAATTTTACATAATTTAAAGAAGTGTGACGTGAATAATTAATTAAATTTTATTGCAGAGCTTACTATTAATTTTCCTTATTTTATTGTAGGCCAAACATGTGAGGAGAGAAAAGCAGATGTTATTCTGAGACATTAGGGTTCATATTTCACACTCATCACACTCCCACTGTGAAGTTAGGATTTTATGCTTCTTAACAATCTATGGTATTTATTATTATACTATTGGCAGAATTGAAATGCATATTTTCAATTGTATAGAATTTAGAAAATCTAGTGACACTTTTAAAGAAGTAATCTAAAAGTCAGTAAATTTCAGATTACGAAAGGTGATATCTGAATTAGTAGACAAAATAAATAAGCATTGTGTTTCATCTGTAGAAAGAAACCATTTTGAAAATGTTTGAAACATTTAGGTATGATATTTGTATGATATATTTACAGAAGTATAGTTGAACAAATATATGAATTATTCTTATTGACAAATCTGAAATAATTAAAATATATAAATATATGTAGATATATAAGTATACATGTATTTGTAATTAAGTGAATTGTTGAACATTCACAATAATGAGTCCATAGAACCCAGAAAAAAGTGACTATAGGAAATTTAGGAATCGTTTAGATTCCTAATTCCTATCCGTCACCACTCAAATAAAATAGCCAGGACACGGATTGAAGGTGCATGCCTGCAAGAGGTAGACTTCCCCTATTTCTAGGAAAGCCCCGAGTCATTGCTGCTGTGGCCTTTAGGATCATGTTAGTAATTGCTACGAGCTCTCCCCCCACCCCCAGCTTGACTCCCACCCTGTGCACCAAGTGTTCAAAATATAACACATACTTGCTAACGATTGACAGATCTTATCTCATTAACACCTACAGCTGCAGGAGGACTTGTCTCCCGGCAGCAAAACATCTCCATGCAGGCTGGGAGATCACCTCCTTTCCAGTGCCTCCCTCAAGAACCGGTGGCAGCTTACAGCCTGGGGCTCGGTCTCCTACAGAAGCCAAAGCCATGTTTGGGTCAAAACCTAAACACCTTAAGCATCTAATTCAAGAATTTCACAGGATATTAAGAACAGAATCTAGAGCCTAGAGTTTTGTCAATATTAGAAAGACTCAGTGCCCGTAGGTCAGTGGTTAGGGTGCCGGCCACGTACACTGGGGCTGGTGGGTTCAAACCCAGCCCAGGCCTGCTAAAAATGACAAGGACAACTACAGCCAAAAAATAGCCGGGTGTTGTGGCAGGTGTCTGTAGTCCCAGCTACTAGGGAGGCTGAGGCAAGAGAATCTCTAAAGCCCAAGAGTTTGAGGTTGCTATGAGCTGTGATACCACAGCACTCTACCAAGGGTGACATAGAAAAAGGAAAAAAAAATGAAATCTAATAAAATGCCCCAGCATAAGGCTAAGTACTTGCATAAATTTAGGACCTTGAAGGGTTACCGTCTCAGTCAGTGTAAGGATAAATGGGAAATAAACTCAATTTTGAAAAACAATAATCTGTCATGAACTTGGTATTGAATTAATGAGGGAAGATACTATTAATGCACATTCCCTGGGAATCTTCAAACAAAAAAATCAACATTTTGAAAGGTTTTCTTTCAAATCCTCACTAATCACTAACTACATTGGTCTGAAAACATCAAAGGTTCTGATTTAAAATGCTCACCAAGTAGCAGCAACAAAGGTAATTACTCTCCAAAAAAGCCACCCTTCAAAATTCTTATAAAAATTTTCCCACAAAGTTGTAAGAAAAATGGGTAGCCCCCATTCAATTTCTTCAAACATTCCATGAAACTGTGCACCACATTTTAAAGCTAACAGAGAAAAGATAGAAAAAGCTCAGAATCTCATATCAAAATTAGACACAAGATTTTTCTATTTGTAATAGAAACATTTTAAAATAACATTTTAAAAACTAAAGGAGATAAAAAGTATGACACCAGAGGCAACAAATCAGATTTGACAAAAAAAAAAAAGCCAACAAAATAGAATGATCTCATTTAGCTCTAAAATACTTATAATGATTTATTTCCCAACCTGGTGGTGGATACTAGGCTTTGTTACAAAAACGATAGCAGTGTCCAAACAAGACACATTTCACCAGTCCGGATAGAACCGGGTTCATTGGAGAAAACACACAGAAAAAGAATCAGTAAACAGTGTACAAATCTCACAATTACCTATCCCAATATGGCTAACGCACAACTCTCTGAAGAGCCAAATATTGGACTCAGGAGACAATCCTCAACTGATGGGTGTGAAACTTTTAAACTGCCTCATAAGGAATCAACAATTCATTTCCTAGTGACCAAGTGCTGCCAGCCCAGTGTCTGTGGCTGAGAGTAGAAAATTCTACCAAACATTTCTGAGATTTAGTGTGCAAGCCTTGCACTTGCAGGTTTAAGCCATAAAATGTAATTGGTAGAATTTACCATGTCCTCGTTTATGGTTACAGAAAATCAATAAACAACTTACTTCCACAACACTAAAGGCCACATTTTTATAAAGATGTGGCCATCATGTAGAGAATATCTTGTAAATATAATGTAAAATTTTTCAGTGAATATTTTGTAAATACACATACATTTGGCTACAATTTCCCATTTTCCCAATGTATGGAAATTTTGGAGACATTCATATATATAGAACTATCTACTTAACAAAAGAATATAATATACTTTTTTCTCAAGCACGCACAGAACATTATCTAGGATAGATCATATGTTAGTCCACAAAACAAGACTTAATAAATTTAGCAAGATAGAAACCATTTCAAGTATCCTTCCCTACAGCAATACAACAAGATCGATTTTAACAGCAAGAAAATAAAAGATGGTAATAAGTATGCATCCATCAAACAACACGTTTTTGAGCAACCATTGAGTCAAATGGAAAATCAAAAAGGAATTACAAAGTACCTCAAAATAAACAAAAATGGAAACACAACATGCCAGAACCTGTATTAAAAGAGAAAGAATGAAGATCTCAAATAAGCAACCCAAGTTTATACCTCAGGGAACTAGAAAAAGAGCAATAAACTGAACCAAAAATAAGCAAAAGGGAAGAAATAATAAGACTTAGAGGATAAGCAAATCAAATCAAGAACAAGTAAAAAAATTCACAAAATAAAGATATATTTTTGAAAGAAAAAATTAATAACCTCTTAGCTAGATTAAGAAAGAGAAGACTCAAATAAATAAAGGCAGAAAAAGGATTATAAGACTATTATGAAAAAATATATCTCAATAAATTGGATAACATAGAAAAATGGATAAATTCTTAGAAATATGCAACCTACCAAATTTAAATCAGAAACAAATAGAAAGCCTGGACACACAATAACAATAAAGGAGAAATCAAACCTGTCTCATTAAGGAAAAGTGTAAGACCCTGACTTCACAGGTAAATCTACCAAACATTTAGTAAGAATTAATGCCAATACTTCTAAAACTCCTCTAAAAAAATAGAAGAGAGAACAATCCCAAATTTACTGTATGAAGCCAGCATTACCCTGACATCGAAAATCAGGCAAAGATATTAGAGAAAAGAAAAATACAGGTTTATCCTGATAAACATAGAAGCAAAAATCTCTTCTAAAATGTTATTAAACAGATTGAATAGCCCACACCCTGACCAAGCAGAAATTTTGTGAAAGATGTGAAGGAGTTCCCAACAGGTAAATTAATCAATGAAATACAACATGTCAATTAAATGAAAAAAAAAAAAAAGGTCATCTCAATAGCCACAAAAAGTTAACAAAGTTCAACACCCATTCAAAATTAAAACTCTCAACAAAATACTTATAAAGGGATTGTACCTCCACATGATAAAGGTTATATATGAAAAGCCCAGAAGCTAACATAATTGATAGAGAAAAACTGAAAGCTTTCCTCTGAGATCTAGTACAAGGCAAGAATGCTCACTCTGGCTAATTTTTTTCAACATAACTCTAGAAGTCCCAGTCAGAGCACTTAGACAGAAAAAAAAAAGAATAAAAGTCATCTAAGGTTGAAAGAAAGAAGTGTAATTACCTCTGTTCGCATATTGTGTGATTATGTACATAGAAAACCAAAGACCTAAGACAGAAATGTAGAAATTATTAAGTAAATTCAATAAAGCTTTAGGATCCAAAATTAACATACAAAAATCAACCATATTATTGTACTTAAACTTTTCAAAAAGGAAATGTAAAAATAAAATCTCATTCAAAATAGCAACAAAAAGACTAAAATACTTAGGACTAAATTTAACCAAAGAGGATAAAGACTTGAATCCAGAAATTTTACAACATTGATGAAGAATGTTAAATAAATAGATAAATGGAAAAGAATCTCTATTCACAGATTGGATAAATTAATATCTTAAACATGTCCATACCTCCCACAGTGACCTACAAATTCAATGCAATCCCTATCAAATTCCCAGTGACAGTTTTTACAGAAATAGAAAAAAAAATCATAAAATTTGTATGGAGCTATGAAAGAACCTCAAATACCCAAAGGGATCTCGAGAAAGAAGAGGTGAGCTGAAGCATCACATTTTCTATTTCAATATGTATTATGAAGCTACAGTAATTGAGAGAGTATGCTATTGAAACAAAAATAGGCATACAGAACGAAATAAATCAGTACATCTATACTCAACTGCGTAAGTAGTCGTCTCTCTCTCAAAATCAGATATCATGCCTCAAAACCACAGCTATATTTGGCTCCATTCAACATACACAGAATTTCTTGAAGCATAAATATACTCCATAAACATTTTTTCTCCTTTACATCTAACCTCACCTTGATAATAAATTAAATAAAATAGTTTAGTTTTCCTTCTTTTTGGTTGATGAAGAGACAGATTGATGACATGGCCTATATCCCACAATCTGAATTTTTCTTCCTTAAATATAAGGATCCCTATGGATAATCTATGTTGCCTTAACTGGCACGCCTAGTGCAACACAAGGTTTAGAAGAATCACATTCTAGTTATACAAACACGAGTGATATGTGAATAAAAAAAAAATAAAAAAAGAAAAAACCTGGGGTTACTTGTCTGATTCAGAATGGAAGATGTGGAAAGCAGCTCATAATGAGAATCGGCAGTTCACTGAGAAGTTTTACCAGCTGATTAGGGAATGTGTCAGAGAGCTAGCCAAGTGCTTTGGCCTCCATCATTTCCCTCCAAAATTTATAGGTTGAAATCTAATCCTCTTGTGTGGCTATAATGGAGACAGGACCTTCAAGAAGGTGATTAGGATGAAGTAAGGATGGAGCCTGTTCCAGTGGAAATGATGCCCCTTTAACAGGAAGAGACAGATGTCTCTTTGTGTCATGTAGGGACACAGTGAGGCGGGGACAGTCTGCAAGATAGGAAGAAGAGCTTCCCCAGAGACTCTATCAGCCAACACCTTTGTCATGGACTGCTCAGCCTCAGAAATTGGAGGAAGAACATTTCTGTCATTTAAGATATTTAACTGTTTTTTTAAGTCTATGGCGTTATTTTGCTATGGCAGCCCTGACAGGTTAACATATCATGAGTAGAAACTGAAGATCAGTACGCATGGAAATTGGGTGAAATAGCTGGAGACCACGATATCTGAAGCTGAGGCAATTTGCTTTAATCCTGTGGAAGGCATTTCTTGGTCCCAGTGCTTCCTTGAAAGTCATGAGCTTTTGTTGTCATGCAACACCTCAGTTCTGCCTCGCTCTACACACAGCCAGCCTGAAACTCCTCTGCAAGTCCTTGGACTGACCAATTTGTCAGATTGTTTACTTTATCTTAATGTTAGGTTGAATTAGCTGTTTAAGGAAAAAGTACTTAAAACTAAAATTTGAGTTATGGCTTTTGGAGTTGGGAAAAAGTTTGTTTCTATCAAATACAAATGAGCTAAACATATCTGTGGCAAGAATTAACATGACACTGATATACAGGAGAGAATAAGCAGAGTCCAAATGATTGAACCTTAACATTCACTGTCGAGGATAAATCTGGAGACAGGCTGCTTAAGAAGTGAATGCCAAGAAGAAATGGCCCCAGTGAACAAACCAGAAAGGATGCTTACTGGAGGAAACCTGGGATACAAGAACGATTTTATAAACTGTCATAAATAATACAGCACGGAAAATAGAATCAAGCTTCACAAATAGGAAGTGATGTGAAAACAAAGGGAAAATAATGAGCAGCATATTTGGTGTTAGCCGATTAAGATAGAATCTAGCAGGGATCAGCCAGCATTCTGAAGGACAGTGATAAAAAGGTGCTTTCAATGAGATACTCCACAATTCCCCTAGGGCCAGCATGGTGGATTAAAGGAATAGTTTAGCTCTGAACCTTATTTCGGACATCACAAGTATTTAACAATTTCCTGTATGTTCGTTCCACACAGAATATTGGGGCATTTTTCTGTGTGCAAAATCATATGAGGCATAAAACAGAGAGCCCACCCCATACTATCCTGCAGGACACACCTGCTCAAGTTGAAGAGCTTTGCTATTCCTCTCTAGGAATAAAGAACTTTTATGATTCAGAGCCAGAAGGAATAAAGTGAGTGCCTGGTGAGTCATCCTGAAGACAGCTTTTAAATAAACCTTACTGATTTTAGAATCCAGGCTCATTGAGGGAATAAAACCATTTACTTGCTGGAGACAAGGAGAGAAATAAGGCTTTTTGATGAAAAAGTGGAAGAAACTTGACTCTCCTTTCATACTGAACTCTGTAGGACTGAAAGTAACTAAGGAGCTCAAGTTTATGGAAGGGAGCACTTCCATGCAGGTGGCAGGACATTTAAGGGGATGGACAAGGATGCCCCTGTGGTGGATGATGGGTAAGGCCCATGCCCTAGAGAGATAGGAAAGGTTACTTGTGGGTGAACTTGGGAAGGAGGCAACTCAGGACCAGCATAGCCTGCTGGCTGAGGCTGCAAAGACAGGACTTAAAATCCATTTCAGCGACTGACTTATATCCCCAGGCTTACCTATGTTCTCACAAATGGCAAGATTTTATTTAAGTCTGAATAATATTTTACTGCATGTATAAAACACGTTTTCTTCATTCATTCATCTATCATTTGGCATTTAGGTTGTTTTGATATGTGGCCTTGTGAATAATGCTTCAGTGAACATGGGAGAACAGATATCTCTTTCAGATTCTGTTTATTCTTATGGATAACGACCTAGAGATAGGATTGTTGGGTCATGTCTTGGTTCTATTTTTAATTTTTGGAGGAACTTCCACAGTATTTTTCATAATGGCTACTCCACTTTACATTCCCACTTATAGTAAATAAGGCCTCCAACTTCCCCACATCCTTACCAGTACATAAATACCTATAGATGAGATCACCATCCTACCCCCAGAAAAAGAGGAAAATTACAAACTAAGCTGGGTGAATCAGCTAGTTTACCTTTAATCTAGCCGTTGCTAGCAGGCTTCCTGCCTTCTCTGAAGTTCTAGCCTGTTGGGGATACAGCTTACAAACACCCCTGCTGGGTCTGTGAGCACTCTGAGGAAAAAATGGCCTTAGAAGAGGCTATGGTAAAGACCTAGAAAGAACTGGGCTATTTCCTACCTAGTAAGTAGGCAAAGCAGATACCCATTGTGGAGATTTGCATTTGCCTGGGGCAGAGATGAAGGGAGTAGCTTGAGCCCTGAGATATGGGCAGAAAAACTTATATCCCTTATTGCAGAGGAAGATCCTCTATGGTGGTGATGGCAGAAAAATGCCTCCCTCTCACCAATTCCTCACGGATTAATGCCAGTGGTGTTTTACTCCACAAGGAACTAGTGGAGTTTAACCCCTCCCTAGAAATCTGTGTGTGTGATCTCAAGTAGGAGGCTCTCCCAATACAAGGCTCAGATTTCAGATTTCTCAAGGCTACTCAGACCCTTAAATAATAACAATAGGAGCTGATAGGCTCACTCAGAGAAACTGCTGGTGTCTTTGTTCCCTCCCTCATCTTACCTTCTGGGCAAATAGACTCCAATAAAAGCAGAGTGGAACAAACACTTGGTGCCATTTTCAGAATCCCACAAATGGGCAATGGAGCCCTGACCTCCCACCTTTAATTCTAAAAAAAAAAAAAAAAAAAAAAAAATCGCCATCCAAACAGATGTGTAACTATTTTTAATGTGGCTTTGATTTGATCTTCCTGATTATTATTAATGTCAAATATATTTTCATAAACATGTTGGTAATTTGTAAATCTTCTTAGGAAGAACTTTCATTCTATTCAAGTTCTTTGCCCACTTTGTTATTTGGGTTTATCACAGAAGGACTAACACTGCATGATTCCACTAATAAATACATCTAAAAAAATAAAATTCATGGAAAGAGAGTTAAATGCTGGTTTCCTGGAAATGAAGAGAGGAGGAAATGGGGAGTTGTTGTTCAATGGGTGTAAAGTTTCAGATTCACAAGGTGTTTGCATTCTAGAGATCTGCTATCATCATTTGCCTGTAGTCAGAAATATTGTATACACAATACAAAAATTGTTGAGAGCTCATCTCACATGGAGTCCTTATCAATAATCAAAACCACACCAAAATAAAAATATGAAGCTTCAGCATCAAGGAAAAATGCAGCCTCGGTGACCATATGTGGTAAACCCTACAAAGAGTTTCCTGTGTAGGCTTAAAGGCCAGTCAAGGGGACGGACATTGGACTTCTCTTCTATTTTTGAGAACGGATGCTCAAGTTGGATGAAATTTAGTTTGAATTCACATCTCTCTTCTGAGTTTCTATGGGATGATTTTCTTAATATCCTAGGCATCTACATATTTACAGTAAATTAACTCATCTACTATGCATATAGTACTTTCTATGGGGGTAAATGAAAGGCTAGAGGTGTTTAATTTTGTCAGAACTATTGTTAAAAAAGAATATTCTGAGGTTGTGTGTAAATATGACATGTGGTTCACCCAATTATTGTACCAAAGTTCATATATGAGAATGCAGCATCTATATAAATATGTGACAATACTTAATTAGTGTTAGGGACACTAATTCTCTTCCACTTGACTGTATCCATATAGTGGAATTGGCGAGAAACATACATGGCTCTTCAAGTGAGTGGAAAAGGTAGCCATTATCCATTAGGTAATAAGGAGCATTTAAGTTTCTTTTTTTTTTTTTTTTTTTTGTAGAGACCGAGTCTCACTGTACCGCCCTCGGGTAGAGTGCTGTGGCATCACAACCTCTAACTCTTGGGCTTACGTGATTCTCTTGCCTCAGCCTCCCAAGCACCTGGGACTACAGGCACCCACCACAACGCCCAGCTATTTTTGGTTGCAGTTTGGGCAGGGCTGGGTTTGAACCCACCACCCTCAGCATATGGGGCTGGCGCCCTACTCACTGAGCCACAGGTGCTGCCCAGCATTTAAGTTTCTTAGCGGAGTGTCAGGATCCCAATTTTCTGTGGTCACTTCCTTTTTCTCCTTGTTTGCAGACTTCTCCACGTCCCTCCCAAACTCTGCTATGCAGCCACAGAGAAATCAATTACAAGCATATTTTAACTTTGGAAACAGCCCAGGCTTGCCTTAAAGAGATATCACAAAGGCTAACTCCCCTGGACGTAATTGAAGGTGCCTATTGGCAGAGCTCCTGGATTCCAAATTGCTTACACAGGCTCCTTGAGGACCCAGTCCACTAACACCCTGTGTATAACTAGTTTTCTGCTGGGTCACTTCAGGCAGATGACAGATTTGTCAAGGAACCCAACTGTGGACTCAGGCTGCTTTCACCTGTTTTCATTACCTGCCTATAGTTTATTGGTGGGAAAAGGCATGGACCTTACCCAGTTCTCAAAAGTTAAGGGATGGTCTTTCCTTACCTCATCCAAAGTTTGAAAGTATTGAAATCAAAGCAATCAAAGTTCAACTTCAGGGGGACTATTGATGAGGCCTGGAGTAGCTACAGTGCAGGAGGCATTATGCTCCCATCAGGCACACTGGGGCTGGGATAATAAAAATGTAAGAGATGTGATGTTTTTCCATGATGTGTCTGTAATACAGTAAAGGATATAAAATGCATGTATAAACCAATCAGTGAGTAGTGTTCCAAAATGTGACACCCCACATATCTGATAACCATTCAACAACAAAAGTTTCATTACTTCAAGTAAAAGAAATGGTTTAGAATGCAATTTCATGGTTTAAAACAAAGCCTATTATACTCTTTATTTCTGGAAACAAAGTATCTCCTCCAGTTGTAGGATCTGAATAATTTTTCTATGTGAAAAAAATATCATATTATTTCTTTTTTATTCTTCTCTTTCTGTTTAACTTCTTTTCCAGACATCATTTTCCAGTGTTAATTGAGAATCAGTGTTGTTGCTAATCCTGGTTAAATTTTGTGCAAATAGGAAAATTTGCATGAAGATGAAAGTGACTGGCTTCCCTATTCCTTTTGTTCTTTGGATCCATCTTGTTAGTTAGCCATGGTGTAGGAAATTTGCAAGTTTTCTAAATGCTGCAAGAACATTGAAGGTCAGAGCCCCAATATATTTAGGTTAGTATTAAACGTGACAGGATCCCAGCACAGTGAGACATGTTATTCATAGATGAACTTATTATCTACAGTAGCATTGATGGTGAATTTGCTCACAATCTAATGAGAAACTTAAAAGTATTTAAAGGGTTCAAAGCCAAATTAAGTAGAGAATATAAACAAATTTTCTAATTTTATCTATTTTAAATGAACAAATTAAAATTCCTCCATTTTAAATAAAATGGAATTTGAAGTGAAATAGGAAATTTGGTGTAAAACTAACACTTTGTGCGAATTCCTACACTGGTAACTTAATATTATGGATGTGCGTCCAAAGGTGAATGAATCTAAGGCTTTTAATTCAAAACAAGCATTTGGACGAAAAATATTTAGTTTAAATAACTATCAACTATTTCATTTATGCTTATGAAGTTTTGAGAATTCCATTGTTCTGTACTTTTAATCTGGGATTTTTGAGAGCTGTGCAAATGGTAAGTACCAAGTTAATATTTATTTGGCTAAAAGCGAAGAACCAGATTAAGAAGAGCAGAAGAGTTTCGCTTTGAATCTCCCTGTTGTCAGAATTAGTTCTTTGTTCTTACCTCAGAGACCCTGAACATACATAGACACAGAGTGTGCTGTCAGGGTACTTAGAAAATTGTACAAGCTTGATTGTCCTCTTCAGGGACCCTGAGCTGGCTGTCACCATGGGTCTCCTGAGTTCTGGAGGTGCCTGGCCTTTGATATATCATAGCATTTTCTCCCTGGTTATACTCATTTTATTATCCACAAACTCTGTCCCAGAGAAACAGAAAACAACAAAAACAAACAAACAAAAACAACAAAAAACAGTGTTGAAGTTAATTTCCGTAGGAACACCTTATAAATAGATTCAGGTGATTTATCTTTTTAAATTTTATAATGCCAGTATTTTTCAAACAAAATATAGATTGTATCAATCTTACAATTAAATATGTACTCTCAAATTTTTCTTAAAGTACCTATTGATGAGCTTAGTAAAACTAAAGTATCAGAGCTACTTTTTATATGGAAATCTGTCAAGTTACAGGTATGGTCATCAACAATTCACCAGGGTTATATTCTCAATCATTTGCTGCATACATTAGTTAAGGACAAACATATAGTTTATGATTTTAATTATTTGTCTCCCTGTTTTACCTTGTGGATTTGATAGTCTAAATTGCATGAATTCCTTATAGATGGCTTGTTACTGATCCAGGGAAAAATATGTATATAAATATTGTGAATCAAAATCAGTAAAAATGGAATGTCAGTGTTTTGGATTATTTTTTAATTTAATTTCCTTTAAATATGCTTATTTTTTAATTTTAAAAGACAGTTTTAGTAGAATGAATTAGTAGTACAACTACCAAAAACAAATCTAAACATGTCTTCGTCTTCTAACTGTGACTAATGTGAATTTAGAAAAATAATAACAAATTAATATGATTTCATAATTACCTGGTGATAGCAAGAAATAATAATTTAATAAGGACAACACAAAAATAAAACCAGATACAAATTTCATTTTAGAACAAGAAATGACAGTAATTTAATTCACTTGTAATTATCAAAACTCTAGCAAACCAAATGATTTCATTATTTACATATGCATATTTTGCAAGACTTTATCTTGGTAACTTGGTAAACTTACATGGCCTTAAATTTGCATTTGAGAGGTACTTTACTGAGAATATTTGTATGGCCACTTATAACCTTGATTTATATGACATATAATTTTTATTGAAAGATATATATATATATAAAGTAATAAAGTACTAGAACTATTCCCTGAAATATACTGAATCTTATATTCCTCGAAGCTTCTCTCCTCTGTCAGAGCTCAGTGTGGATGTAAACTGTGTGTACTTGTATCTTTAAGTTCATTGTAGAATCATCTCTGGAATTCATGCCTTTAACCTGTGCTAAAAGATGTTGTAAATACTATACATAATATATATATATTATATCATGTATCTTATAGTAATTAAGCTATTACTGGCAGTAAAATACATCACATAGTATCTCCTTTTTTTATTTTTATTTTTTACAAACTATTGGAATCAAGTGTCTAAAAGCGCCCTACAAGGAATATTGGATTTATTGTAAACAATTCATTTTTGTGTTGACTGTATATGCACATATGCACAAAGAGCCTCTCAAGTGTTTAATTCCTGGAGAAGGAATACAGGGCTTGATGTACAGATTTTCTACACTGACTGTACCCTTGACCTCATTCCATGTTAGGCCATGTTATTTTCTTCCAATCCTATCAAGTTGTCATGTTAGTTTTTCTTCATAGAATAGAATTATACACAGTCACTCTGTAAACTGTTCCAAATACCATGAATTTAAGTACATATGTTTTATGACTTTCTAACTGCTCTACTGAAATGAAATTGACATATAATTAACTGCTCATAGCTAAAACATAGAGTCTGATAGGTTGCGACTTATTTATCATACACCTGTAAAATATGATGATTGTGATACTAACATGTCTATTACCCACGAACGTTTATGTATGCGTATTTATAATTCTGCCTCCCTCCCTGAGCTAATACCCCGAGGCTTATCTGCTTCCGCTGATAGTGATTCACATGTCAACCACTTGTCTATGTCCTTCCACCATGTACTTTCCAGGATTTTATATGAATGGAATCCCACACTATCTACCCTATTTTAAGATGCATCTTTCACTAAGCATGATTATTCTGAAATTCATCCTTATTGTTATATATGTCAAGAATTTCTTCGTTTTCTTGCTGAATAGTGTGCTATTGCATGAATATACTACATTTTTTGACCTTTTGTTTTATTTTTTATTTGTGTAAATTTAATTGTTACAAGGGTAGTTTTGTTATATGGTTATATTGTGCAGTGGTCATGTCTGAGGTTTTTGTGTAGCCATCACCCAAATAATGTCCATTGTACCCATTAAGTAATTTCTTATCCCTCTTCCTCTTTCCCGCTGTCCCACCCCTCCAAGCCTCAAAGGTTCACCATCCCACACCCTATGTCCAAATGTACACATTATTTAGCTCTCACATACATATGCAGTGTTTGACTTTTTTATTCTGAGTTGTTTCACTTATTAGAATTGCCTTCAGTTCCATTGATGTTGCTGTAAAAGATAAGATCTCATTCTTCTTCATGGCTGAACAGTCTTCCACTGTGTGTGTTTCTGTGTGTGTGTGTGTGTCTATACACACATGTATACACATACCACATTTATTTTTTAAACCTGGAAGTCATGATCAATTTTTCTGACACAGCCATTTAAAAAAAAAAATGTAAAGATGCATCCTCTTTCTATGTTGCCCAGGCTGGTCTCAAACTCCTGGTCACAGTATTCTTCTCACCTCCGCCTCCCAAAGTGCTGGGATTGCAGGTGTATAGCACCAGGATTGCAGGTGTTAAGCACCAGAGTTAAATTACACATTTTCTCTCTCCAATCATGAATTCATTGATAGGTACAAATTGATTTCATATTTTTACTACTGTGAACAGTGCTGCTACAACATTTGAGTAGGCTTTGGCATAAATATTTCTTTTTCTTTGGTTAGATACCCACTAGTGGCATTTCTGGATGGAATGGTAAGTCAATTTTTAATTCTTTGAGAAATCTCAATAATGTTTTCCATAGAGGTTGTACTAATTTACATTCCTACCAAGAGTGTATAAGCATTCCCTCTTCTGCACAACTTCATCAACATCTGTAATTTTTTGTCATTTTAAAATAGCCTTTTTGACTGGTGTAAGATGATACCTCATCATGGCTTTAATTTTCATTTTTGATGGTTAGTGACATTGACCAGTTTTAATACACTTTATAGCTGTTTGCATGTCTCCTTTAAAAAAATGTTCGTTCACGCCCATTGTCCATTTCTAATGGGGTTATTTGTCAGGCTTTTTGAGCTTTATTCTTATTTTCAGTAAATCATTAGATATTTACATTAGTTTTTGAATATTAAATTATGTACTGTGGGTATTATCTTTATTCATTACAATTTATATGTGTAGATGTTTTAAGAACAAATCTGCTATTTTACCTCAAATAAGTATTGCTTTTATAGCATTTGCATTTCTCAAAGAAATATATTTTTTAACAACTTTTGGAATGATAAAAAAATAAACATAAACACTCATTATAGATTCCAAAGTAAACAAATGCAAAATACTTACTTAGACTACATATTATGGTTCTTAAAAATGCTAAACTCTGAGTGATTTAAGCCTTGTAACTTGACCTTTTTACAATTACCATTATTGGGCGGTGCCTGTGGCTCAGTGAGTAGGGCGCTGGCCCCATATGCCGAGGGTGGCGGGTTCAAACCCAGCCCCGGCCAAATTGCAACAACAAAAAAAGATAGCCGGGCGTTGTGGCGGGCACCTGTAGTCCCAGCTGCTTGGGAGGCTGAGGCAAGAGAATCGCGTAAGCCCAAGAGTTAGAGGTTGCTGTGAGCCGTGTAATGCCATGGCACTCTACCCGAGGGCGGTACAGTGAGACTCATGTCTCTACAAAACAAACAAACTACAATAACCATTATTAAGATGAATCACTTTGTCCCTTACTCTATTTTCCAAGAAGTGCCTAATTTAGCAGGCCCCCGAATGTTTAATGAAAAACTCTTAATGTATTCAGCAATTTCACGTCAGTTTCTTGCTCCCAGACTGTTCTTCCCAGTTGACTCCTCCTGGAAATAGCAATCACACAAGTGAAAGTTTTGCAACTTTATTCTTCTCTTTACATTTTAGCACTTGGTAACAATTACTTGACAAGTCCTCCTGATCTTATTCCTTCATTTCTGTCACTACTATGATAGTAGTCTGACCGGGCCTGCGGGTCAGTCGACAGGGATACCTGGAGGAGGGGGTGAGAATGAAAAACGGACAAGGGGCGCGAAGAATGGAGACAAGACAGGAGTCTGATCAAGTCTCGTTTATTGCAGAGTTCTTCCAGGGTATATAAGGGTAGGTGAAGGAGGAGGTTTACACCAGGTATCCAAGCAACCTGGCCTTGGTGGAGATAAGTTCCCAACGGCAAGTTTCCAAGTTTCGCTCATGTGATTTACGAGAAGAGGCCTGGCGTTTGCAGGGAAATAGAAACTTAAGTCTGTTAGTACCGGAAATAGCACTTGGCCTACAAAATAGATGCTGTGGTGTCAGCCTTCCACAGTAGTCTATTGTACTAAACGCTATAAACTACATATATGACGAGGTACATATTACATACTGATGAATCCCTGTTTATCAGTACAAATCGTTCAGGGATCCATCCATCTGAATGTAAGTGTTACATTTAGGCTATTCTGAAGTACGGCATTGAACTATCTTTGCAGTTTCCATTCCTACGGTTCCTCTTGAGAACCATATGTCTAGCCAAATATATATGTCGGCTAGGAAAATGTACATACCCTTCAAATCTGCTCTACAAACTTCCTTACCTTTTCTGTTGCCAAATCCAACGTTTCTCAAAGTAAATACATATAAAAATAGTCTAAAATATTGGTTGTTATCAAATATCCATTTTTACATCCCATCTGTGGTAGGGCTTTGTATGTTTACACTATAACTGGCTGTTCCAGACCAAGCATTGCACAAAATAAAAGATAATTCAGAAGAAACAGAAACTCTTTAGCAGCAGCAGCCAGTAGAATCAAGTCTGCCTCCTCCCTGGCCCACCTTTTTCATTCCTTTGTCTTATACCCCAAAATAATGATCAAAGATACCTCAGAGATGGCTTATGAGTTACAATACTTTATATTCTAAGCCAACTGAGGTCTTAGACACAAGCAAAGGATACCTTTTCTTCTTGTCAGATAGTTCAGTAAAAAAAAAAATTGTAAAAAGATATTTCTTAAATTCTTTATAAAAAGATTAATAATTTTAGATTGATTATCTTTGGCATGTTTCATAATTTTATTTTTTCACTTAATAATGTAACAAAAATATTTTTGTTTACAATTTTTCAGAAACATAAGTTGAACATTTGTACAATAATCCGTCATACATAAATAGTCTTTATTGGTGGAAATGCAGAATGTTTCTAAAGCTCACTATAGGGACTATTCTAAATAATATCTTGGGGCATAACGGTTTTACTGTATTTTTGCTTATTTCATCAGACTAATGCTAGAAGTCAAATTAATGAATAATGAAATGTAAATAATTTTAAGAGAGAGTGATCTTACAGAATGTTATTTTAAATAATCTAGTGAGTTAACAAATAATATCTCCCATTCTGGAAAATTTACACCATTCACTCTGTCAAATCCTTCTGACAAAATTCTACGAACATTTACTCTCTGTTTCACTGACAGCTAAGTATTTTTTTCACAAATTCCTTTAAAGTCTTTCTATCTCATCAGAGACTATTTCAGAAAAGAGAGATCAGTTCATGAAACAAAACTGGATTTTATTTAATTAATTAATTTATTTTTTTGTAGAGACAGAGTCTCACTTTACTGCCCTAGGTAGAGTGCCATGGGGGTCACACGGCTCACAACAACCACCCCAGCTCTTAGGCTTAGGTGATCCTCTTGCTTCAGCCTCCCGAGTAGCTGGGACTACAGGCATCCACCACAATGCCTGGCTATTTTTGTTGTTGTTATTGCAGTTTGGCCAAGGCCAGGTTTGAACCCGCTACACTCGGTATATGGGGCCAGCGCCCTACTCACTGAGCCCCAGGCGCCTCCCACTGTGGGGTTTTTGGCCATTAACAATTTCATCAGTTATAATTAAAAAAATAAATAAATAAACCCGTGGGCGGTGCCAGTGGCTCAGAGGAGTAGAGTGTTGGCCCCATACACTGGAGGTGGCGGGTTCAAACCCGCCCTGGCCAAAAACTGCAAAAACCAAACAAGCAAACAAACAAAAAAAAAAAAACAACAAAAAACCCAAACCCCAAAACTCCTGAATTCTAGTACATTAAGAACAAAAGACCACTTTTTTTCCCCTTAAACCCTAATAGGTTTTCAGGCACTGTGGTTTTGTATTTATCATTTAAGTACATTAAAGTGGCACCATTATAGTCAGGAGTAAATTTCACAGCTCTGGATTTAAAAAGAAACAAAGGAAATATTTCTTTGAGTAGCTAAATATCATAACAATACTGTTGAATATAAATTAGTCTGTTACAATATACAGTAACTTCTATAGCACAAATGCAATAAAAATTTTATATTAACACCGAGTAGCAAAAATTCATGTGAAAAACAAGTACAGCAGATGAAATACAATGAATCAAGATTATTACCAAGTATTCTTCTAAAATGCAGGAGGTAGAGTATTACAGATCATGCTTTTTGGAGACAGGAGTGGTAGATGGAAGTCACACATAAGATGGTGAAGGGTGGAGTAAAGTGACAGTTACAGAAGAAGCTGGCGGCTAAACAGAACCCAGAGAGTCACACCATGGAAGGGGTCAGCAATGTCACAGCTACAAGAGAGACAAAAGACAAACCTTAGCGCTAGATAGAAACCCCAGACAGGGTAGTGGAGAAGGTTGTCCATACAGAATTCCTTTCTCCCTTCTAGCGGAGTTGTATCTTCTGTCTTAGCAATTTATCTCTCCTCCCCACAAAGCTCTGTGGCTCGGGGAAGTCTCCCGAGCACAGTCTTCAGGGCTGCTGTTTTATTCTCACCACTATTCCCTTCATTGACTTTGCATTAGAATCGTGTGGAAATAAAAAAAAAAAATGCAAAGCCCAGAACTCATTTCAGAAATTATGTTTTAATTATAAATCTTATATTTCTAATCCCTCTTTTTCCAGGAGCCCTTAAAAATTCCTGTTTAGGACTTAGCACCAATCAACTCCATCATAACATCTGAGTTTGAGAATGAAACACGGGAATATTTAAAAAAAAAACACTCTCCAGGTCAATTTAATATGCAGAGATGGTTGAGAACAGTTTTTCTAAAGTAAAATGTCTTCCTCCTTTATAAAGATAGGTTTAGAAAAGGATATAAGAACCAAATTCTCAAAAACGAAACAAAACAAAACAAACAAAAACACGAAGAGAAATTTCTGGAACTGAACTTGGAGGAATGAATACAAAAGTTCTATCTATCTCAGAAGAAATATTCTCTGAACTCAGACTGTCTGGAGTGATGGACACTGGCTACATGGACTTATTATGTACTTTCAATGTGGGTAGTAAAGCTAAAAAATAAAAACGTCTATTTTAACTTAATTTTAATTAGTAATAATTTAAATTAGAAACCTGATACCCCTCTAACCAATTTCACCATTGAAAAAAACATCAAATATACAGTATTTGATATGTGATTGTATTTTCACAAGTGTTGAATTTTGAAAATATGTACTTATGTATGTGTGCATTTAGCATACAAAAGGAGATATAAAATAGCTCAGTAATTTATGTCCATTACATGCTGGGATAATAGTATTTTAAATACATTGAGTTAAACAAACATTATTAAGATTAATTTCATCTGGTACAATTGATTTTTTCAAAGTCTGACACCTTTCTGATTGCCTGTGCAGCTGCTGTTGTATTTCCCTGGACAGGTCTGGCTGGACGTGAGTCACGCACGGTGAGGCCGCAGCTGTCTTAGCCATCTTGCTACCAGCTTGGGGCACATCCACAGAGTCCGGGAAAATCAAATGAAGAAACAGAATTAAGCTAGCGCCGTGGTTGACATCTGCTGATGTTTTCAAGCTGCAGACATTTTCAGTTATTCATCCACCCTTCCTCTTAGTTAGCATTTGCTGCTTACAAGTTACCCTCAAATGTAGTGTTTGAAGACAAGAGACATTCATTGTTTCAGAGTTTCTGTGGAGCAGGGATCTGCACAGATGTGCCTTGGCTCCCCTCTCCCACCCCCATCCTTTCCAAGCCAACTTCACGGTGCCAGTTGGGGCTGTGGTCTTTTCTGATGACCCAACTCAGGGAAGACTGGCTTCCAGGCTCACACTTGCACTTGTCCTGAGGATTCAGTTTCTCAAAGGCTAATGCCTGACAATCAGCCTTGCAGGCTTTGAGGCCTCATTAATTCCTTGGCATAGGACAGTTCACAAGGTGCCCCCTGATTACTCGGGACAAGCAAATGGGACAGTGAGAGGAACTCGAGATGGAAGTGGCCATCATTTTCTGGGTAGGCCCAGTCATATTTAAGGAGAGTAATTACAAGATGCAAGAAATATTAGAAGGCAAGATCCTCAGCTCTTTCAGAGGCTGCTCCACTGTCCTGCTTCACGCACCCTCTCTCCAGCCTCAGTAACCACCATCCTGAAGTAGGAAAATCATATTATAGACAACTTCTATACTTTTACCTTAAATTGGCAATTTCATAAATAACACTTTTTTATTTTTAAAAGTTTTATTATATAGGCACGTATATGTATATACGTTGTATATATACATATGTCTCCATCTGGTACCTGTTTTCTTCTGTCAACATTGCGTGCGTGAGTTACATCCATATTCAACATTGGCGGTGATATGGGTAATCTAGCTGATGTAACTTGCTTGCTCTATAATATTTTATTGAATGAATAAGCCACTTATATATGCCCCTAGTAAGGCATATTATTTTTTACCACATACTCTATCACATACAGTGTGGCCATAGATGTGCTTCTAAGTATTCTCTTTGCACAGATGATCTGGACATATAAAGTACACACAACTTCACATTCATTAGCTATGACAAAACTGCTTTTCAAACAGTTAAACTGATTTGTGAACTCACCAGCAAAGTTACAAGTTCTTGTTTCCTAACATTTGAATTTATTGGATGTAGTTGTATTTTTTATTTTGATGGCTATAAAATTCACATTTTATTATGGGGTTAAGTTGGACTTCCCTGATCACTCAGGAGGCTGTGTATATTCAATTTATTTTCATGAGTGAATTTTGAGATTCAGATTTCCTTTTCTGAGGCTTGTGTGTTTTATATAACTTTGTCTCATTTCTCATCGGGCCATTTTTTTTTTTTAATCCTACTTAATTATTCAAGCTTTCTATGTATTACTGTTACAAACCCTTTGTCCAGTATATGGGTGACAGATATTTCTTTTCAATATATGATTTTGCTTTTATTTTTAATTTTTTGTGTCATTATTCATACAAAAGATGTAAGTGTTAAGTCTGAAGTGATCACAGGTCCAAGGAGCAGTTTGGATAGAACCTAGATGTTGATAAGTTGGAAACTATACCATCCAAGTGCTAATCTTTGGATAATTCTCTCTCTCAGTCTCACTGGGTCATAGTTGGACTGAACTTCCTCCCCTCACTGTCGTCAGTGGAGCCAAGTGGATAGTTTTGCCCAATGAGTCCTGACGATTAGTCACACCTACCTCTTCAAGGCTCAATATGCATTCATTTAACAAATGTATTGTCAATAAATAACTATTGTATTTACTGTAAAGTATTTGTTATAGTCTCTGGAGCTTCTCTCTGCCAGAGCCACAAGCAAATTTCATGTTTCGCTCCTCTCACGGGGTAAATGCAGGAGTGAAGAGACCCACACAGTGCAAAAGTGAACCTCTTCCATTGAAATCCATTGGGGTTTGGAAACTATTGCCACAGCATAACATAACCTATCCTGTTCCTGTACACGCTGATATAAACTGAGTGTGAATTCATGTTCACGGAAAAAAGACAGGCTAGATCAGCTGTACTAACACTGCTAACTTGGCACTTTTAAAAATCAAAGTTTCATTTTGTTCTCACGACTGCACTGTGGGCCACACTGCACCATCCCCACACTCCACGATCCACCATCCCCACACTCTACGATCCACCATCCCCACACTCCACGATCCACCATGCCCACACTCCACGATCCACCATCCTCACACTCCACCATCCACCATCCCCACACTCCACCATCCACCATCCCCACACTCCACGATCCACCATGCCCACACTCCTGGCCTCAGGCCAACAGTACAGTCGGTATCTGGAATATTGCCAGTTGCCAGGGCAGAGGAAGATAGTAGGTGACATAATACAAATGAGCTGAGCTTCCTCAGCTGGGTGTGACACACAGTAATTCCACACTATTTATTTTAGTTTAGGTTTCTCAGAAGTAGTCTTTGCACTGACAGGTTATATGAAAGTGACCTCAATACTAAATGTGTGCACTGGGCAGGGTAGGAAAGTGGGGAAGTGGAACTAAAAAATTAAAAAAAAAAAAAAAGAAAGCCATGCAGGGTTACAATATAAAGAAAAATTCCCTAAAGGGAAATTCTGTCTCTAGCCTCAGGGCAACTCTGGAGCTGGGCAAGGGAACCCTGAAAACTGTCCTGACCTGAGGACACAGAACCTGATGACTCCTCCATGTTGTCCATGTTACATGTCCAGAGTCTTGTTATTTTTTTTTTAAGAGTTTCAATGTGATGTAAAATTTCAGCATTTGGTGGAGGTGACTCTAGTCACCCCCAAAGAGTCACAGGTCTGGATTTCAGCAGAGGAAACCCATGAGACTTAGTGCAAATGGCGCAGAGTTCCTAGTGATAAGGACAGGTGATCACTGATGGTTATGGGGTGCATCTCTGTGGCCGGACAAAATACACCTACATTTAAAGAGGCGAGCAAGTTCAATGTCCCACGGTACAGAAGGAGGAAGACCTGACGCCAGTTAGTGAGCAACGCTGATGCCAACCAGGGTGAAATCGGAATTAAAGAGCCTGAGCTCTCAGGCTTTCCAGGGAAAACATCCCGGACAACAGGCTGCCTCCAGGAATGAGTGGCAGTGTGAAGAGAAGACACGTTGGGGGTAGAAGGAAATGAAGAAGAAAGGGGAGAGACAAGAAAGCATACGTAGAACGAGAGGGTTTGGTTTAAACACTAAAAATCCTTCAGAATATGTACATGCTGGTACACATTTTAAAAGTCAATATGATGGGTGAATTTGCAGGTGCTGGTAAAAAATAGTTAATAAATGAAACCAAATCTTTCAGGGGATGCACAAAAATGAAATCAATTGTCGTGCAGGTGAAAACTTTATTTTCAGTAAGATGAAGAGACACCATTGACTTAGGCGGGAAAATGAATAGAGTAAGTCAAACCGGGCTGCAAAGAAAACCGCAGCCAGGGCTGGGAGGGAAGGGAGAGGGCCAGTGCCCTCACCCCCGTTCTCTCTGGAATAAAATCACTAAGTCATCTTCCGAATGGGTGGAAAGAGAAAACCTGGGAGTCAGGTGAGTTTGGGGAACCACGGAGAAGGGTGCCCAAGATATCCCCAGGTTTATGATGAGGCGTGTCGGACAGCGTGGAGGCCGAATGATGATCCAAAGTGAGATGGACCCACAGGTCTCCCCCACATGGTGAGAACATTACACTGCCGTGGAGAAGAGCATTGCAGGCCAGGGGCACAACATGGCAGAAGGGAAAATGGACTGCTCCTTTCAGCTAGGGAGTGACTGAAGCGAGTTGTGTGGCATCCTCTTGTGAGAGGTGTGTAATCAGAGTACAGGAAGGTGAGGCCTTGGTGCAGAGATCAGCCAGAGGACAATTCATGAAATAAAAGACCTGTCAGGAAAGAAATTCTGTACATGGACAGCGTTGAGCTTCTGGATTTCAAGGATTTTATCATTCAGAACAATAAGATGGGGAATACGGCATTAAATTATTATCAAGAAATTATGAAACTGGGGTAAAGTGGAGAGTGCTTTATTCACATAGAGAAATTGGTTTGGCTGGTGAGGTGACCAAGAAATCAGATATAATGTTGTAATTTGGGGGCATAATGTCACATTATATAGCACAAAATGTGGAGTTCTTTGTTGAAACAGCCCAATGAGAGTCTTACTCTCTAGAATGTAATATCTAAAACTATAAATGACAATTAACACCACATTCCCTACCTCCTTACCTAGTTATTCATTATGACTAATGAATGTCATCTCTTTTCCAATATGCAAACTTGGAGGCAAATATCATTGCCCATCAAGAGAGCATGTTTAAAATCTCACATGATGCAGGAAGCGCAGCTCCTCAGAGCTCCCTAATATGTGGCAAATTGAATTGAGCCAGTAAAAAAAGTGCCAGATATCTTTGTTCTTCCTCAAATGCAGTGTGACTAGGGAAAAAGAGGTAGCTGGCCTCAGATCATATGGTATTGATCAATGTTCTTCTTAGATAAACAAGTATAATTTGATGTAAGTTACTATCTATCTTTGTCAAGAAAATACAATTGAACAGTCAGCAGGAAAACCAAATTGCAACTTCACTTAAGCAATAAGACACAGCAGGGAAGGGTATTGTTATATTAAACCCCCTGAAGTGAGTTAATGTGATTATAATGTGGTTTCTTTAAATAAGCCAATTATAGTTGCACAGGTAATGAAATATCAGCATTAGGATATGAAGCTAAATCTTGTATTTTCTCTTTTTCTAAATGTGAATGTTTAAAATGCATCTTCTTTAACATGAAAAATCTCATGTTATTGTCCTATTGTTTACTGAGTCAGAAATGCTTCACTTTTCATTGAATTACTATTTCTTTTATTTATATGTTTAATTTTTCATTCATTTATATAAAATACCAATTGGGGATAAAAGTGGAAATTAAATATGACATAAATGCTACACATATAGTTCATATGTGCAATAATTGTTTTGTTAAAACCATCACATTATAAGCACATTAACTCAATGGCAGGGTAGACTAAGGATTGTTTTATGACAATAGCAGAACCTACTGTGTCTTAATATTTAAAAGGAGATGTCTTCAAGGAGTGTATAATCTGATAGGGGAAAAATACATATTTGGAACAATAACTCAAATGTCAGGAAAAAATATTTTAAGCTCCACAGAGAAATAAAGCTGGATTGTACACGAAATTTAAGAAGGGAGAAATAGCATTTTCTTGAAAGAATATAAGTACACTTCTTAGAAAAGATAATATTTTAAAGAAGCCAAGAAGAATAAACAAAATTCTACTGCCAGAAATAAGAGTTGTCAAGAGGGGAAACCTATACAGTTAAAAGAGCCCTTAAGTTCAGGTAAGTAATGGGCCCTTTTAAATTATTTTTTAATTGGAAGTGAAATAGAAGCATTTTAATGTAATCTTTCTATGAATATGTGCATGTATAATTTTCAATTTATCATTTAAGAAATATTCCCTAAGCATTGACCTTGTTCCATGCATAATGGAGGGAGCTCAGAGGAACGTGACCTGGTATATTAGTGGTGAAAAATACGGGGGAAATCAGGTTAATCTATTGAAGTTAAGACTGAGGGCTTTGCTGATGAACGAGAACAGTGTAAGTGAAAAAAAGCAGAAAAGAGTAACCGCAAGGTTTTGGCCATACCAGCTGAAAGGATGGTGCTGTCAGCTACTACAGAGGCCAGAGAGGAGGAATTTGTAGGCCTGAGAGTCCAAGATGCCTGTGACCCATTTCTTACATAAAATGCTGGAATAAATACCCTTCTTCTAGAAGTTTTTCTGTATTTAGAGACTTGTGGAATTGAATAGGCTTATCCTTTTCCCTTAGAGGAACTGGGAACTAAAGTGAGCTCATTCTTGCAACTTCTCTGCCTGACTATTCCTTCCTCAGCAATGACACAAGCCAACACATCCCCTTTCTTAGCACATAGTGAAGCCCATAAAAGGGCAGGGCCGACCTTCCTGACAATCACTCCCCTCTGATCTGAGTAGACAGTCAGCCATGTGCTTCCCTCCCCTCCCCTTGTATGTAGGAGGTGACATCCTCCTTCACAGACGTTTTCATCACAAAGAATGACTGCCTTTCTTTCCTCAATTCAAAGCAGTTTGGTCACTCTTATAACTGGAGGAAACTGATACTCCTATTTTGACAAATCAGCTTTGAGAAACTTATTTTAACTCGCTTTATATGTTGGAAACACTACACTATTCCGTATTCTCTAAGAGCGTGAAAATACTGATGACTGAATCTCAGAGTCAAAGCATTCTGTCATAGACATACTCTTATTTGACAACGTGAGTGTTAGTTTCTTTGTATCATCATCATTATTATTATTATTGCATAATATTTCGATGTAGCAATTGATTCCTTTTCTGACTGCATTTATGTTTGTTCGTTCTTTACAAGGTTTTTATTTCTAGTCCTTATCTAACATTGCTATTAAATTTTAAGCCTTTTTTATTTTTGTGAAGGCAAAAAAATGGAAACCTAGTGAATACATGTGCTAAAACTAAAAACGGTCAGAACTAAAAACAAAATACTAAGCCTTCCAGCCAACTAAATGGAGTACATGGCTAAAAAGCAACCTCAGGAAAACCTTAAAAACTTGAGTTCCTGACTATGGTGTGAGCGGAAGTGAGATACATTTCATTACACCCACTTCCTGCAGTGGCTTACACACAACCACTGACGGGATTAATGTTAAAATAAAGGTCTTAAGGCTGATGGAACAGACTCCTTGTTACAGTGAGATACAAATTACAAACAGGACCCAGCCCCCTGCCAGGCCCTGATTACGTCAGACACCCCTACCCTTAAGAACAAGCTATGTTCTAACTGCCACAGGAATTTCTTTTGTTCTAACAGCTAAACAAACGCTGGTCTGGAGGTGAACAGAATTAAAACAATCACACCTCATGCTCCACCAGCTGCTCACTAACTGACCTAGTCCCCCAATTCCACAAGTCCTAACTGCAGCTCTGATGAGATTGATTTCAGTAACTTTCATCTGGTAGAAAGACCATAGACTGGTTCTGGCCAGTTAACAGAGCCTGCGTACCTGAGTGGCACTGTGTCCCTGCCTCACCTTTGACAAATTAATTGTCATACATTTAATTGTTAGGTCTTCACTCCAAGTGGACATGGGGCACATGTGACATCCATGTTTGCTCATATGCATATCTGTGACTCTATCTCAAGAACATTCATAGCGTCTCTTGTAAACTGTGGAATATGCATGTTTGACCAAGCCATTCCGCATAAATTCCTATCCCACCCTCTTCTCATATCAATTTCCCACCTTTTAGTTTCTGCTGGAGGCCACTTCCCAGCATGTCAGGGTGGCCACCCTCCAGGTTTTAACCTTTTATAAAAAACAATGGTCTTTGGTGGCACCTGTGGCTCAAAGGAGTAGGGTGCCAGCCCCATATGCCAGAGGTGGTGGGTTCAAACCCAGCCCCCGCCAAAACAAACAAAAAAAAAAATGGTCTTTTTTCTAATTGTACAGACTCATAATTTTTAAGCTGATTGCATTCGGCTGGACATAAGAATCTGAACCTCATTAGAGAAGTGGTGTTTTGCTGTCTAGATGGTGGAATCATCAGCATTGACAGGAATCGAGTGAGGAGAGGATATGTAAAAACCCTGAGTGGTTATCATATGTAAGAGAAGAAAAAAGATTGCATGAAACACTTGATAAAATGGATCAGGGTTAAAAGAGAGAAACTCAGAGTGTATTATGTTCTGGAAGTCTTAGTAAGAGTATTTCAAGAAGGAAGGATTCAGTGCCAAATGACCTAGGGAATTTATGAAATAAAAAGAAAAGTGCGCATTGCATTTGTCAAAAGTAAAGATGTTTGTAATATCACAGTCTTAGTCTCATGAGAAAAATCAGAAGAACAGAGGACAGATCGCAGTGAGCTGTGGCATGTGTAGAAGTGAAATAGGGGCACAAGGAAAGTCAACATTTTGAAGAAATTTGGAAAGGTCTAGAATTACAAGAAAATATGCAAATATCACAGATATGAGTATATTTAAATGTTTATAGAATAGAAGTTGAAGATGCAGAAGGCAGATTAGAAGCACATAGACTATGACCCCTCTGGGTAAAAAGACAGATTTTGGTGGCGTGGTAAAAGAATTACCTTTAGAGTTAGAAAATCATTTATATTATATTTTAAGGGCGAGTAAAAAGAGAATGAGAGAAACCATAGGTAATTTTTTAGATTCAGTAGTTGAATTTGGGGGGGAGAGTGCATATGCAATCCTAGTCTTAAGTTTATAGATAATAAAGTCATCTCCAGAACGTAACCAGTGGTCTTAGTAGAACTGTAGATTTAAGGGAAGTGAAAATATACATAACTGCCTTTCTAAAGAAAAGGAGAAAGGTGTGGCAAAATAGCCACAGAGGAATTTCCAGGCGGCATTGCAGCCCCTAACAAGATTACATAGCATAGATTGAAAAAGAAAACAATCCACGTAGATGGTTAGTGTCTTTATTTTGCTTTTCCTTTATTTTTTTTTCCCCTTGAAGTCTATTTAATAGAGTTTTTTAACCAACTGAATTGATTTAATGTTGGAGATATGCTGGGTATTGATACAGATATCGCCAATGTCATGGAGTTGAACATAAGGAATTGGACATAGCGTTTTATTGATAAAGCAATAAAAATGTCACATTATTGAACAAGGTAGTGTTAATTCTATAAATATAAAATATTTTATAAATATAAAATGATAGTCAAATTTACTATAAATTGGGATTTAATTGTGTTTTCATGATCAGAAACAAAAGTTATTTGAAATATCAACGTATTTCCATTTAACGTCAGGTAAAATAATTACTGTCTGTT
Source organism: Nycticebus coucang (assembly GCF_027406575.1). Classification (NCBI taxonomy): domain Eukaryota; kingdom Metazoa; phylum Chordata; class Mammalia; order Primates; family Lorisidae; genus Nycticebus; species Nycticebus coucang. The sequence goes on along the minus strand of NC_069783.1, from coordinate 143,470,697 downwards.
CTAAATTGATGATTACATAAAGGTAAATGTTTCCAAGCATGTGGGGTTTGTTTTCAGCATGATGCTAAGGGATATATTGCCATTTGTTTGTGCTACATCTACAATAAATTTTGCAATGTACAAACATGTCATTACATTTTTTGTCCCCCAATTCTGCCACATCAAAGGTGGTAAAAAATATCTATTTATATTCAGGGATTAAAATAATACTATTTAGATGCTTGTCACTTCCCTAAAATTATTGCATTTGGGTAATTTAGATTTATCTGATTGATTTATATTAATATTTTAAGCTGACTAAAAGTTTAAATTGAAACTTAAATTTATATTTATTATCAGCTCTCTGTAGTCTGAATGCCCTGGGCTTTTCTCAGCCTGTGGATAGAAATTAGATACCATTAATGATAATTCTGAACTGAGGTAACTTCGTATGTATGTAATCACAGGCTCCAAAACTCCCATTCAAAATTCCATGGAAATAATCATTCAGTGCTACTAGATTTAAAGGCGTAAAATATTATCTAATTTTATTTGCCAACCTACCTGAATCTCATTTCTACTTTGGGTATAAAGCACTGCCATATGTAAAATGACATTTTGGTAGATGTAAATAGCTAGACCTATTATATGCAAAATAATATATTGTTCATATGTATCTTGTACTATATAATTATATATGGGTATATTTATGTGTGTATTTGTGTGTCTAGATACATTTACATGCAGAAAAATATTTATTTTGCCATTACTTAGAGGACTTATTCAGATATTTTTCAGACAAATACACCTGAAGAGGGGATTTCTTATTCACATAAAGAGGGATTTGAGGATGGAAGGAAAAGCACTTAAAACAATCTATTTGGCTTGAGGAGAGAGAATGTGTTGAGCCTTTATGCACAGTGGCTAGAGGAAAAGTCTTAAAAAATTATCCTTTATGTAAACTGGGGGGCGACAGGCTTTGAACCTTCTGCTACTGCTCAGGGAATTAATGGGCTTTTGCTTGTTCGTTGTGTCTTATTTTTTTATTATTATTATTGTTTTGGAAAGATATAGAAAAATAGAGACAAGGAAAGTGATCAGTGATCAAAAATCAAAAACAGAGTCCAACTCTGTATTATAAACCCCACTGGGAGGTTTATTGTGACCTCGTATATAACCATAGCTTTTAAAGTTCTTGGCTGTACCCCGTAAAATAAAACTATATTTCAAATACCCAAACAATTAAAATAGAATTCACTCAAATGTGTGAAGACATAGTGAGGCTGTAATGTGGATGGTATTTAAAAAAACAAATACCCTGGGTGGCACCTGTGGCTCAGTCAGTAAGGCGCCGGCCCCATATACTGAGGGTGATGGGTTCAAACCCAGCCCTGGCCAAACTGCAACCAAAAAATAGCCGGACGTTATGGCGGGCGCCTGTAGTCCCAGCTACTCGGGAGGCTGAGGCAAGAGAATCGCTTAAGCCCAGGAGTTGGAGGTTGCTGTGAGCTGTGTGAGGCCACGGCACTCTACCGAGGGCCATAAAGTGAGACCCTGTCTCTACAAAAAAAAAAAAAAACAAATACCATAAAAAATTAGGGTTTAACTTACTTAACTTTTCACCAGATTAATATACATATACAAGGGCATCTGAAAATGTAAAATGTATAAAGAAAAATAGAAATTATCCATAGACTTACTGAAAAAAAATCTGTTAATATACTTTCTTCCTGTCACTGATCTAAATATATATCTATACCTGATTCTACATTTTTACATATTTATATCTATATGTCTGTATCAAAATCTGTAAGTATCTATAGTTTTTCCAGCTTGACAGTAATGGTATTTTAAGCTGACATTATCTCAGGCGCTGTTCTCAATTCAAATATGTAGTCTTAAAAATCATTGCTTTGCATATATATTCCAAAGATATTTAACTATTATTTGCTCTTTATATAATATGTTGTTTTAAAATTTTCTATAATAAAAATAGAAAGCACAGTCAGTCACTAACCACTTTGAATATCATTTCAGTCCTTTAGGCTGCAATCCTACAGGTGGATGTAATCGGACACTATACAGAATATTAATGTTAATTTATATTTCAAATCTACTTCGAGAAGAACTCACAACAACTTCCAAATTCAGCAGAGTCAGAGAGTAACTCTCAATGAACTGCCAGTGTACTCTATCCATGGGTATTTTCCAAAATACATATCTATTTAAATTTTTTGGTGATAAAATGGCTGAAAACGAAATCACAGCTATTTAATCTGTGTTTCCTTGATATTGAGAAGTAATTCTCCATTAATCTCTGCTGCTTCTACCTCTCCAGGCATTATAGCCCTTGGGTTCTAGAGTTATCTTCTCAAGAATGGTTTCATGAGCCACTCTGGAAAAATAGACAGAGACTCCTTCCGGAGCAAATGTATTTACACTTCCATACAGTGACAATAAAGACAGTAATTCCCTCTGAAATGAGTTAAAGATACCTTTCCCATGAGGCATTACAGGTTAATAAGCATAGAGACGCTTACATTTCAAAGTAATAACGATGATGTGTGTCTAACGAAGGGAGAGGGGACATGTCTGCCAGCAGTCCTTTGATAGAGCCAGCCTTCTACATGCACGATTCCTCTCCTATGACATTTCCCTCCGTATGTTCATGTACCACTTGGCACTCATCATGTTGCCAGTGGAAATTGGGATTTGGAGAACTGATGGAAGATGTTGCTGCGGCTAATCCTTTCACTCTGAATAATAAACTCTGTCTCTTATCCAGAGGTCAACTGTCCTTGCATCACATGAAACTATAAAATTATGGCCAATTAGCTAGATGTCTGGAGCAGTGAAACCACGGAGCCTTTGTTTCTGATTGGACACCGGCATGGCAGATTATTAGCATGGTTGAAATTATTTTATGTATTGATTACCAATTTGTATTTTGTGGTCTATAAATTGTCTTTTAATAGGTTTTCCTGACATTTTGAAAGTGGTCTTTACAGTATTACTTAATGTATATGGTGATGTATGAGAAATATAAACCCTTTGTTGTATCTGCCCCTTTGGTTATTTGCCTTTTAGTTTTATTACATTTTTCAGTTTGCTTTGCAGTTTGAGACAAATTTACCAGGTTTATGTTTTATTAATTTTACTAATTTTATGAGTAGAAAAAGAATTTCTGATACAAAGACTTCTTTATTCTTCTAGTTTGAACTTTAATCAACTCATAATAAAAGTTATTCTCTAGCTTTGTGATGAGTTTTATTTTGAAATTTAATCTTCAACGAATCTGGAATGTGTTTTGGTATATGGCATACCATCAACATTTAATTATAAAATTGCCAAATCTACTACCCCTTTCACAACACTGTTATTTGAAAAGTTTCTAACTTGAGTAGCTTTTGGTGTTTTCTTATAGATCTATTTCTTAACCTAATGTAAAGGTTAAAATAGTTTTGCATTCAAAAAATCCCATAACCTTGATTCTTTTATCAAACAGATAGAAAGTTAAATTCTAATGTAAATATACAATTCAAACAAAGTACTATGGTAATTTAAAAATAGTTTAAAGGTACTTCTATAATTTATTCATTTAACAAATACTTTGATTACACACTAGACATTTCTCTCTTCACCACAGGTTCTGCTTTAACAATCCTGATATGTTGGATACCAAGACCAGGCACGTTTTCAATGCCTTTCTGAGAATCTATGTTAAGCACAGTTTAAAAATCCATTTTATACATATTTGAAAGTTGATGATACTTGATTTATATAGACGTATTCATTTCACAGAAAAAAAACAAATTGCTATGTCAATATTTACAAAAATAAAGTGAATTTCTTTAAAGAAAAGTTTGGCTTTGTGATACTAACAGAAGAGATGACCCTTCTCTTTGATGTAAAAAGTTAATCTTGAGCTTTGCTTGGATACACATGTATTAATAAGACAGAGCCGAGTCACTCTGCAGGATAAAGAGAATTTATATTATTTATCATTCTCAAGAACAAGATCTATAGAGTGTAAATAACTACCATTGATAGTTGCCAGATGAACTTTAAAAAGAGAAATACATAATATATTAAAAATGTTAAGTTTTCACTAAAAAATAAAGAGATATCAAAATACCAAATATGCAGTGAAAATAATTTTCTAAAGGATAAACATGTAACTAACACTTGTACTAGTCAGAGTACTACCCTTATGAATGACCCTTTTCTTGTTCTTTGTAATCACTGCTCCCCATCAAAGACAAACATTAAGATGATGTGTAACACAGTGATGGGTTTTATTAGTCTGCTTGTGAAGTTTTCAAAATTCAGTATAAAACTCTGTATCTGGTTTCTTTCATCCATGAGGTCTTGTCAAGTTCACCTCAGAGTTCTATAGAAGAATGTCTCAACTTTGCACTTTTCCCATTTTGGGGTGGACAATTCTTGTGATGGGACTGTCCTGTGCATGGGAGAATGTTACTAACATCACTTGCACCTACCTAGTAGAAACCAATAAAATTCCTACAATTGTGACGACTAAAACTGACTCCCAACATTGTGAAATATCCATTAGGTATCAAATTACCTCCAACCGAAAATAGGATTCAAGTGAATATGTCAAAAACCTGAACTATGTATTTGCTGCTATGAACATGCTGCTGCATACCTTATGTCATCCACATGCAAACTTGTTTGGTACATGCAGAGGGGCAAAATTACTGAATCAGAGGAGATGTCTTAGTGGTTATGCTAGTTTTCTAGAATGGATGACTCAATTTACTTTCCCATCAAAAATGTGTGTTATCGTTGCTATATGACACTTGGTGTTTCAAGCCTTAAATTTTAGCCCTTCCAGTATTATCTCATTGTGGTTTCCAACTTACAATATTTTCCTTATAACTACTTTTGTATGTATGTCCCCCTCAAGATATTTTGTCTACCCTATATATTTTAATCTTTTGTTCTACAACTTTAACTGCTTTATCTTTCATATTAAGAAGTACAGACCATAAGAAATTAATATGTTATGTAGGGTAAGATGAAGTGTATTTTTACCTCATCCTACATAGATATCCAATTGATACAGTTGTTTAATAAAAGACTGTTGTACTCCCACTGAAATTATATGTCATGCAATTCACTATATCCTGACATTGTGATATTTATGTTAAAAATTAAGTAATTTGTGTGACAGCATACCCCTGCTTATGTGGAAGCATTGCAAAGGAAGGCTTGTACTAAACAGTGATCTGGCTGATGACAATCTTCCACCAGTTTTGATACCTGGACTCAGGTCAACATGGAACTCACTGAATATGTCCTACTGGTAAAGACCATTTTGCTCCCTTACATTGAGGACAACCTAACTCATTATACTCTCTCTTTATTTCTCTGCATAAGTCCCTTTTGTTTTAATAGTGTTACTACTCTAGATTCTTATAGATAAGATGAAAATATGGAGACAAATTCTTTATGCATCGACTTCTGTCTCTCGTTTGTTCTCGTCACCGAATACAGGCATGTGTTGAACCTCCAGGCCACTGTCCAGATTCCCATATGTACCAGGTATGAATGTTCTGATGCCAACAGCCCCGATATTTTAATTTTTGTCAAAATGTTACTAAAGACAGCTTATAACATCAGCCACTCTTGGTAACTTGAAGTATTAATAAACTACACCTATTGTATGTGTCTAAGAATCACAGAGTCTAAATTATCAAGGGTCAACATTTTTTTGACTGATATAAAAAGTCCTCTAAAATATGGAAAGTTTCTAAAATGACTACCTTAAAAGACCTTATGAAGACAAATAAATATTAATACCTAAATAAGCTAAAAAAAAATAACCCACATATATAAAATACCAATACATTGTGCATGATATGAAAATCAATAGGACCTGCCCAGTGCTGAAAAACAAAGGACTAATGGAATTAACCCTAAACTCTGCTTCTCTCTTGACTCAGCTTTGGTTGTCTCCCTTCTGACCTCTGTACTCTGTCACTGCTCCGTCACCTCCTGCTGCACTTTGCCAGAACCCCTTCTCTTACTGCTACCCCTTTCTTCAGGATTTTCTATCTGTTGGCATGTAGGTGCTCACAGTACTCTCTTAGGATCATTTAAATTTCTGCAGCATCTGTTGTAATGTCTCATTGTCACCTCCAATTTTATTTATTTGTTTATTTTTTCATTTAGATGCCTTATTTCTTCCTGAAATGTTTTTTTTTTTTTTCAATTGTTGGGGATTCATTGAGGGTACAATAAGCCAGGTTACACTGATTGCATTTGTTAGGTAAAGTCCCTCTTGCAATCATGTCTTGCCCCCAGAAGGTGTGGCACACACCAAGGCCCCTTCTTTTTATCTTCTGTCTTTTTTTCTTGGTCTGTCTAACAGTTTGTCAATTTTCTTTATGATACTAAAAAATCAATTTGTCATTGATCTTTTGTGTTTTTTTGTTTTGGTTTCATTTATTTATGCTCTGAATTTTATTACTTCTTCTCTTGGGCTAATTTGGGGTTCAGTTTGCTCTTGTTTTTCTAATTCTCAAAGGTGCATCATTGTGTTATTTGAATTTTTATGCTTTTCTAATGTAGGCCCTTATTGCTATACACTTTATTCGTGGTATTGCATTTGTTAAGTCTCATAGGTTTTTACATGTTGTGTTTTCATATCCCATTATTTTTAGTCTAGGTATATCTTTACAGGTGAAGTGAGTATCTCATGAGCATCGTATAGTTGCATCTTTTCTTTTTAATCCATTCAGCCACTCTATGTGTTTTGAATGGAGATTTTAGTCCGCTTACATTCAATATTATTACCGATAGGTAGGAACTCACTTCTGTAATGTTAATATTTGATTTCTAGTTGTTTTGTGGTTTTCCCTTTCTTTTTTCCTTCATTCCTGTTTTCCTTTGTGTAAAAGTTGATTTTTTTCTCATAGGATGTTTTAATTTCTTGCGTTTCATGTTTTGCTTAACTTTTATAGGCATTTTGATTTGAGATTACAATGAAGCTTGCAAAAGAGATCTTCTAACCAATTATTTTAATTATATGACAATTTTCCTCTTCTTTAAAAATCAAATAAACAAAAAAATCAAAAACAAAAATCAAATAAACAACAACAAAAAGAAAATTGAAAGAAACTCTGCATTTTTCTTTCATTACTCCTTTATCTGCACTTTTCACATTTTCTGTTTTCATTTATAACTTTTGATACTACCTTTTAAAGCATTGTAGTTGTTATAATTATTGATAGATTTGCCTTTTAGTCATCCTAGTCAAGTTATAAGTTGTTTATACATCACAAGCACAACAATAGAGGATTCTGTATTGGTGCATTGACTGCTACCAGTACTATAGCAGTACCATGCAGTTTTGGTTATTATAGCCTTACAGTATAATTTGAAATCAGGTAAGGTGATGCCTCCAACTTTTTTGTTTTTGCTTAGAATTGGATAGTTGGGCCTTTGTTTTTGTTGTTTTCATATGTACTTTAGGACTTATTTTTTTCTAATTCCGTGAAAGATGACATTGGAATTTTAACAGGAATTTTATAGAATCTGTAGATTACCTTGTTCAGTACAATCATTTTCACAGTACTGATTATTCTAATCCTTGAGTATGGGTAGTTTTCCTTTTGTTGGTGTCATTTATTATTTATTTCATCACTGTTTTACAGTTTTTCTTGTAGAGATTTTTCACCTTCTTGATAAATATATTCCTAGGTATTTTTTTTGTAGTGATTGTAAGTGGGATTGAATTTTTGATTATTTTCCTCAGCTTGGTTGCCATTGATGTGTAGAAATGCTCCTGATTTTTGTAGATTGATTTTGAAACTTGAGACTTTACACAAAGTTGCATGTTTAATTATATCTAATCACATAAGGTATCTGAGGCATGGTGTACAAACAGACCATAAAATAACTTATGTTTCTTCACCTTCAGGACCCAATCAAAATATTCATTTCTTACCAACTTTATAATGAGAAAATATTTTTTTCTTCTTCTTTTTTTTTTTTTTTTAACTGTTAGCCTCATTGCAATCTTGGCCAAATCTTCTGACCTTTCAAGTGCAGGAGATAAACCACCTTGATACAAGCTTACAACATCAGTTAGTCCCCTTAAAGTTTCTGTTTTTTATACAAATCTACATTCTTGTGACAAAGTGTTATAATTTTTGCGCCCCTAACTTCTTAAAACTATGCAAGCATTTAAAAAAATAACCTTAAAATTAATCTGGGGATATTTTTTCCAATTAATCATTCAGGAAGACAAACAAATCTATCTGATTAATACTTTTGGGCATCTTAATATAGACCAACCCTGTTTCCCAATGTTTAAATGTTTTTGCACCTCTGGGACATAAGATTACTAAACAATTCCTATTAATTTGACAGATACTAGAAGTTTTCTGGTTTTCTAATAATCTGATTTGTTCCTTTTACCTGTACAAAATTCTTACTCTTCTTTTTCTTGCCCACACTGAAACTTTAAATAACTGTGGCCTCTATGTGGAAAGACAGGGTCATAAATTTCCAGGACATTTGCTAGAATTTAAGAAGTTTAAGCCTGAAGAAAGATATAACAATCTTTGTCTACTAGCAAATCTTGGACAGCTGTTTTCTCTCCTACTTTGAAACTTTGACAGCCCTATGAAAGCTCAGAAATAGAGTTTATTATTCCCTAATGAAAATAACCATTAATAATCTACAGAACTCAAATGAGACTGCAGGAGTGGTAGAAATTCAACAAGCTGTGATGCAAAAGAGAAGAACTTTGAATATATCAAGCTCACAGGACAAAACCTGTGCTAACTTAGAAAAAGAAGAATGCACCTATTTGTATCAGGATATATAGTGGATATTTTTCAACATAAATTAGGAGAACTAACAAGAAATTAGAAAAAAATAAATAGTACACAAATTTATATCAATTTTCTCTTCTCTACAAACTCAAAGTAAAAATGAAATCTGTTCTCTTTGTTTAATCAAGGATCTTGAGTAAAGTATTTTGTCCAAGGCATTCTGATTATTCTGATTTTAATATTTGTTTTCTGCAGGACTGATTACCCTGTTCTCTCCAGAGTCTTAAATGCATGGGCACATCAACCTGCTGACTGATACTTTAAATTCAATTATAAAAACAAAAGTCACAAGAGCCCTGGTAGCTTCAGTCATCAACAAATCTGGGACTATGATCAATGAATGATATTGATAGACAATTCTGACCAAATCTAAATATGGTCAATAATAATACCCAGTCTCCCTGTTAAACAAAACTGGAGACTGGGGAAAAGACCTTGAAGACCTAAAAGCTTTCAACATTAATCCTCGTATCACTTTAGCAACTTCTTTTATTTTCCCCATCCTTTCTGGTAGACTCATAACTTCATGCACACATGGCTGAACACACACTGTTCAAACAACTGCCACTAACCCACAATTACAAATTTTCTCTCATGTAAGAACTGGTTTGACCATTCTTTGCACTAACTGAACTTCACCTTTTTTTCTCATGCTTAAGCTCTGAAATATTTCATCTGTCTTCTCCAAGTCAGATTTCTCATTTCGAAAGGCTCTCATGCCATACTGTTTTAAAATATGGCTTATGAAACCCTCCAGCTGTGAGAGACACAGGACAGGGAGAAAGAAACCCCCACATACCCTTCTTACCCTTCTCACTACATGACAAGCTTCCAGGGTGTCCTACTCTGATAATACCTTACTTTTTCTTGTCCTGCTCTGCAAATTCTTCCTAGATCAGAATGGAGAACTCAGAGATGAAAACATCCTCATATTCCTATTTGATTTTTGACAAAACAGATAAAAATCTACACTGGGAAAAGAATCCCTATTCAATAAATGGTGCTGAAATAACTGGATAACAACAACAAAAATAAAGAAATAAGACCTGATGAAATTAAAATGCTTTGTACAACCATAATACAATCAATAGAATAAATAGACAACTCACAGAATGGGAGAAAATATTTGCATGCTATACATTTGATAAAAGACTGATAACCAGAATCTACAACATCTCAAGCAAATCAACAAGAAAAAATTGAACCTTATTCTGAAATAAAAAAAAATATATACTCCCCACACTAAAGTTCAAACACCACCATTAAAAGTGGGCAAAAACATGAACAGAAAAATTTTAAATACAGATAGCCTAATACCCAAAAAACACATAAAAAAATGCTCAACACTCTAATCATCAAATTAAATACAAATCAAAACCACAGTGGGATATCACCTAACTCCAGTGAGAATGGCTTTTATCAAAAAGTCCCACAATAGGGTGGCACCTGTGGCTCAGTAGGGTGCCAGCTCCATACACCAAGGGTGGTGAGTGCAAGCCAACTCTGGCCAAACTGCAACAAAAAAATAGCCAGGCATTGTGGCAGGTGCCTGTAGTCCCAGCTACTCAGGAGACTGAGGCAAGGGAATTGCCTAAGCCCAGGAGTTGGAGGTTGCTGTGAGCTGTGTGATGCCACAACATTCTACCAAGGGTAACAAAGTGAGACTCTGTCTCTACGAAAGAAAGGAAGAAAGAAAGAAAGAAGGAAGGAAGGAAGGAAGGAAGGAAGGAAGGAAGGAAGGAAGGAAGGAAGGAAGAAAGAAAGAAAGAAAGAAAGAAAGAAAGAAAGAAAGAAAGAAAGAAAGAAAGAAAGAAAGAAAGAAAGAAAGAAAGAAAGAAAAGAAAGAAAAGAAAGAAAGTCCCACAATAACAAGCGCTGGCGAGGATGTGAAAAAAAAGGAACACTTATGCACAGTGTTTGTGGAACTGCAAACTAGTACAACTTCTACGGAAAATAACATGGAAATACATCAAGTAACTTAAGGTAGACCTACAATTTGATCCAGCAATCCAACTACTAGGCATTTACCCAAAGGAAAAAAAAGACATTTTATCAAAAAGACATTCTGCACTCAAATGTTTATCCATAGTAATAGCACAATTCACAAATGCAAAGATGTGGAAACAACTTGTGTCCATCAATGCATGAATGAATTAGTAAAATATGGTATGTGTATACCATAAAGTACTACTTAGCTATAAAATATGATGATCTAGTATCTTTTATAACAACTTGGATGGAACTGGAGATCATTCTTCCAAGAAAGATATCACAAGAATGGAAAAACAACCACCACCAATACTCCATACTAAATTGGAATTGGTCAATCAACACTTACGTGCACATATGGAAGTAAAACTCCAGAGAAATCAAGTGGGGGAGGTATGGGTTATTCACACCTAATGGGTACAATGCACATAAAGCGTACACTTACAACTTTGACTCAAAGTGCACAAGAGTAAATTATGTATCCAAAACTAGTGTACCCCTGTAATATGCTGAAATGTTTTAAAACACAAATTAATAATTTTGAAAATGGATTGTGGTACTCTAGTTGATTTTGTGCTACATAATTGTTTTGAAAATGTTGCTTTGCATGGTAAATGTTATGCAAATTTAAATGTACAATCATATGTAAATAATATTGATTTTATACATTGATCTTGTATTAAGGCAGTTTACTAAATTTATTTAAATTTACTTATAAATTTTAATAGTTATTGTGAAGATTCTTTTACACAAATATGTTGTCAGTAAATAATGAGGAGTTTCTTTCATTTATTCAAATTATTAATTCTTTTTCTCCAGGCTAATTGCATTGGCTAGAGACCCAAGTGCAATGTTGAAAGACAGCATTGATAACCAGTGCGTATATCCTATACAAAGAGAAAATTTTAATACTGAAGTATGATATTTGTGATTGGTTTTATTTTTTGGTAGATATCTTTCTAAAATGTTAAAGTTTTTTTTTTTCCTAATACTTCTTTGTTAAAAAGTTTTATCTTGAATGCACTTTAAATGTTTTTTTCAAATGTTTTTACTTTATCTACCAAAATGTCATGATTTTTCTTCTTCTCTTCTGACTAACATGGTAAATGTATAAGGATTTAGACAGTGGTTCTCAACCTGTGGGTCATGACCCACAGGCACTGTATTAAAGGGCCACAGTATTAGGAAGGTTGAGAACCACTGTTTTAGAAGTTTGATCACCCTTGTATACCTGGAACAATACAACTTAGTCATGAGGTATTATGCATTCTATACATTGCTAAACTTCATAAAGTTTTGTTGATAATCTGTTTATATACATTCATAAGGGACTCTATGATGTCTTATAAGTTTCAAGTTAAAGTAGGAGTCACAAAATAAACTTGAACATAATTCCTACATTTTCTATTTTGTGAAAGAGTCCACATAAGCCCGTTATTTTTTATTTATTTATTTTTTTTTTGTGGTTTTTTGGCCGGGGCTGGGTTTGAACTCGCCACCTCCAGCATATGGGACCTGCGCCCTCCTCCTTGAGCCACAGGCGCCGCCCATAAGCCTGTTATTATTCCTTCCTCTAATATGTGGAGGAATTCAACTTTGAAGGCATTTGAGTCACTTGACTACTTACTTATTTACATAGATGACTAATCTTTGTTTATTTTTATTTAAACATTTTATTAAATACATTCGGGTTATTTTTCAAAATTAATTCTATTTTATGTTACTAATGTCTAAAGAATCTGTAGAAATGTATTTTTAAGCAGTCTTATCAGACTAATATTAATGATAGTTTTGTCAAAAAATAACTTTTGTTTTGTTTTGTTTTGGACATGTAATTCTGTTGCTCCAGGCTAGAATGCCATGGCATCAGCCCAGCTCACAGAAACTTAAAACCCTAGGACTTAAGTGATCCTCCTTCTTCAGCCTCCCAAGTAGCTGGGACTAACTACCTATGCCCACCATAACATCCATCTAATTTTTCTATTTTTAGTAGAGATGGGGTCTCAAATCCTTGAGCTCTAGTGATCTTCCTGCCTTGGCCTCCCAGAGTGCTAGGATAACAGGCATGAGCCACCACTCCCAGCCTGTTGGATCTCTTTAACTTAGTTTGTCTCTATTTTGTTATTTTTTTTTTATTTTCCTCATATATTTTATATTTAATTGCCTTTCCCTTCATAATTTCTTAGAATGTATTCATACACCATTTATTTCAAACTTTCTTTTAAATGTGTGCATTTATGATTGTGAATCCCCTAATATATACAAAGTCCAGTCCTTAAGCTTAAACATGCTACATTTTTTATCATTTAATAAAAAATATAATGTGATTTAAATTGAAAATGCATCTGTGACCCATGATTTATTTAAGAGTACCTTATTTAATTTCGAAGATTTGGTGTGTGTTTTGCTGCCCTTTACTATTGTTATCAATGTTGATTTTAGCTTACTGCCACCTAATTCTATATATGGTCAATTTTGGTAAATGTGAAGCAATAAGTTGAAAAGAATATCCTGTAGGTATAATGTTTTAAGTCCCCTAGTTAGGTCAAATGTGGACATTGTTTTAATCAGGTATTTTACTCACCTACCAGTTTTCCCAGGGGAAATATGAATGCCATGAACTTGTCTCTAACACTGTGAACTTGCCTTTTTCTTCTTTTGTTCTGTCAATTTTTGCCCGGTGAATTTTAAAGCTGTGTTACTGAGTCTATAATAATTAGAACTCTAATGAAGGATTTACATTTTTACCATGATCAAATATCCTTCTTTATCTCTAGTATTTCTATTTGCTTTAAGATCTGATTTCCTGAAATTAATAGCTACAGCAACTTTACCTTAGTCAATATTTTCATGGTATAAGCCATTTTTATATCTCTATGTCCTCAATATGTTTAGTTTACATACTTAGGTTTTTTTGCTTGTTTTGTTTCAGCCTAAATAATTTATATATAATTATCATTGCATTTAATTTAGTTACTAATAGCTGTGGTAAAATCTTCATGTTCTTCAAACACGTTTAAATTGCCTTTTTGTCCTCTGTTTCTTTCTTGCAGATTAATAACGTACTTTTATTTTATGTAATATTATTTGTTTATTAGTGTGTTGTTTTTATTGTTCATTTGGATAACATATAAGATAAAATGACTATTAAATTATCCCAGTCAAATATAAATTAATATTTTATTATTTCCTATACAATATGATGATCTTAAACCTTTTAAGCCCATTTAACTTCTTAGAAATTTTATTATTTCCATATATTTTAATCCTATACATACTTAAAAATACAATTATTAAAATGACCTTAACCAGTATATAGCTATCTTTATTTCTGAAGTACTGCAGGTGTATGTTTCTTCATAAGATCGCTTTGTGTCTAGTAATTTTACTTTAGTACTCACTTTTGCATATGACTGCTACTGACCAGTTTAGTTTTGAATTTAGCCCATTTGACATTGAAAGGGTATATTTTTCTCTATATAAAATTATACTATGGCAGTTACTTCCTTTTAACACTGTTCTAAGGGTAGATATGAATATTTAAGTTAAAATTAGATTATAGATTGATGCTATTAAATATAATTAAATATAGCAATAAAGTGTGATCATATTGGCACCAAAAAATAGCCCCTATCCTCTCCGCATCATTCATCAAACAGAGTGCAGTTCCACCTCTGACCCTTTGTTGATCATTGTTAGTTTCTACCATAAGAAAACTGTACAAACTGGATGCCTTAAAACAACAGAAATTTCCTGTCTCAAAGTTAAAGATGATAATAGTGTGTGATCAAAGTGTCAGCAGGATCACATTTCTAGAACCTGTGGGGAATCCCTTCTTTCTCTTCCTCGCTTCTGGGGGATTGCTCACAATCTTTGATGCTCCTCTGTCTTCACATGGTATTTTCTCCATGTGCCTTCACACATCATCTTTCAGTAACAGCATCGCTCACAGCAGAATCTGGACCCACCCTTCTCCAAGTAGCCTCATCTTAACTAATTGTATCTGCATGGCACTTTTTCCACATGTCATGTTCTGAGAAACTGGGGTCAGGATTTTAAATTATTATTTGTTTTTTTTTCTTTTTAGCAGAGGAGGATACAGTGAAGGGACATAGATTCCACTTCATAAGGGTGAAATGATGACATACTAAAATAAGAGAATCTGAGATAAAAACTTTGCCATTTAGGAACATAAATTCTGCCAGAGTAACTTTTCTCCAGTATTATTAACCCTTGACTTTCTCAAATTTTAATGATTTTAATTACATTTTTAATTAATATCAGTTAAAAAGGCATATGAAGTCTGGGCATAGTGGCTTACCTGTAATCCCAAAAACTTTTGGGAGACCAAAGCAAGAGGATTGTTTGAGGACAGGCCAGGAGTTCGGGAATAGCAGGAGAACATAGTAAAATCCTTTCTCTATAAAATTAAAAAAAAAAATTACAAAATCATCGGGGAAATAATGAGAATCCAAATTTACAGAAAACAAAAAAGATTATCTGGGCCTGTTGGGGCACACAAAGAGTCTCAGCTACTTGGTAGCTGAGGCGGGAGGATTTCTTGAGCCCTACAGTTGGAGGCTACAGTGAGCTGTGGTGACACCAATATACCCTAGCTGAGGCCACCGAACAAAACACCATCTCAATTTTTTTTTAATTTAAAAAGGTGAATGAATACATATGTTTCACATTTTTAATATATAATTGCTTGATTTGCTTTTTTAAGTAAAATAATTCGTGAACAATTCTGGAAATCTTAACTAAAGTTCCCATAGGTATTGCATTTTTGGCATTTAATTTAGTTTGATTTTGTTTTAATACAGACACCAATATGATTTTTGTCTTTTTGTAATAAAGCTGCTTATTTTTATCAGAAGCTTAGAGAAATTTTTTAATTTTCAAAAATTTAAAACAAGTAACGTTTATCAGTTATATCTGACATTTTGATCTTCATATGCAAATTTTTGTTGAATTCAGGAAATTAATAAGAATTTTCCCTTTGATAGCAACTAGTAATCTTGTTATTATTTATATTTCATTAGTCTGGCATATGCATTTATCTGCATTGTGCATTGCTTCCTTTAGGAACTAACACCATTGATGTTGTTTGATATTTCATGTTTTGTTTTCTACAGCAATTACATTTCTTCCTGTCATTTTTGTTTCTTTGAATTTTTCAAGATTTCCTTTTTTTTTTTCCTCCATTGGTTTGCTTTTCTTTCATGTCTTCTTTACTTCTTACTGTCTGTAGTTATTTTTTAAAAAACTTTTTATTTTTTCATTCTTCTAGAAATTACCTTGTATGTTGCTTCAATATGGTCTGTGAATATTAGAATCTTGACATACAAATAAAAGAAATCTTGGAAAGATCCATCCATGTTTAGAATTTTATTAGTGATAACCTGTATTAGGGCATCCTCAAGACTGTCCAGACCCTAGAAATAGATTGATGTCAACCACTTGATTTTTGTTTGCAATGGGAATAGATATTTACGTATTTTCACTAAAGATAGATCAAATCCAAATATGTGATAAAACATCTTAATTGTCTGCACCACAAATTAATAAATAACTTAATTGTAATTTAATTATGTGACTTCTTATTTGGGGAGATCTTAGACTAGCTTTAATTGACCTTTGTTATAGTTAGGAGTCTGATATGATTGCACTCTGGGTGGAAATTATAAATTTTACCATAGGTCAGAAACTAGGAAATGTTAAGGAAAAAAATGATTAGAATATCCCCTCTCTTCGTAAGAATTGTAGCTCAGAAATTTTCTGTGGTTATTTAGTGACATCCTGGTAGGAAATCTATGTCATTTATCTTTAATGACTACAAATAATGCCAACTATGGGATACAAATGTTTTGATATCTTTGAATTGTTTGAGCTTTTAATTCATAGGGACTTATAAGTATAACTTTAATTCATAGGATCTTGGGATATCTTTGAGTTATTTGGAAATTTGTACATAATAACTTTTTTTTTTTGAAAAAGAGCCTCAAACTGTCCCCCTGGGTAGAGTGCTGTGGCATCACAGCTCACAGCAACCTCCAACTCCTGTTCTTAAGCTATTCTCCTGCCTCCGCCTCCCAGGTAGCTGGGACTACAGGCGCCCGCCACAATGCCTGGCTATTTTTTGGTTGCAGCCGTCATTGTTGTTTGGCGGGCCCGGGCTGGATTTGAACCTGCCAGCTCAGTTGTATGTGGCTGGTGCCTTAGCTGCCTGAGCCACTGGTGCTGAGCTTAAAGGAACTTAAAAGGAATATAAAACTTTGAGCATTTTCTTTTTCAACTCCTGGATTCTCTATCTCAATGTGATAAAAAAAAAAAATAGGAAGAAAGAAAGAAAGAAAAAAAGAAAGAAAGAAAGAAAGAAAGAAAGAAAGAAAGAAAGAAAGAAAGAAAGAAAGAAAGAAAGAAAGAAAGAAAGAAAGAAAGAAGAAAGAAAGAAAGAAAGAAAGGAAAAGAAAAAAAGTAAAAATTGTCAAATCCAGGAAAAGAAAGCCCTCTTAATTTGGAAAAATGGTAAAATACCTTAGAAATTATAAATATTATAAATACTTAAGGTAAAATAGTTTGGCACCTCAATTTAGAGGAGATTGCCTAAATTTTGCCATGATTATTGCCAGATATAAACTGATTTATCAAATTATGATTTTAATAAATATAAACTATAGAAACACAGATAATTATTTTGAAAGTGACTTTAAAAACTGGTATAACTCAGTTATTCTGGAACTGGAAAAAGCAAAAATGTTTAAAAAAGAAACCCCAAACTGACGCCAAGTTCTTAAAAGATTTGGCTAAACTCATGCAGCCAAAATTATAGCAGTTCTGTGCATAGGTCCTATGTCCAGCAACAGTGAGTTATGCCCTTAAGAGTATTTATTACATTATATATAATGATATGAATGGGATATTCCAGAGTTCCTTAAAAATATGAATATTGTTAAGTTAGGGCAAAGATTCCAGTGTATCACAACAAGCCCATGTGTAAATCATTACCCGTGTCACTGTAAGTTATGTCATGAATGATATCTTGGGTTGCTCCTCATAAACACTTTGAAAAAGTATTTTTTCAAAATATTATTATAAGAAACCTACCAACCTCTGGAATAGCAAAAGAAACAAATGTTTCACATGTGTTGGTCTTGTAGATACTAAAAAACAAAAACAAACAGGAAAACCTAAGGAACTCTAACATCAATAGTTCTAAAATTTAACTGACAAGGCAAGATCCATAACTACAGTTTTTTTCATCACATTTTAAAAATACAAAAAGGTATAAAAAATAAATTATTCTACCATCTAGGATTAATAATTTGCATAATTTTTACGTAAGATTTTTAAAAAGATATATTGTTTAATTCACCCTTTTTTGTCTTCCTAAACAATCAAAATTCATGTTTTAAGAATTAAAGGAAATAAAGAAAAACATCAGTATTTTAGAAAGATTTAATAAGATATTTTAAGACATTTCAAGTAATGACCACCAAAAGCTTGTACATGTAAAAGGCAAGACATACAAAAAGAGGTGGAGAGGAACATAAAGGATTGAACTCTAAATTTCCAGACTTTGTTTTCCCCCAATTCAAAACAAGCCCATATAATTACATCATTAACCAGAACAGCTAATGCTTCCCACCTATTGCTGCTCAATTATGTCAAGAGTACACTCAGTACGCATCTTAAAATAGATAATTATAATAAAAGATACAAGGACAACATTAGGAACTGAAAGTGATAAAAAATGAAAGAAGAGACTTGTATTTATCTTGATATATAGAAGGAAGAAAAAGGGTCAGACTTCGGTTGTACATATTTTTTTTTCTTTATGGAACAAATCTCTGGTATTAACAAATACATGGTAGCGGGCATTGGGGCAGGCGCCTGTAGTCCCAGCTACTTGGGAGGCTGAGGCAGGAGAATCGCCTAAGCCCAGGAGTTGGAGGTTGCTGTGAGCTGTGTGATGCCATGGCACTCCACTGAGGGTGATAAAGTGAAACTCTGTCTCTACAAAAAAAAAAAAAACAAATACATGGGTTATAAAAATCAAGTTGATAAGTGCTAAAGATTCTCTCTATTCCATAGTTACAATAACGAATGCAAAGATTGTTATAAGCCTGTGGTGAAATAGTGGTTTAGCCGGGCAGAGGGCAGGGTGCACTGTGCCTGAGTTTGATTACAAAATAATTGCTTCAGAATTTTTGGATTACAGTACTTGAAAAGGGATGATTACACAGAAGGATTCTTTAACTTCAAATACTGGGAGATGACTTTCAGTGTTGTGTGTTATTAGCAAATAAGTATACTGCTAAAACCTCATTACATTTTCTTTAAAAAGTCATTATAGAGTACCTAAAGAATTTGTGGGTCTCTCAGAGACTAGAGATGACAATGAATGGGTCTAGAAATGTGCCCTATTGGCTTGTTGGGATAGAGTGCTCAAACGGATCTGAAATATATTGAGTGAAGCTGTGTTGGTAACATCTTCACAGACATAGGGAAGGCAATTTTATATCTTAGCTGAATCATATGGTAGAAATAAGAGATGAGAGATAATACGGGACTGAATATGAACATGGGGCAGCTTCAATTCAACATTGCTTTAATACAATAAGAGTTTCTTTCATAGTCATTCTTATTAAAATTATAATTACAAGAAGAATAAAAAACCAGTAGGAAAAATCTCAAAATGTCTTTTAGAAAATGAATGATATTTTGTTTGCTGTTTGTATATTTGCTTCTTTAATTATCCGTGTGAAATTATTAATAGCCATTCAACCTGTGTGTGATAAGATTCTGAAGGGAGAACAATTCATAACAAACAAATCTGAAGACACTGGTGTCCACCATCTTATACTATTTTAAGATTACTACCTTTGAAGACTTATATTCAGTAGGTGTGACGCCAACAAGTTTGTGTGGTGATTCATAAATGAAGTAGTGTGAGTATAAGGGCACACCCTCCAGAGAGTTTCATTTATCAGAATAAAAAAGTAGCACTCATCGACCAGCTAATGACATGTATCTGTGGTATGCTTGTTTTTTTTTTTTTCTTACCCAAATATTACCTTATTAAAATTTTCAGGAAATATACTATAATACTCTTTATGCTGTTTTAAACTAAGTAATTGGTTTTCAGAAAGGTTAATTAATTATCTTTTCCAAAAAAGTAGAAAGTCATGGACCCTTAATTTTCATCTAGGAATTTCTAAAACTATAATCTTTATACCTTTTCTCTTTCCTTTTTCTTTCTTCTTTCTTTTTTTTTTCAGAACTGCAGGGATGGCAGTGGGGGTGGGGCATGGAGGTAGAGTCTAAAGGTGTGGCTCCCATCTCCCTCCCCCACAGCTACACTGTCCCTGCTGTGACCCTCATCCAGTGTTCTTCCCTCAACAGTCCTCAACCTGGCTCTCCCCTGAGGACACCAGTTTCACTACACCTGTTCATGTGGTGATACTTTTCTAACCAATGGGCGCTACCCACTGAACCTGGAGAGGTGTCAGGAGTTGTCCTTTCTCCACCCTGCTACTTCTCCCTAAAACATATAGACTTTTTCTCTTTTTCTTTCTTTCTTTTTCTTTCTTTTTTTTTTATTGTTAAATCATAGCTGTATACATTAGTGCAATCAAAGGGTACAATGTGCTGGTTTCATATACAATCTGAAACATTCTCATCAAACTGTTCAATGTAGCCTTCATGGCATTTTCTTAGTTATTGTATGTAGACATTCGTATTCTGCCTTTAGTAAGTTTTGCCTGTACCCATTCTAAGATGCACCATAGGTGTGGCCTCACCCATTACCGTCCCTCTACCTTAACCTCCCCCCTCCCCTCCCCTCCCTTGGCTCTTCCCCCATATTCTTGTGCTATAGTTGGGTTATAGCCTTCATGTGAAAGCTATAAATTAGCTTCATAGTAGGGCTGAGTACACTGGATACTTTTTCTTCCATTCCTGAGATACTTTGCTAAGAAGAATATTTCCAGCTCCATCCATGTAAACATGAAAGAGGTAAAGTCTCCATCTTTCTTTAAGGCTGCATAATATTCCATGGTATACATGTACCACAATTTGCTAGTCCATTCATGGGTCGATGAACACTTGGACTTCTTCCATGACTTAGCATTTATGAATTGGGCTGCAATAAACATTCTGGTACAGATGTCTTTGCTATATTGTGATTTTTGGTCTTCCATGTATATACCTAGTAAAGGAATTATAGGATCGAATGACAGGTCTATTTTTAGATCTCTAAGTATTCTCCAAACATCCTTCCAAAAGGAACATATTAGTGGGCATTCACACCAGCAGTGTAGAAGCGTGCCCTTTTCTCCACATCCACGTCAACATCTCTGGTTTTGCCATTTTGTTGTGTGGGCTACTCTTACTGGGGTTAGGTGATATCTCAAAGTAGTTTTGATTTGCATTTTTTTGATGATTAAGGATGATGAGCTTTTGTTCATGTGTTTGTAGATCATGCATCTGTCTTCTTTAGAGAAGTTTCTCTTCAAGTCCCTTGCCCACCCTGAGAAGGGATCACGTGTTCTTTTCTTGCTAATACATTTGAGTTCTCTGTGGATTCTGGTTATTAAACCTTTATCGGAGGTATAACATGCAAATATTTTCTCCCATTCTGAGGGTTGTCTGCTTGCTTTACTTACTATGTTCTTGGCTGTGCAGAAGACTATTAGTTTGATCAGGTCCCAGTAGTGTATTTTTGATACTGCTTCAATTGCCTGGGGAGTCCTCCTCATAAAATATTCACCCAGGCCGATTCCTTCAAGAGTTTTCCCTGCATTTCTTCAAGTACTTTTATAGTTTCATGCCTTAAGTTTAAATCTTTTATCCAGTGAGAGTCTATCTTAGTTAATGGTGAAAGGTGAGGGTCCAGTTTCAATCTTCTACAGGTTGCCAGCCAGTTCACCCAGCACCATTTGTTAAATAGGGAATCTTTTCCCCACTGAATGTTTTTAATTGGCTTGTCAAAGATCAAATAATGGTAAGTAGCTGGATTCATCTTTTGGTTCTCTATTCTGTTCCAGACATCTACTTCTCTGTTTTTGTGCCAATACCATGCTGTTTTGATCACTGATTATAGTACAGTCTCAGGTCTGGTAGCGTGATTCCTTCTGCTGTGTTTTTATTGCTGAGTAATGTTTTGGCTATTCGGGGTTTTTTCTGATTCCATATAAAACAAAGTATTATTTTTTCAAGATCTTTAAAAATGAAGCACGGAGGCAGAGAGTGAGTGATTGGGAAGTGGTCATGGAAAACCACAGAAAAGGTGAACTTTGAGCAGGGACCTGAGGGCGGGGTGTCAGGGAGGGAGGAATATTTCAGGCCGAAGATGGAGCAGGTACAAAGGCCCTGGTGCTTGGCATGGCAGAGACTGGAAAAGATGAGGACTGAGAGAGCGGGGGGCCTTGCAGGCTTTGGCTTTTCATTTCTGAGTGAGATGGAGAGTCTGTAGACAGTCGTGGGCAGGGGTATGACGAGACCTGTCCTAAGTTTTAGAGAGAGCACTCTGCGTCAAGCACAGTGGCTCATGCCTACAACTCCAGCACTTTGAGACGCCATGGTGAGAGGATCACTTGAGACCAGGAGTTGAGAGAGCCTGGACAACGTACACAAAATAAAATCCCCCATCGCTACACAAAATACCATTTTAAAAGTTAGCCAGGCATGGTGGTGCACACCTGTAGTCCCACCTACTCAGGAGACTAGAGGATCGCTTGAGCCCAGGAGTTTGAGGCTGCAGTGAGTATGATAACACCACTCCAGCCTGGGCGACAGAACAGGATGGGCTCCTGGGTGGGGAACAGGTAGAAGGGAAGGCTGGAGAGAAGCATTCAGAAAGCTCCTTGTCAAGTCAGGTGAGCCACAAGGCTGGATCAGAGTAGGGTGCAGGAAAGGCAGGCAAGGGAAAGGGGGTCCGATTCTGAATCTATTGTGAAGGACAAAGGTCAAGTGACGTACTGACGGGGTGGCTCCGGGCAGGAGGGAAAGCAGGGAGGCAAGCGCGCCTCTAGGGTCTGACCTGGGCACAGGGGACCGCGGAGCCACCATTACGCCAGCTGGGGCACCTGCAGGAGGAACGGGTTCACCAGGGGAGGGGGAGACTCTGAGTGTGACATGGTATGAGTCTAGCTTGAGTTGTGTGCTTTTGCTGCCTTTTGATCAGCAGGTACGTCCAGGTATATGCCTGTCGTATGCAGGTATGTGCGTGTCTGGATGTATGGACAGATGTATACAGGCACAGCTCCAGACCACAGGAAAGCCCGGGTGATGCTGGGGGCAGGCATGGAGAAAGGGCACTGGATCCAATCTGGGGGGTCCAGGTGTTGTCCAGGCTGAGACCCACAGACGGCCAAGCTGGGCCTGGGGAGGACATTGACTTGCACCTCTCGTGTAAGCCTCCCTTACACAGCCAGTCCAATTCTGGTTGTCTTCCAGCCTTTGTCACAAGTTGGCTGTGTCTCCTTGGAACAAATTCTATGATGGCTCCGAGCCTCAGTTTCCCCATGTACAGAACTAAATCTATGTCCTAGACCCGTGGGACTTAATTTTTTGGAGGTGGTGCTTTCCTTTGAAAATACGATTTAAAACTATGTTTGCTTTCCCTATGCAGATTAGAACGCACAGTGCACACATACACACACACTATTGTAATTTCAGAGCTCATGGACCGCCCCCCCAGCCCATTATGGACCTTGAACTATCCCCTGGAGCTGTTCCAGTTTCCTCTCCTCCCCCATCCTGAGCGCAGATCACTCTCCCCTCCAGACTCCCCGCACTTCAGGTCAGGACCCTCCAATGTGGACACTCCTGCTCAGGCTCCGGCCTTAGACCCAAGTCTGTGACCTCATAGAAGGTTATTTTCCCTTTGGAGGAAACATTCAGGTTGCGGAACAAAGCCGGGCGTGTGTGATAAGCTGTTCTGAGGGTGTGTGCCTGTGTCCTTTCCAGTTCCTTAAATCCAGCCTTTCACTCTGGGTGGGCAAAGAAGGAAAAGCCAGCCCCAAATGGGGACGGGGTGAGGAGACTGTGTTTTCCGGGCAGAAGTCACACAAAGGGATTAACTGAGCTACAATTAAGCACCAGCTGGAGAAAACTTTGCCACTCTCTCCGCTACCTTTCGCCCTGGTAATTCTAGTCCAGGGAACTGCGTGCACGTATCTTTGCATTTCTTTTGTTTGTTTCTTTTTTTGAGACAGAGTCTCACTATGTTGCCCTAGGTAGAGTGCTGTAGCGTCACAGCTCACAGCAACCTCCAAATCTTGGGCTTAAGCGACTCTCCCAAGTAGCTGGGATATAGGCGCCCAGCACAACACCCGGCTATTTTTTGGTTGTAGTTGTCATTGTTGTTTGGCAGGCCCAGGCTGGGTTCGAACCCGCCAGCTCTGGTGTATGTGGCTGGTGCCCTAGCCACTGAGCCTCAGGCGCTGAGTCTACCTTTGCATTTCTTTCTTTTTTTTTTTTTAATTTATTTATTTTTATTGTTAAATCATAGCTGTGTACATCAGTACAATCAAGGGGTACAACGTGATGGTTTCATATACAATCTGAAAAATTCTCATCAAACTGTTCAACGTAGCCTTCATGGCATTTTTTTAGTTACTATAAGTAGGCATTTGTATTCTGCATTTAGTAAGTTTCGCCTATACCCAGTTTCTTGAAGCTTCTCCTGCTATGGAACTCCCAGAGTCAGACACTGTATCTTAAACGTCTTTATTCCCAGCATCCATCCACATAATACTTGGCACAGACCAGGTGCTTGTCTTGTCTTTTACTGCAAGAGATGAAGTGCAGCTCAAACTGGCTCAAGGAGAAATGAAAAATTATTGGCTCACATAACTGAACATTCTCTGATATGACTGGATTCAGGCACAGCAGGATCCAGGTAAATAAGCAATATCTTCAGGATCTCTCTCTCTGCTCTGTGTTTTGCTTGGTTGGCTTTATTCTTAGGCAGATCCTTTCTAACTGTGTTGGCCATCAGTGGCTCCAGGCTGACATTCCTAGACTCAGCAACCCTAGAGAAAAGAAAGGGTTGCTCTTCTTTGCAGTTACAGCAAGTGCTGTGATGAACTCTGTCAGATGTGGATCACATGCTCAGCCATGGACCAATCATGCGTCCAAGAAATGGGATGTTCTGATTGGCCTGACCTAGGTCCTGGGGCATAGCATTGGGGCTTGAGGTTTGGGAATTCTGGTAGCATAGGAATGCCATGAGGCTCACCTCCCTAAACCACATGGACTGAGTGTGGGGAATGGGGTCATTCCCAGGAAGAAAACTGAGGTGCTGTTAGCAGAGGAGGGGGAATGGATGCGGGGCTGGTGAGAACAATGTTCAGGAAATGGTGGTATGACTTGAGCTGGTGCTGTCAGAAGCAGGAGGCTCCAGCAAGTTACATGCAGAAAACTTGAGTGAAGCCTCAGACACAGGCTCAAGTCCCAGCTCTTCCACCTACATTCGGTGTGCCCTGGTTTGGGGCATCTCTGCCTCTCTGGGCCTCAGTTTCTCCACCTGTAAAATGAGGGCATCTGGAGTGATGACTGTCACGGTTTCCTCCCACTCATTCCATCATTCATTTATTAATTTTTCCTCCCACTTATTCCATCATTCATTTATTTTTTCTCCTTTCAATCGCTATTTGTTGTTGAAGGGATTTGGATTCAGCCTAAACCACATGTCAGTTTTGAGGTTTACTAGCTGTGTCAGGTTTACTGGTGCACCACTCAGCTGTGCCCAGCTGTGGCCTTCCTGGCCTCCCAGCAGCATTGGACACAATCCAGCCTCCCCTCCCCTCCCCTCCCCTTGCAGGCATTCTGGATCAGTTGCTGCAGCCGCATGGCCAGCTAGGCCTGAAGCGAGGTGGCCTGCATCATGGCTCAGGCTCCCAACACCCTCGGGTGTCAACCAAGCTGACCTGCCTGGACCCTTTGAAGGAGGGAGCTTTAGAACCTCCTCTTACAGGCTCAGGTGAAGCTGTGCATGGAACTGGCTATCCCTGTGGCTTCCTGGAGGTGAAGGCAACGCAACCCAGCTGTGAGAAGCAGCTGGGCCCAACCATGACTAATGGTGAACAAGTGGTGAGAGGTATCAGCCCATGACACTTTTCATCTCTGCAATAGTCTGTTTTCCCTTCATTTCTGCAGTGGTCTGTTTCACATGGCTTATCCAGAGACACCGTGAATGGAGGAACTCCAGCAGTGTTTTGTGGAGACACTGTGGCCAGCCCACTAAGGCATGTCTTGTATTTCTCTCCTTTCTTTTCTCTCCCTTTACCCTTGCTGGGCTGGGATTACATCTCCAAGAAAGCATTAGCACATATTGCCTTAGGCTCTGTTTTCCAGGGATCCGACTGAGATACTAGCTGTGTGACCTTGAGCAACTTTCTTAACCTCTCTGAGCTTCTGATCCTTCATCTATAAAAGGGAGATAATAGTGCAGCATCTTTCACAGGTGTTGTGGTATTTAACAAGACAGCACAAGCTAAGTACTTTCATTAGTATCATTACTGAATCAGGCACTAGGTCCTATCATGTGAAAACACTTTTTTAACATTGATTGCCATGAATATTGTCAACTGGGTTTCGGGTACTATGCTAGTCTCTGCCCTCAAGGACCTAGAAAGTGAGAGAGAAGTAATTGTGAAATTATACTCAGTATAATCAGAGTTTAATGGAGGAGGGGGGTGCACAAGACTAAGAGGCTGTGACACCTAATCAGTCTTGGTAGTCAGGGATGGTGTTTCAGAGGAAGAATCTAAGGTCTGAGGGACATGTAGTTGTTAACCAGATGGTGGACAGGCAGAGGGCAAAGTATTCTTTTTTTTTTTTTTTGTAGAGAGAGAGAGTCTCACTTTATGGCCCTCGGTAGAGTGCAGTGGCCTCACACAGCTCACAGCAACCTCCAACTCCTGGGCTTAAGTGATTCTCTTGCCTCAGCGTCCCGAGTAGCTGGGACTACAAGACCACAACGCCCAGCTATTTTTTGGTTGCAGTTTGGCCGGGGCCGGGTTTGAACCCGCCACCCTCGGTATATGGGGCCGGCGCCCTACCCACTGAGCCACAGGTGCCGCCCCAGGGCAAAGTATTATTAGCAGAGGGCATGGCGTGGGCAAAGGATTTGTGTTGAGGGAAAACATTTCAAATATACTGGCTCTCCCTCTCATGAACCAGGTAAATTACAGGAAAAACAAAATGGATAAATATGCACCAACAAAAATGCATAAACGGGCAGCACCTGTGGCTCAAAGGAGTAGGGCGCCAGCCCCATATGCTAGAGGTGGTGGGTTCAAACCCAGCCCCGGCCAAAAACTGCAAAAAAAAAGAAAAGAAAAAAGAAAAGAAATGCATAAACGTGGTCTCTGCCAAGGAGCGTGTGGGTTGTGGAGCTGTACAATTCAATACAGTAGCTATGGCGGCATGTGACTATTTAAATTAATTAAAATGAAACAAAATTTAAGATTTATTTCCTCAGTTCCGCTGACCTCATTTCCAGTGCTCCATAGTCATTTGTGGGCAATGTTGGACTGTGCAGACATAGAACACCTCTATCACTGCAGAAAATTCTACTGGGCAGAGCTGCCAAAGATTCTGAGAACAGGCAGTCTAATCAGGACAGATTTCCTGGAGAAGGGGACAGAAGGGCATAGAAAAGAGGTTTGGGAAGGGCTCTGGGTGGTGGCATTGCCTTCTGTCCTCAGGAAGAGAAAATCCAGAGCTGACAGGAGGGGCGGGGGTAGTGGCTGTAGAAACAGTGTACAACCTGACACCTCTTTGATCAGGGTACAATCACTGAGAGGGAGCACACAGGAATGCAGGGGGAGCCCGCTAAGGCCAAGCTGAACTAGGAAGAACCACCCTTTCTGGGGCCAGGAGGACGCTGGGAGTTGTAGTTTGGCACTTCTGGACACACACACCCACCCAAAGCTGGAGAGGGATGGAAAAGCTGAAACACTGGACTGGGCTGGAGGATATCTTTTTGGGCAGGTGGTCAAGGCTGGGGACACATCTGGGTTTGGGGGCCTTGCAAGGGTGAGGAATGGGCCTTAGGGAGAGGTGGAAGGATGACTAATTCCCTTCAGTGTTTATGTTCTGAGATAGAAAGTGCCATGACAGAAAACTCAGTTGTCTGAGAAACATGGAATATTTAGTTAAGCAGAACCTTCAGCCCACTTATTCTTGTTCATGGGAATTTTCCCACCAGAGATAAGAAGTTCTCTAGCAGGTGCGTCCAACCTTGTCTTTTCTCTATTACACATTGGAACTTCTTCTCTGGCCATACAGTATATACACAAGCACTAGGGAGAGCTGATTAGCAAAAGAAAAAGGTCCGGCATACTTTGCAATACCACAGACAAGCAAAAAAAGTCCTCACGAGATCAGTGTGCGGCTCAGGGGCCACAGGTTGGACACCCCTGCTCTAAAGTTAGGGAGGAGAAGGAGCAGCAGGTTATTCATGCACCCAGCATCTATTCATCCATCACCTACTGTGTGTGGAGCTCTGCTCTAGGCACTGGAAATCAGGGGAGTGAATAAGAGACAAAAGTCTCTCCTTGAGAAGTTCTAGAGAGAAGAGCAGACAATAAATGATTTATCTTTGCTCATGTAACTAACATACATGTACCATATAAAAGCACCACTTAAGGTGGATTTGAGGGATTTTAATTTTCAATTCGTTCCTGACCTCACAGACTTCTCTTGGAAGTGGCAGTCATAGGTAAAAGCCACTGGGTTTGGTCCTATCCATTATTATGCTCAAGATATCCAGATGATAAAGGAGACCGTCCTAAAACATAAAAGACTTGATGAAGCCTCTGCCTCACCACCCCCACCATTTCTGGATTTCATCACTATGGGAGAGTCTGCTAGGGAGCCTCAGGCTGTTGATAAAATGGGGGTGGAGATCCCAACTTCAAAAAGGTTGTGGTGGAAAAGGATGTGCAACGGGAGCCGCCCTTGTGCCACACACACACACACAACATACCTCAACAACTTAGGAGAAAGATGAGGCAAAAGGGCTCCTGTCAATTCTGAAGCCACACAATGTGAAGTTTTTTTTCTCTCTCTTTAGTGAAATCCAGCCGACTTACAATAAAGGCACATATGATTTTAGGGCCTCTGGTTATTCATGCTTTGCACATCTTCCTTAGGAGGACATGTCACAAATGCAACTCCATTTACTCATGCAATTGTTTTTTTCTTTTCTTTTCTTTCTTTTTTTTTTTTGTAGAGACAGAGTTTCACTTTATTGCCGTCAGTAGAGTGCCATGGCCACAGCTCACAGCAACCTCCAACTCCTGGGCTTAGGCAATTCTCTTGCCTCAGCCTCCCGAGCAGCTGGGACTACAGGCGCCCGCCACAACGCCCAGCTATTTTTTAGTTGTAGTTTGGCCGGGGCTGGGTTTGAACCCGCCACCCTCGGTATATGGGGCCGGCGCCCTGCTCACTGAGCCTCAGGCGCCGCCCTGTTTTTTTCAATATTTGTAAGCTTCACAAAGCCTGGATCTTGCCAGCAGCTTCACCGCTATGTCTCCAGCACCCGATGTACAGTAAGTGCTTAATAAAGATCTGTTGAATGAAATTTGTAAAGGATATCAGAACAGGCATTTTCTGTTCCAGGGGTGACCTATGATTCTGTCAACTCGTCCGCAAGTCTCTATAGCCATGACCCCACAACCCTTACCCTAGCACAACAGCAGGAGGCTTCTCACACGGTAGGCGCCTGTGCTTGCCGCGAGGGGGCGCCAACGCCTCGCGCAGACCTTGCCGCTCCCGGGCAGGCGCCCGCAGCCCCGGCGATTCGCTGGATCAGACTTTACCAAGCGCCGGGCTGCCTTAGGCTTTGCGGGGCGCAGACCTAGATGGTGCCTGCGGATACTCCGGGGACCGTTAAGTGACGTTCCTAGTCGGACACACCAGGGTCGGGATTCGAGGGGCGAGAGAGCTTCCGGCTGGTGTGTCCCGGGAAGACTCCCGACCTCTGACCCGCCGGACAGTCCCCAGGCCCAGGCGCAAGGCAGTGGCTCGGGTCCTATGAGCAGTGCTCCATCCGGAGCCCCTCCGCGCAGGCGCCGCCGCCGCAGTTCCCATGGCGACGGGGGCGCTTCCCTGCCCCAGGCCCCGCCCCCAGCAGGCTGGGCTGCGCAGGGCCGCTGGCGGCGCGGGCAGGTGCCGCGGGCTGCGGGCAGGTGGCGGCGCGGCGCGGCGCGGGCCGGAAACGGCTGCAGGGTAGGTTGCTCAGCGGTCGCCGGGGGTGGGGGCTGGCCAGTTGCCCCCAGTCCTGACCCACCAGGAGTCAGGGGAGGCAGCCGAGGGGGAAGGCTGCCAAGTTTCTGCTCGGCCGGGGCCCCGAGAGAAAAGTTGGCAAAGTTGGCCAGGGAAGAGGCGGGGACCCGGAGGATCTCTCTGGGCTCTGGATCCGCTGGGAGGGAGGATTCTGGTTGCAAGTCAGAGAATCTGTTTCCCGAGACTTGGGAATGGATCCCGCGGGAAGATCCCGCACAGGGCATCCAATGGATCCCGCGCCATCTGGCTGGCGACTAGAGAGTCGATCCAAGAAGGGGATCAGGCGGCGGCGGCCTGGGGTCCCCCTGGATCCCCAGCCAGGAGTGACGGCGTAGAGTGATTCCGGGCGGGGAGCGAGAGGATCCCCGTCTCTCCTACGCCGGTCTGATCCTTGAGAGTGGATTCCAAAAGCAGATCTGGTGGCCGGGAGCTGAGGGATCGCTGGGGATCTGGGATACCCAGCTTGGCGCTGCTAGGATCTAGACATCTGTGCGGGTTGAAGGCCCCGGAGGTGGACAGTGGGGCGTTAGTGCGACGAGCGAGACTGAGCCCCGGGAGAAGGGAGCACAGGGACAACCGGGGGCATGAGAAGGGCAGCGATTGGAGTCCCCGACGCCTGGGCTGTGGCCGCGTCCTCGGGATCAGGCCTGCGCTCCGCTGCGCTGGTCTTCTGTGGGCAGAGGCGCCCGGCTGGGATTCAGGCAGTGGCCTGCGTGCAGGCAGGCCGGCGTGGTCCCCGCCTGGGTGGCAGCGCCGCCCGGGGACACGGGTGGGCCCCTGGGAAGGGAAGCTGCCCATTGACCCCCACCCCAGCCTGACCTTTTCACACCCTACTGGCACACAGTCGTCTGGGAGCAGGGGCACCGCGCCCTGAAACCCTGCTCTCTGTCCTGGAGCCGGCTTGCCTGTGACCTCCGCAGGCGCTAGGTCACAGGGCTTCCTGCCGGTCAGGGCTTCCTGCCGGTCAGGCCTGAACTTTCTCTAGCCCGGAGCAGCCATTACCTTTTGCAAGGAAAAGGCTGTACCTGTTGCATGAAGAAAAAGCTTTTTCTTTGCAGCTTCTTCGTGACCTTGGGAAAGCACTTAACCTATCTGAGACCAGATTTCCTCCCTGGACAAAATGGGCTTAGGGAAGGGGGAGGGTCACAATTCCTCTTCTAGGGGGCTGGTGGATGGATCCCTATGATTCTATAGTAAGGGTTCTATAAATATTAGTGCCTCTCTTGTTCTAGCCCTTCCTTTTCATGTCCCATCCTCTGGGGTTGCTCTCCAGTAAGCCAGTGAAGGCTCCAGAAACCCAACTTGCTATCTTTTTAAACTGCAGGATTAGAGAAGTATTTATCTTGACCTTTCTTTCAAATGGGTTAATTGCCCCTCTGATTCCCCCCTTGCAGAGAGAATCTCTGAGATTTGGCTAATCAGTAACCAGGACATTTGGACAAGCCTTCTCCCCTGGCCTGGCTTTCTTGCTACTAATCCATCAAGGCTCTTGGACAAACATGCCTTCATCCCTAGACATTGGCGCCTCCTTCCTTCCCCTTGCCAGGGAAGATTCCCCAGGGAGTCTCACTCTCAATTAGGCTGCACTCGAACACATGAGCTCAAGGGATCCTCCTACCCTGGACTCCCAGAGTGCCAGGATTACAGGTGTGAGCCACTGCACCTGTCCTTAAACAACTATTTTCAATAAGAGTATAGTAATTTCTGCTATGAAATCCTCACTGCCAGCCTATTCTCTTAAATATATATATTTAATATATGATTAAATTAAATCATTTCTATATGATTTTAATATCATGTTCTTATATTAAATATTTAATATTCTTTAATATTTTATATTCTTAAATGTATTTATTCTTTATAATTCATCTGCTTATTTAATAGTTAAATGTTAATTTAATTCAGATTAAATTATCAAAAACTTCTGGATTAATGGTATTCAAACTAGTGTAGATGGTCTATATTTTCCTTTCCTTTCCTTTGAGCAACAACTTACAGTTTAATTCTTCTCATGCTACTAAACCAACTTTTTCAAATCCTTTTTCTTTCTTTCTTTCTTTTTTTTTTGTTTGCATTTTTTTTTCGCCGGGGCTGGGTTTGAACCCACCACCTCCGGCACCTAGGGCTGGCACTCTACTCCTTCGAGCCACAGGCGCCACCCAAATTTAGCCTTTTTCTGAAGGCTAAATAGTAATACTTTAGGCTTTGTAGGTCACATATGGTCTCTGTTGCATATTCTTGTCTTTCTTTTTCTTTTACAGACCCTTTAAAAATGTAAAAGCCATTCTTAACTTACAGGCTGTAAATAAAAACAGACTGTGGATTAGATTTGCTCTATGGGTTGTAGACTAAATATAAATATAAGCAGATGATATATAAAACTTATAAAACGAGGTTCAATGGGTGTCAATAATGCTCAGATGTTATTACCACTTTTTCCTTATAAGCAAAGTTTTTTTCTATCCGTATCTTATCTATATGATTTTAAAAACTAAAAATGCACAGAGATGGGCTAGAGACGGGCTAAAACGCTACACGGATTTAGAGAACTGCAGCATTTTATTGCTGAAAGAAGTTTTAGAGATTATCTAATTTGAACCCCTGATTCACTTTACAGATAATATCACTAAAAGCTCATAAATAAATATGATTAAATACTGGAGGGATAGCAGGCCTTCAAATGAATCTTTATGTAATTCGGTCAAATGATTTTCACTGAGAATTCTGAAAAAGGATAAGGTTATTTGTTATTTCTTTTTTAAGATTTTATTATTGTTTCGGGTTAATCTGAGGGCACAAAGAAATAGGTTACAATGTTTGCATTAGTTAGGTAGAGTTCCTCTTATAATTGTGTACTGCCCCCAAGAAGTGTGCCATGCACTCGAACTTTGGGCCCATTGAGTGGGAGCACCTCCATCCTCCTCCTTCCCCTCTCCCTGCTCCCTCTTTCCCCATCCCAGACCTTGAATTGATTTGAGTTTTTCTCTTATGTGGGAATGTATCAGATTATCTACTGGCCTCATGTTAGTATTGAGGACATTGGATTCCTGCTTCTCCACTCTGATACTTTACTAAGAAGAATGTGTTTCAATTCCATCCAGATTAATACAAAAGATGTAATGTCCCCATCTTTTTTAATGGCTGAATAGTATTCCATGGTATACATATACCACAGTTTGGTATATCCATTCCTGGGTTGGTGGCATTTAGGTTGTTTCCAAATTTGGCCAATTGTAAATTGAGCTGCGATAAACAACCTAGTACAAATGTCTTTATGATAGAATGATTTTTTTTTTCTTCTGGATACATGACTAATAGTGGGATTGAGGAATCAAATGGGAGATCTAATTTGAGTTCTTTGAGGATTCTCCATACTTCTTTCCAAAGAGGTAGAATTAGTTTGCAGTCCCACCAACAGTGTAAAGGAAGAGGTTATTTCTAAATAAAAATGCAAACAATTTGCCATATCGGACTAACTCCTATCTGTGGAGGAAACCTGGGTAATGGTGCCAATTGAATACACTCATTCTTATTTAATTTCAAGGTGGCAACATCTGCTTTGTTTTCATTCAAACCTTTTTTCACATTTTCCTTTTTGTGTCCAAATCTCTACACACACACACCCCTACCCACTATTCCCACCAAATTTTATATTTAATGCCTACTCTCTAGATCACAACAACCCTGTTAGAACCCAACTCTCGTTCTAATCAAGACCAGCAGAACTGCCATTTCCTCGTCTCTTTCCCCCCAATTTTTTTTTTTTTGTTGTTGTTGTTGCTTTTTTTGAGACAGAGCCTCAAGCTGTCATCCTGGGTAGAGTGCTGTGGCATCACAGCTCACAGCAACCTCCAACTCCTGGGCTTAAGAGATTCTCTTGCCTCAGTCTCCCAAGTAGCTGGGACTACAGGTGCCCGCCACAACACCCAGTTATTTTTTGGTTGTAGTTGTCATTGTTGTTTGGCAGGCCCAGGGTGGATTTGAACCTGCCAGCTCTGGTGTATGTGTCTGGCGCCTTAGCCGCTTGAGCTACAGGCACCGAGCCCCAAATGTTATTATTAAAGCCCCACATGGACCTATGTCAGGCTACAAGTGAAGTCATTAGGCTTTTCCCCCCATTTAAAAAATGTTTTTTGTTTTTTTTTTTTTTTGAGAAATACAATGCGCATAAAATGCATATAACTTAAATGTTCAGTTTAAATAATTGTAAAGCAGGTACCCATGTAATATCATCACGTCAAGAAAGAGTACCATGAGCATCCAGAAGCTCGTGTGGCCCTTTCCAATCACAACCCTCTCTCTGACCTCTGAAGATAACCACTATCTTAACTTTTATAGTAATTTCCTTGTTTTCAAAATATAGTTTCACCTGTTACATGTCAGTCACACACAACATACTTTAGTTTGCCTCTTCCTGAACTTTATATAAATGGAATCATATTACAAGGGGACAAACTTTCATGGAAAATAAAATGACATCTCTATTTTCAAAAATGAAAACTCAGAGATCGCCTATACAAGTTGAACTGATGACACACAAACTACTGTATTTTTCCAAAATAACTTATGTATCTAAATTGACTGCTTTAATAAATTAATAAGAAAATGATGAAAATAATTCAAAAGGAAAATGGATAAAGGACAGAAAACTCAGAAGAAACACAAATGTTCACCAACTTTTAACAAATAAAGGTATTTAAATTCGAGAGTAATCAGAAAAGACCCTTTTTGTTCACCCATCATATCAGCAAAGAGTTGGAGAATACTCAGTGGAAAAAGGCTGTCATATTCGGTTGAGTATAGTATAAGTTGGCACAACTTTTTTGAGGACAATTAAAATTTAATACCTACATTGTCCTCATATCAACCATTCCATTTCTAGATATCTGTTCTATAGAAATATTTGAACTGTGGCCTCCTGCTGTATTTGAGAAGGTTCAATCTCCCCCGGAGACACAAAAGGCTGAGGTGGCTGCTCTTCCTCACTGGGGCAATGTCCAGCCTCTGCAGGAGAGCCTGGAGACTCAGTTGGGGTCTCTTGTGGGGTGGCAGAAGGTTTCTCCTCCTCAGGATGTTCTAGATGTTGAGTTGGGGTCTCCTCCTGAGAAAGTTCACCTTGTGCACGGGCCTCTTGA
This sequence comes from Nycticebus coucang, assembly GCF_027406575.1. NCBI lineage: Eukaryota > Metazoa > Chordata > Mammalia > Primates > Lorisidae > Nycticebus > Nycticebus coucang. The sequence goes on along the minus strand of NC_069783.1, from coordinate 143,435,428 downwards.
GCCACCTCTGGGTTTCTCACAAATCCCAGAGGTATGCTGCCAGGGTAAAGTAAATCCATACTTTGATCTGTATAATCGTCATTCTGCAGAATTTGTTTGTAAGACCGAGATTTTGATTCAAATTGGTCTAGAGCTCCAACAACTTTAGTGACCTGTGGATGTTGAGCTAGATCTTCCTTCAGGTTCTTTGGTGAAACAATGAATGTTGTTGGTTTTGAACTGTGACTATCTAGAGGTGGAACAAGTATTTCAAATGCCTGGTGAGCTATAACCTCATCTGGACTTACAGTTTGAATCTTCCTTATGAGTTGAGGACGCAGAGTTAGGACAGGGTTCTGATCCCAACCGGGCGTTGGAACCACCTCTGGAGGGCTTCGTCGTCTCCTTAGCTTATTCCTCAGAAGCCGACGACATGGAATAGTAAGCCTATCTGCCGCTTGAAGTACCTCTTGAGCTGAATCCGTGTCCACGAATGGACACTGAGCTGTAACCTCATCTGGACTTACAGTTTGAATCTTGCTTATGAGTTGAGGAGGCAGAGTTAGGACTGGGTTCTGATCCCAACCGGGCGTTGGAACCACCTCTGGAGGGCTTCGTCGTCTCCTTAGCTTATTCCTCAGAAGCCGACGACATGGAATAGTAAGCCTATCTGCCGCTTGAAGTACCTCTTGAGCTGAATTCGTGTCCACGAATGGACACTGAGCTGTAACCTCATCTGGACTTACAGTTTGAATCTTGCTTATGAGTTGAGGAGGCAGAGTTAGGACTGGGTTCTGATCCCAACCGGGCGTTGGAACCACCTCTGGAGGGCTTCGTCGTCTCCTTAGCTTATTCCTCAGAAGCCGACGACATGGAATAGTAAGCCTATCTGCCGCTTGAAGTACCTCTTGAGCTGAATTCGTGTCCACGAATGGACACTGAGCTGTAACCTCATCTGGACTTACAGTTTGAATCTTGCTTATGAGTTGAGGAGGCAGAGTTAGGACTGGGTTCTGATCCCAACCGGGCGTTGGAACCACCTCTGGAGGGCTTCGTCGTCTCCTTAGCTTATTCCTCAGAAGCCGACGACGTAGAATAGTAACCCTATCTGGCCCTTGAGGTAGCTCTTGAGCTGAATCAGTGTCCTGGAATGGAGCCAAATTCTCAGGCAACTCCTGAGGTGAAGCCACCAAGTGGGAAGGAGCAGAAGACCCCAGGTAATCAAAGTCCCCAGGATCTGCTGGGGGTGTAGGCACATGAGGGGATTCGGGTGAGAGATCGGAAGAGAGGGAAGACCAGGGCTCTTTCGGCCCTGGGGATTCGGAGGTAGGCTGGACCCTGTCAGGGGGCCACCTCCAAATAGCAGCTGCCAGTATCAGCAGCCACAACAATTGCTCCGTGAGAAGGACCCGTGGGGTCCACAGTCGCAGTAGGGACATAATGTCCAGAGGCTCCGGTGCCAATGAGAGTCGGAACTCTTATGGCAGCTCCGCAGCGCTAGCACCCACGGCAACTGTGTGCCCCGCCCCCACCCTTTATCTACGACAACCTTTGTTTACGCAGCAACCTTTATTATGCTGGGGCTGGCTCCATGCGGTCAGGGTGAGCTGTTGCCCACAGTCCCTGAGCCCAAACCCCCTCCCCACAGAGATACAACTGTCTCACACCAGAACATCCCTCCCGCCCTTAGCAGAGCAAGATTTCGGCCACAGACTAGGGTAGCCTCAGGACTCCAGCAGCCCATTATGGTAGGGGCGCCCCGGAGCTTCCCAAGGACGTCACAGGGCCTCGCCTCTTGGCACATTCAGAAGTGCTAGTTCAGTTCTGGCAGCCTGAACTCGTCTTCCTCCAAGCTGAAATCCCAGAGATATTCTTCTTCCCCCCAGCAGTACTGCTTCCAAGAAACACAATTGACCTGCAAAATGATCACCAGTTGGACAGCACGGCCAGGAGGCTGCTGCGGGGTGCGCGGACATGCCTGCGGCAGCTGCGGCACCTGCGGCGGCGGCCGCGGGCTGCGCTCGGGAGTGAGCGCCCAGCGCCCAGTGCCCTCCCGCGGGGCCGCCGGCCTGTCCGCACTGTCCTCAGGTGCACTGGCCAGGCACCTCTTCGCTTCGTGGACACCTGGGGGCCTTCGCCTGTCCAGCCTTACTAGGCCGAACTGCTGGGGAGTACGGCGTCAGGGGGTGCCACGGAGCCAGGGGGAACGGCGAGGCACTGGCGGGAGCCTCCTGGCGGTGCTCCCCCTACCTCCCACCTCCCTGCGCCCAGCCCCGAGGCTGGGGCTTTGGAGCAGGCAGCCCGGGAAAACATTAACTTTTGGGCCACGTGCAGAATAGCATCATCTACATGGACATTCCTTCCTCCTACCATCTCAGAAAATCTTTGATAACAAATTGAGAAAATGCAGATGATCTTTCCAACAGATGAAATTGCCAATACTCAAGCTTTTAGAAAAAGAAAGAGGAAAAGGACAGAGACAATGAACTCAGAACATGCAAATAATGACCTGGATAAAGGACCGAGAGACCCATATTCGGGAAATGCCTTTCTGCCCGGTGAGATCTCCAGTGAGGATGAAGAGCCCTTAGCAGAACTGTCTAAGGAGGAATTGTGCACCAAAATAAAAAGCCTGAAAGAAAACTAACAAACACGAAAAGAAAACAGCGGACTTGGACAGTCTTTGGTCATGCTTCAAGTGTTACCACAGGCAGTCACCCAGTTTGCAGAGCTGGTTGGTATGGCAGAAGCCCTGCTTAAAGGTGTAGGAACCACGTCTACGTCTGCATCCACCCCCTGGAGAGCAACAAACAACTCCTCCCCAGATTCATTTACTTCAACATGCAGTAACTCTAATTCTAATTGCAGTTCACCAGTTTCCTTGAAGGCTGAGGAAGAGCATCAGGCTGATAAGAAGCAGTTCAAGATTGAGAAATGGCAGATTGCCCGTTGTAATAAGAGCAAGCCTCAGAAGTTTATTAATGACTTAATGCAAGTGCTATACACAAATGAATATATGGCCACACACAGCCTGACGGGAACAAAATCCTGTACTTCAAGGGACAAAGCCGTAAAACCAGCTATGAATCAGAATGAAGTTCAAGAAATCATAGGAGTAACAAAACAATTATTTACCAATATGGATGATGTTTCAATTAGGAGTATGATAGGGCAAAAGCTAAACAACTGTACCAAGAAGCCAAATTTAAGCAAAAATCCTAACTCTCAGGATATTAAGTAGATTATTTTGGTATTACAGGTATCTGTAACAAAGCTCCTTCAGTTCTAAATCTAGCATTGGATTTTGTGGAGAATCTGCAACCCTTCTGGCAGTGAGCAGAGACAGACATCTGCAGTGACAAGCTGTAAGACATCGTATCATCACTGGGCTCCCTGAGGGACCAACAAGCTCGCTGAAGAAGCTGCATGTAGGTAGAATCCCTCCTAAATACCAGTGATGCATCAGACCAGAGAATTTCTCCCAATCAAATAAGCGTGCAATATCATTTTTTGGAAACATGCATTTCCTGATCCCCCCATACTACTCTGTACAGCTAACTTAACTGGATAGTCAGAATCCTTATCATAGCAACAAAAATTTCAATCTTTAAGATTATTCATTGTCCCAACTGATCATTATACATTTATTATTATCAATGACTCCTCTTTAGAGTTTTTGAATCTTAGTGTAAGTACATGTTTGGAAAAGTAAACAGTGAAATAATCGATGTTCACAAATATGAGAGCAGCAAATTCAGATAATAATGAAAATCTGATAATCATGACTAACAAGTAGTAAGATTTTAGCAATAAAATTATAGAATTATTCCATTATCTAAAAATGTATAAAATAGGAATATGAAAAAAATCTTGCAGGTGTCAAGATTTTTATATTTTAATATGACTCTACTCTAACACACACACACACACACACACACACAAATCCAGGTTTGGGGGATTATTAAAACAATGCATTGATTTTCAGAATTTTCTTTTTGTTTGTTTACCAGACATGTTTTAACTTTTTATTGCCCAAAGTATATTAACTACATATGTGTAATATAAAACATCAATATCGCCTAAGACATCCTATAGAAGATATAACGTCATATCTATTTGGTTGACTATGTTGCTAAACAGCTTAGTTTTAGCTGATTTATTTTAATCACAGCAGAAGAAAAATGAGTTGAAACAATCATATGGGTTGAATAATCACACACACAAATCATTTTGTAAATCAATAGAAGATTAAACACCCAAAGCCTTCCTGCAGGTCAGGTTGTCATACATGATAACTCTACAATGAGAAGCCATGCTTCTTCACTGCACAAGGTCATGTTTAAACTTGGAAAAGAGAATGCTACAATAGTTACAAAGTTCAATATCCCAGATCCAGGGCACATTCCATAAATGTTGCTTGATAACAATGTAGTTGTATAAATTAAATGTTCTTAAAGAAATAACTTATGTAACATTTGCTACTTTTACTTAAACGTAAATAAATCCCACTGAAAAGATAAAAAAAAATGAGCACCAGTTAGGGCGGCAGGCAGAACACACATTTGTTCCATTGGATATTTACTCCAAAATGTTGCCATTTCTGCTCAACTTTCAGTATCCTTTCTTCCATGTTTGACAATTAATTCACCACTCTATCATGTGGGGGCTGCCATGGAATCAGAGATGACTCTGAAATTTCTGTAGGAAGGGTTTTAAGAGTTGAGCAATTCAACTTAGCAGAGAAGGTATTGCTGCAAGTGAATAGCCCTTTAGGTCAGCAATGGGCAAACACAGTCAATAATCTAGAAGGTCTATCCTGTACGCACACATGGAGAAAGACACATAGTGTGTTAAAGTCAGCATGTTAAATTATTATCTTCAAATACTACTATAACAGAACCCAAGTGACTTATTTCACAACTCTTCAGTGTGTATCACTCTTAGGAAAATGTGGAACTCTGAGAATATTTCTGGTGCTTTTACTAAAGTCCTGGCTCCTGGCTCTAACCCCTTATTTGAAGTTTGGAGAGCAGAAGTGAGGACTGTTAGAATTCTAATATGGGTGCAGACACAGGAGAGAGGTTTGTCTCTCTCACTTGGAGATAAAATAGTACTTCGTCTTTTTCCCAGAATCTAGCATATGACTTGGTGCACAGTAATGGTTTTAAAGTTGGAGGTGATTCCAAGATTTACCTCATTTAGAGATGACCTGTTGTTAGAATCAGATTTCTGAAATTGGTGCTGACTTTCTTCCTTCCTCTCACATTTCACAGGAAATGAGTATTCTTTTTTTTTTTTTTTTTTTTTTGAGTCAGAGTCTTACTATGTGGCCCTCAGTAGAGTGCCGTGGCATCACAGCAACCTCAAACTCTTGGGTTAAGCGATTCTCTTACCTCAGCCTCCCGAGTAGCTGGGAAGAAACTAGTATTCTTAAAGTTTGACATTTTCTTTACTGGTTTTATTTAAATAGAATTATAATAATTTGCCTTAAATAGAATAAAACTTCAAATACTTTTTCAGACTTCAACCACTTTCTCTTTCACTCCCTTCTTCAAAACAAAACACTTTGCAACTCTGGAGCAAGTTAAATAATCAAAAACCTAGCCCCAAATTAAGTTCCCCTGACACAAAACACATTTTTGGCTCCTTAAAAAAAAATCTCATACATAGTAAATAATGATAACTTTAGAAATTACTTTAGCAACTTAGTCCCTAATTAAGGGACTTCACATACAGTTATGCTTTGCTTGCCATATGAGGAGGAGCTTGAAAAATGCATCATTAAAAAAAATGCAATTATGGGGAAAGGGCCAACACCATAATGAGACATTCTTTTGATTTCTAAAAGCAGAAAATAAGGGCATTTTCCTGGAAATTTCCTCATCTCACATTTTAATTTTTAACATAACTGTAACGACCAAGTTAACTCCATTTTGTTAAAACTAACTTCATCTTGTCCCTCAGTCTTCATTTTGCAGCTGCATACCAAAGGCATTAGGCAACCTGCTCCCTTCCCTGCCCCCCTGTCCTTGCCCCATGATCTGTGCCCTTGCATAATGTCTGCTCCGAGTGATAGCAACACTCTCCCAGACACCCAAGGACAAATACTGCTCAGTCCCCTAGACCCCTATTAGCTCGCCCCAGCAGCTCACCTCACACCCCCTCCTTTTTCTATCCTTTCTGTACCCTTAAAATCCTCCCTCCTTTTCGAGATGAGGGTTTCTCTGCTCTCCTGCTGCACCAGGACCAAGGAGCCCAGGCTCAAGCTTATAAATAAAGACTTGGTCTCCGGGTGATTTATGTGGGGGATCTTGTGACTTGGGCACAACAATAACCATTTATTAAAAATATGTATGAAGTATCAACTGTGTTTGGTCCAAAAAACTTTATGATCTTACAGGCAGGAACTAAGGAATTTACAATTTATAGGAAATAAAAAATGTGAAAACAAAAATGTTCAATCATGCCTGGGCATGGTGGCTCATCCCTGTAATCCTAGCACTCTAGAAAGCTGAGGTGGAAGGATCACTTGAGCTCAGGAGTTCATGTCCAGCCTGAGCAAGAGTGAGACCCTGTTTCTACTAAAGACAAAAATAAAAAAAAAAAAAACAACCCAGCCGGCATTGTGGCAGTACTTGTAGTCCCAACTCCTTAGGCAGCTGAGGCAGGAGGATCATTTGAAACCAGGAGTTTGAAGTTGTTATAAGCTAGGCTGATTCCAATAGCCTGGACAACAGAGTGAGACTCAGTCTCAAAATAAAAAAGTTCAATCATCATATGATTAAATAGTAAGGCATTAAATGGGGGTCAAAATGAGGGTCAAAGTGAGTTCAAACCTGGGATAGAGACCCCTGTAGACATATTAGAAGCAAGAGACAAGTATTGACTCCCCGGGAACCAAAATTCCACCAAATACAATATACAAAGCTTCGCAGATAGACAGCATTTGAACATTTTATTGGTAGAAACTGGCCTATATATTGTAGACAATACAAATTCCTTCAAGGCAAACTAAAGCCATAGGCTTTTGGTCTAAGGATTTTGTGTATGTATGAGGGATATCTTTGCATACTAGGGAGAGATAAACAACACAAACATCTAGTCTGGTGCTTGAAGGTTATTACTCAGACTTGACAGTTGGAAGGCTGAGACTTATCAGGGCCATCTCTTTTAAAACAGTCTACCTGCTGAGCAGGGAAGTAAGACTTCCAGTAGAAGGGCTGCCCAGGTTGGAAGGCTGAGACTTATCAGGGCCATCTCTGATTTTTCAGTCTCTGACCCTTCAGGGCTATGAAGCAGACAGCAATTCTGTTCAGGCACTTCCTGTTCATCAAGTTTCCTGTAACAGTCACAATGCTGTAGAACTCAACAGGGACACAATCAGTGCCATTCAATAGCACAACCACTTTCACAGCTCACAGGAAAGCAGCCAATTATGTGTACTACATAGGAATCACATTCACCCAATATCAATGCCGGAAATGAAAGCTGAAACTGAATTCTTGATTCAAAAAACATAATCTAATAAACTTTCTCTTCAACAGAATTCATTTATCTATTTATTCAGGTAGAAAACAACACTGATAATAGTTAACATATTTTGTCTGTTTACTACGTAAGCATAGTTCTGAGTTTTTGCATTTGTCACCTCACTTACTCATACAATTATCTCCCATATGGTAGGTTGAATTACTAACTTCATTTTGCAGAGAAAATGACTGTAGCTTAGAAATATTAACCATCTTCAAATCTCTCTGGTTATAAAACCTAAATTACATAAAAAATCTTGAAGAGATTGAGTTAGAACTTGAACCCAGGTGTTCAAAGCTTATAGTCAGGCTGGGCTTGGTGGCTCATGCCTGTAATCCTAGCACCCTGGGAGGCCAAGGCAGGTGGATTGCTTGAGTTCACGAGTTCATGAACAGCCTGAGCAAAAATGAGGCTGTCTCCACTAAAAATAGAAGAACTGAGGCAAGAGGTCCACTTAAGCCCAAGAGTTGGAGGTTGCTATGAGTTACGACACCACGGCACTCTACCCAGGGCAACAGCTTGAGACTCTATCTCAAAAAAAAAAAAAAAAAAAATCTCATAATCAGTATTCTGCATGCTAGGCAAACAATTGAGAAAGAATACCTGGATCAAAGACTTTCTATGTGAACTGAGGCAAGTCATTCTACACCTACAAAATGCGTACAATAATATTTGCTGTCATTTTTCTCACAGATGTCACAGAGAACAAATCTGAGACCATTTCCGTAGAAGAATTTAGTGAATAAGAACATAAGATGGAGTGTTTTAGATATCCATATTTTCATCCACTTAACTTTTCAAAATCCCAGTACTTTGGGAGGCTGAGGCAAGAATATTGGTTGAGGCCAGGAGTTTGAGACTACCCTGGGCAGCATAGTGAGATCTTGTCTCTATTTTTAAAAATTATTTAAAATTGGCTGGGTACCTATAGCTCAATGGTTAGAGTGCTGGCCCCCTGTACCGGTGTTGGTGGGTTTGAACTCAGCCTGGACCTGCTAAATAAAACAAAATAAAACAAACAAACAAACAAACAAACAGAAAAAGACAACAACAACAGATTTTGGCTTGGTGCCTGTAGCTCAGTGGTTAGGGTGCTGGCCACATGTACCAGGGCTGGTGGGTTTAAACGCAGCTAGGGCCTGCTAAACAAAAACCAACAAACAAAAAAATAGCCAGGCATTGTGGCTGGCACCTGTAATCCCAGATACTTGGGAGGTGAAGGGAAGAGAATCGCTTAAGCCCAAGAATTTGAGGTTGCTGTGAGCTGTGACACCACTGCACTCTACCAAGGGTGACAAAGTGAGAGTCTGTCTCAAAAAAAAATAAGTATTATTTAAAATTATAAAAATATCTAAGCTTACTGGCTCACGCCTGTAGTCCTCTGGGAGGTTGATGTGGGAGGACTGATTGAGGCCAGGACTTCAAGACATACCTAAGCAAGAGTAAGACACCATCTCTACAAAACAGATTAGCTGGGCTGTAGCAGGAGGATCACTTGAACCCAGGAGTTTAGGTTGTAGTCAGCTATGATGATGCCACTATATTCTAGCTTGGACAATTGAGTTAAACTCTGCCTCCCAAAAAATAGATAAACACATACAGATACACACATACACATGAATGAGAAAAATTAAATTTAAAGAAGTCTTACCTAAAACCACAATCAATAGTTTCTGTAATGCATCTGACAAAGCTTTCTGAATAGCAAGCCTCTGAGCTATCTTCCTTTTCATAAGGAATGATAATGGTCCTAAATCCAACCAAAACAAATGGTTTTTAAATGCTTATTTGAATGATAATTGGTTATTAAGTGTTTAAAAAATGAAAATACATTCATGATTCTTAGATCGCTATCTTAGTGATTAGGGCAGACAGATTACAAGCCTATGGCTGAATGAATGGCACTGTTGTAAGCACATACTGGCAGGGCTCGTTTTTTTTGTTTGTTTGTTTGTTTGTTTTACTGCTTCTGTCTAAGCTGGAAGTTCCTGAAGAACTAGAAGGGAGATACAAGCCAAGAACTTGGTACAATTCTATACCACCCACAGATTTCAAATTGACCAGTTGAGGCTACACCACTATAGACCCTACCCATCAAGGGTTTGGTGGTAGTGCAGATGGTCTGGCTCGACCCTGGCTGTCACCACAGGCACCTGCTCTATTCCACCTCTCTCTCTCTTAAGTCACAGCCCTAAGCTTGGGGGCCATGGATTATAGAAAAATTTAGTATCAGTACCAACTTAATACCCTAACTAGGTATCCATATGTGACTCTTTTTTTGACTCAAGCCCTTCCATGAGTAGGAAACGGACGGAACGTTTACACAGGAGTTTTTTTTTTTTTTTAATCTTCAGATGATGATTTTGCTGAGACAACAGAAGGTCACAAGAGATCTGTATCTGAAGGAATATTTTAACACAAAGCAAGGTCTTCACCAAAAACTAGAAAAACATTATCTCCCTCCTCCTCCTCCTCAGCTTTTTGGTAGGAAGTCAGCTCTAAAATTGTTAACTTAAAGGCTCTATCAGGAATTGCCTAAAACAAAAACCTATATAATAAGGGAGAAAAACTCTGCCCAGGACTTTAGTAGCTTAGCGGGGGGGGCAGGGGTGGGGGGCTGATAGGTATCTAAAATGATAAGTTTCAGAAACTAAGAAAAAAGAGAGATACTTCCCCGACTGAAAACAGACCTTCCTCCAGGTTATGTACAGGCTCTTCTGCCGCCAGCTCCAAGGCTCCTGCACTCATAGAACGGCAGCAGCACCTCTAAAGCACAGAAGGACGTCAGGCTTTGCTTCTGAAGTGCCACAATATCTTCATTTTCCCTTTCTTCAAGGTGAGAAAGCTCCTGAAGCTGTTAAGATTTTGCATTAAAGGTCCTTCTTAGGATCTTAAAGTAGACTTTGAAGTGTTTTGCTATTAGAATTAAAAACTAAACTCCAGGAATCCCAGCTAACAGTTGATGCATCCTATAGCTTCAAAATCAAGTAAGATTTGCAAATGAATTATTATAGATGGCCATTTTTTTTTTTTATTATATGCCACAAAAACACTGGAAAGAAGTACGAAGACCACGACCCAACTAATGGAGAATATGACCAATTCTGGGTGGCGAGGCAATTCAGGTACATCCACTTACCTTCAATGATAGGGGACCATTCATACCTCTCCCCACAACCCAATCAGGTCCTTTCATCTGAAGTCTTGGATTGTTCTTTTTTGAGACAAAGTATCAAGCTGTCACCCTTGGTAGAGTGCCATGGTGCTATAGCTTATAGCAACCTGCAACTCTTGGGTTCAAGTGATCCTCTTGCCTCAGTTTTCTATTTTTAGTAGAGACAGGGGTCTTGATTTTTGCTCAGGCTGGTGTCGAACTTGTGAGCTCAAGCAATCCACCCATCCTGGCCTCCCAGAGTGCTATGAGTCACTGTGCCTGGCTGAAGTCTTGGGGTTTTTTTTTCCTTTTTCTTTTTAGACTTTCTCTTCCACATGAATTCTATTGTGTACAGAAAACAGTGCATACTGGCATGAGGCTCTGCCACATCTTCACATCGTTTCCATTTTCCCTCCTATGGTTTCTGTGATGTTTAATAAGACTGAGGACCACTGAAAACCTTTGCCACATTATCGATATTTGGAAGATTTCTCTCCAATATGAATGTTCGTATGTTAAGGTTTGAGCTCTGGTTAAGGTCATTGCCACACTGTTCACATTTGTAGGCTTACTCTCCAGTTTGAATTCTTCGATGCTTAGCATGCTATCAACACCAGGTCAAGGCACTGCCGCAGTCTTCAAATGGAGGGTTTCTCTCTGTGTGATTTCCTCTATGTACAGTGAGGATTGATTTTGAGTTAGATTTTGCCACACTGTCCATATTTAAAAGGTTTTTCTCCAGAATAAATTCTTCAATGTCTAGAAATGTTCACAAACTAATGAAAGTCTATGCCACATTTTGACCACTGTAGTTTCTTTCAAGAATGACTACTTTGATGAACAGAAAGGGTCGAGTACAGTGTAAATGCCTTGCCCCCTTCTTCACATTTGTGGAGTTTCTCTCCACAAGAAATTCTGTTATGTTCACTATGAGTTTAACTAAGGAAAAAGGCTTTAGTGCATTCTCTAAATTTGTAAGTTTTATGTCCAAAGTAAATTCTTTGAAGTACAGAAAGGTTTGAGTCACAGTTAAAGGCTTTGCTACACTCTTGACATTTGTAGGGTTTCCCTCCAGAGTGAATTCTTTGATGTCTAGAAAAGCTTGTGTAGTACTTAAAGGATTTTCCACATTCTTGACCTTTGTAGGGTTTCTCTCCAGAGTGAATTCTTTGATGTCTAGAAAGGTGTGAGTGGTGTTTAAAGGCTTTGTCACATTCTTCACATCCATAGGGTTTCTCTTCAGAATGAATTCTTTGATGTACAGAAAGGTTTCAGTACTTGTTAAAGGCTCTGCCACATTCCTGACATTTGTAGGATTTATCTCCAGAATGAATTCTTTGATGTCTAAAGAGGAGAGAGTGCTGGTTAAAGGTTATGCCACATTCTTCACATTTGAAAGGTTTCTCTGCAGAATCAATTCTTTTTCTCGTCCAGAAACGTGTGAGTGTTGCTTGGTAAGTTTGTCACATTCCTTATAGCTGCAGGTTCTTCCTCCAGTATCAAAATTCTCATGCTTACGATATTTTGAACTGTGGCTAAGACATTTGCCATCATTTTCACACATGTCGTTTCTCTCCAGTATCGAATCTTGAGCGAGACTGAAAAACTTGGCTACCTTCTTTGCATTGGACTGTTTTTTCCAATATGAGTGATCTTATGTTCTGTAACAAGTGACCAGAAGTTAGAGGCTTTCCTATAGCATTTACAAGTAAAAGTTTTCTCTAAGGTATATATCATTATTTGTCCATTGAGATTTAACAATTGTCTGAAGGTGTTCAAAGAGTTACTACATTGGAATACTTTGCCATAGGTAGCTGTTAATCATTGGTGAAGTCCACTGTAACTTACTTTCTGCTCATCACACTTATACACACTTTCCCAATATTTTGTTAAGTTTAAATTCTCGGAGCCATAGCTTTGATATCTGGTCAGGATCATCTCTGGAAATAAAATATTTGTGCCCCACTCTTGAAAACGGTCTTCAGTATGATGAGTATATAGAGCTGGGTGCTTGACTAGTGTCTGGTGTGTCTTCACCTTCCAGGGTTCTTTGCTTTGCCCCAGACAGGGGATGAGTTCTGGCTTAGAGACAGTAAGACCCAGGAAGAACAGGTTTCTGTAGGTCTCTAACATGACTTCCCCATACAAATGCTGCTGAGCAGGGTCCAAGCAGGCCCACTCTTCCATAAAGAATTCAACAGACATGTCCTTGAATGTCAACACTACTTTGGTATCTTCCCTGAGGACCTTTTGAATGTTACCACGAGGGGGGATGCTGGGCGCTGCAGGCAGACAGCTGCTCAGACAGCTCTGGGCATTTCCCAGCTTCCGGGATGTCCCGGTGTCCTGCAGGTCAATTCTCTGCAGAATCAGAGTGACAGAGGCTGCTGCAGAGACACTTAGGATCCCCAGGAAAGGGAACAGCTGAAGAGGAGGCCGTAGCTCAGAGCCCAACTGCAGAGACAAACGCTGCTCAGAATCCTCGGTGCCGCCTTCTTCTTTCTGGCTGTGCATCATTTCCCAGCTCCCGAGATGTCCCAGTACCTGCAGGTCACAGGGTGACAGAGGCTGCTGCAGAGACACCTGGAATCTCCAGGAATCCCCACATTATTTCTTGATTAATTGTGCAAACTAGGAAGCTCATAGCTCTGGAAATGAGAAAACTGGAAGTATTTTCTGTATTCGAATATCTCCTGTGTTTCTTCACAGAAATTTCCAAGGAAATGCTATTTCTTACATTGATGAGAATGTATGGAAATCATACCGTTGGACTGAGAAACTGTGAGTATACTCTCTCCAGATATGAGTACAAAAACTTAGCTGCATTGTAAGATCCTTCCTGGTCCAGAATTTTGAGGTCAAGGCTTCTAAGGAAAGGTATTTCTTCCTCCACATCTCAAATCAATGTCTGTTGATTATAATTCTATGATTATTTTAAAATTAAATTTGTTGGGCTCTCTTTAAAAGAAAGAGGCAATTTAAATGTATTTTTATTATGTAAGTAATACACATTATACTCTTAATATATAAAAACTAAATAACAGGTATAATGGAAACCCTCCTTGTGCCCTGATGCCTGGTCCCTGAGGTAACCACTACCCCTAAGTTTGGTGCATATCCTTCCAGACCTTTCCCCAGTATTTGCCTACATACATATTTACATATAGCAAAATGAATTTTTTGTGTGGCCTTACGTTTTTTGTTTTATAGAAATGGTAACATCTTACAACTTGATTCTTTCACTTCATGATACATGTTAGATTTTTCTTTCACAGCACTTAGAGGGTTACCCCATTCATTTAAACTCTTGCATCATTCCATATTATGGATTCCGTACTATGGATGTGGCATGAATTATTTAATAATTCCCCTATGGATGGATGTTTAGATTATGTCCAGTTTTCTTTTCTTTTTTTTTTTTAGAGACAGAGTCTCACTGTGTCACCCTCGGTAGAGTGCCCTGACATCACAGCTCACAGCAACCTCCAACTCCTGGGCTTAGGCGATTCTCTTGCCTCAGCCTCCCGAGTAGCTGGGACTATAGGCGCCCGCCACAACGCCTAGCTATTTTTTTGTTGCAGTTTGGTGCATTTTGGTGGGGGCCAGGCTCGAACCTTTCGCCCTCGGTTTATGGGGCCGGTACCCTACTCAATGAGCCACAGGTGACACCCTCCTATGTCCAGTTTTCTTGTTAGGTACATTGCTGCTTCTTTGTAAACTTGGGCAAATATTTCTATAGAACAGATATCTAGAAATGGAATGGTTGATATGAGATCAATGTAGGTATTAAATTTTAATTGTCCTCAAAAAAGTTGTGCCAACTTATACTATACTCAACAGAATATGATAGCATTTTGCCACTGAGTATTCTCCAACTCTTTGCTGATATGATGGGTGAACAAAAAGGGTCCTGTCTGAATTTTTCTGATTACTCTTGAATTTAAATACCTTTATTTGTTAAAAGTTGGTGAACATTTGTGTTTCTTCTGAGTTTTCTGTCCTTTATCCATTTTCCTTTTCAATTGTTTTTATCATTTTCTTATTAATTTATTAAAGCAGTCAATTTAGATACATAAGTTATTTTGGAAAAATACAGTAGTTTGTGTGTCATCAGTTCAACTTGTATAGGTGATCTCTGAGTTTTCATTTTTGAAAATAGAGATGTCATTTTATTTTCCATGAAAGTTTGTCCCCTTGTAATATGATTCCATTTATATAAAGTTCAGGAAGACGCAAAACTAAAGTATGTTGTGTATGACTGACATATAACAGGTAAAACTATATTTTGAAAACAAGGAAATTACTATAAAAGTTAAGATAGTGGTTATCTTCAGAGGTCAGAGAGAGGGTCGTGATTGGAAAGGGCCACACGAGCTTCTGGATGCTCATGGTACTCTTTCTTGACGTGATGATATTACATGGGTACCTGCTTTACAATTATTTAAACTGAACATTTAAGTTATATGCATTTTATGCACATTGTATTTCTCAAAAAAAAAAAAAACAACAACATTTTTTAAATGGGGGGAAAAGCCTAATGACTTCACTTGTAGCCTGACATAGGTCCATGTGGGGCTTTAATAATAACATTTGGAGCTCGGTGCCTGTAGCTCAAGAGGCTAAGGCGCCCGACACATACACCCGAGCTGGCAGGTTCAAATCCAGCCTGGGCCTGCCAAACAACAATGACAACTACCACCAAAAAGTAACTGGGTGTTGTTGCGGGCACCTGTTCTCCCAGCTACTTGGGAGACTGAGGCAAGAGAATCTCTTAAGTCCAGGAGTTGGAGGTTGCTGTGAGCTGTGACGCCACAGCACTCTACCCAGGATGACAGCTTGAGGCTC
The DNA here is from genome assembly GCF_027406575.1 of Nycticebus coucang. Classification (NCBI taxonomy): domain Eukaryota; kingdom Metazoa; phylum Chordata; class Mammalia; order Primates; family Lorisidae; genus Nycticebus; species Nycticebus coucang. The sequence continues at coordinate 143,419,920 of NC_069783.1, read as the reverse complement.
TGTCTCAAAAAAAGCAACAACAACAACAACAACAAAAAAAAAATTGGGGGGAAAGAGATGAGGAAATGGCAGTTCTGCTGGTTTTAAATTAGAACAAGAGTTGGGTTCTAACAGGTATTTTGTGATCTAGAGAGTAGGTATTAAATATACGATTTGGTGGGAATAGTGGGTAGGGGTGTGTGTGTGTAGAGATCGGACACAAAAGGAAAATGTGAAGAAAGGTTTGAATGAAAACAAAGCAGATGTTGCCACCTTGAAATTAAATAAGAATGAGTGTATTCAATTGGCACCATTACCCAGGTTTCCTCCACAGATAGGAGTTAGTCCGATATGGCAAATTGTTTGCATTTTTATTTAGAAATAACCTCTTCCTTTACACTGTTGGTGGGACTGCAAACTAATTCTACCTCTTTGGAAAGAAGTATGGAGAATCCTCAAAGAACTCAAATTAGATCTCCCATTTGATTCCTCAAATCCCACTGTTAGTCATGTATTCAGAAGAAAAAAAAACATCATTCTATCTTCAAGCCATTTGTACTATGTTGTTTATCGCAGCTCAATTTACAATTGGCAAAATGTGAAAACAATCTAAATGCCACCAACCAGGAATGGATATACCAAACTGTGGTATATGTATACCATGGAATACTATTCAGCCATTAAAAAAGATGGGGACATTACATCTTTTGTATTAATCTGGATGGAATTGAAACACATTCTTCTTAGTAAAGTATCACAGAGTAGAGAAGCAAGAATCCAATGTACTCAATACTAACATGAGGCCAGTAGATAATCTGATACATTCCCACATAAGAGAAAAACTCAAATCAATTCAAGGTCTGGGATGGGGAAAGAGGGAGCAGGGAGAGGGGAAGGAGGAGGATGGAGGTGCTCACACTCAATGGGCCCAAAGTTCGAGTGTATGGCACACTTCTTGGGGGCAGTACACAATTATAAGAGGAACTCTACCTAACTAATGCAAACATTGTAACCTATTTCGTTGTGCCCTCAGATTAACCCGAAACAATAATAAAATCTTAAAAAAGAAATAACAAATAACCTTATCCTTTTTCAGAATTCTCAGTGAAAATCATTTGACCGAATTACATAAAGATTCATTTGAAGGCCTGCTATCCCTCCAGTATTTAATCATATTTATTTATGAGCTTTTAGTGATATTATCTGTAAAGTGAATCAGGGGTTCAAATTAGATAATCTCTAAAACTTCTTTCAGCAATAAAATGCTGCAGTTCTCTAAATCCGTGTAGCGTTTTAGCCCGTCTCTAGCCCATCTCTGTGCATTTTTAGTTTTTAAAATCATATAGATAAGATACAGATAGAAAAAAACTTTGCTTATAAGGAAAAAGTGGTAATAACATCTGAGCAATTATTGACACCCATTGAACCTTGTTTTATAAGTTTTATATATCATCTGCTTATATTTATATTTAGTCTACAACCCATAGAGCAAATCTAATCCACAGTCTGTTTTTATTTACAGCCTGTAAGTTAAGAATGGCTTTTACATTTTTAAAGGGTCTGTAAAAGAAAAAGAAAGACAAGAATATGCAACAGAGACCATATGTGACCTACAAAGCCTAAAATATTACTATTTAGCCTTCAGAAAAAGGCTAAATTTGGGTGGCGCCTGTGGCTCGAAGGAGTAGAGTGCCAGCCCTACGTGCCGGCGGTGGTGGGTTCAAACCCAGCCCCGCTGAAAAAAATGCAAAAAAAAAGAAAGAAGAAGGATTTGAAAAAGTTGGTTTAGTAGCATGAGAAGAATTAAACTTTAAGTTGTTGCTCAAAGGAAAGGAAAGGAAAATATAGACCATCTACACTAGTTTGAATGCCATTAATCCAGAATTTTTTGATAATTTAATCTGAATTAAATTAACATTTAACTATTAAATAAGCAGATGAATTATAAAGAATAAATATATTTAAGAATATAAAATATTAAAGAATATTAAATATTTAATATAAGAACATGATATTAAAATCATATAGATATGATTTAATTTAATCATATAGTAAATATATATATTTAAGAGAATAGGCTGGCAGTGAGGATTTCATAGCAGAAATTACTATACTCTTATTGAAAATAGTTGTTTAAGGACAGGTGCAGTGGCTCACACCTGTAATCCTAGCACTCTGGGAGTCCAGGGTAGGAGGATCCCTTGAGCTCATGTGTTCGAGCCTCATTGAGAGTGAGACCCTGTATCTATTAAAAAATAGAAAAATTATCCAAACATTATGGTGGGTGCTTATAGTCCCAGCTACTCGGGAGGCTGAGGTAGGAGGATAGCTTGGAGCTCAGGAGTCTGAGGTTGCTGTGAGCTAGGCTGACACCATGGCACTCTGGCCTGATGCAACAGAATGAGACTTTGCCTCAAAAAGAAAAAAAAAAGTTGTTTAAATTATGGTTAAATGGTATAGCTAGAAATGTTTACAATGAATAAGCATATTACCAATGCTCCTAATTCTTCCCAAATTACAAAATGAAAATTTCTCCTGCCTTATTGCTAAGGAGGGAATATTTGCATAGTATTTATTTCTATCTTTTTAAAGATAAGAAGATACTATATCCCTTGCTATGAAAGTCTGAGTTTTATCCTTTGCCCACGGCAAAGAAGTGTGGTCAAGAAGTGTGTACATCATTAATCTTTATTAAGCTCACTAATGTTGCTCTTTAGCAAATAGATTCTTCTTTCAAATGTAGAAGACTTAAGGGAAGTAGGTACATGACACTAAAAATAGTCCTTTGAATGATCTAACCTTCTAGGCCTTAAAGGCATGACCACCTTTGTACTGGTCTTCTTAGGCACCTCTGCCACATTTGGGGAAAAAAGTAAATGACGTAATTGCTCAATGGAGTAGGCCCTTCCTTACTTCCACAATGACATATGCATATTTTGTAAGCTAATCTTTCATGTTAGGATATATTCTCATTCATTTAAAAAATGCCAACCAATTAAAAAAACAAAGAGAATATGCCAACCACTTTGCCTAATATTAGAGTCAGAGAGATGAGTAAGACAGGATTCCTACCCTTCTAAGAACTTAACATTTCACAGGGGAAACAAACATGTAAGCATCAACCATAACGAGACAAGCACTAAGAGGATGACAAAGGGCTGGTTGCAAAGGCCCAGAAGAAGGATACAAAGTAATAAAATTGCATTTCTTTTAAAACATTTTTTTTCTTCTTCTCCTCGTTCTCAGCTTTTCACTCATTTTATAAATACAGCAGAACCTCCATGGTTGACCACCTCCATAATTTTACCTCATTTTCACAGACCAGACATGCGCCACATGTGCTCGATGGAAGTTCCTTATGCCGACCACCACTGTAGTTGCCTGGTTTGTTATAGTCCAGCAAGTGATCAGCTTAGAGAGGTTCTACTGTATTCTCATGTGTCAATTTTAAACACAGTGGGCTTGCAGATGAGCAAGACCTAATCCCTGCTTTCAAGGAGTTTATACTTAAAAGAAATGGGAGCAAAAATAACTACATTGGAAAGAAGACATAGCTATGGGCACTAAGAGGGACAAACTGCTTCTGGAGCACAGAAGAAGGAGAAAAGACTTGAGTTTGGATCAGAGAAGATGTTCCTAGAGCAATGCTGCTAGAACAGGATCTATCAGAACGCCATCAGATATCCTTAGACAGATTTCCTTAGACAGATTTGGGGGGAAATAGTCCAAACTTGGAAAAGGGAAATGGGAGAAAGGCAAAATACAGCAAAGTATTTGAGGAATGCTTTGAGTAACTGTAGAGTGCAAGGAGAGAGAGTAGGAGACTGGAGCCAGACTTTCTAGGGCTTTGAATGCCAAGCAAAAGCCATCGCAGGGAACCATGCTATACCACCATGCTTTACGCCCATCTTAAGTCTGCACCACAAGCACTTGGAGGTCTTGTTAGGCCTTGGTTCTGGACTACAACTCCACAGCTACTGATTCAGTCAGTTTAGAGTAAGGCCAAGGATTTGCATCTTTCATAAATTCCCATATGCTGGTCTTTGAGAATCACTTCTGGAGAGTTCATCTGGTCAATTGTGTGCAGGATAGTTTAGAACAATGGTTCTCAACCTTCCTCATGCCGTGGCCCTTTAATACACAGTTCCTGTGGGTCGCGACCCACAGGTTGACAACCACTGGTTTAGAAGGAAGAGATACCAGTCAGCACAGAGTGACAACAGCCAGGTGAAGAGCGAGGGATAAACTGGAGTCAAGTGAAATAGTCAACTATAGTTAAGGGGTGTTTTCAAATAAAAATCCAGTTCCGTGTTGCCTTTTGCTATGTCCCATCACTGTACCACCGAAAAAATTGCTTTCATGGAATATTAAGGCAATATAAAACCAAAATGAATTTCTATTAATATGGTATAATTCTGAATTAGTTCAAAGTTATGTATTAATTAGAAGGGTAACTTCCTTTCAAAGGATGTGAAAGGATATCTTTTATCTCTTTTGGTATTGAACTAGCTTAGAAAAACAGAATTAAACCAGAAAGGTGTAAAATGTGAGGTTATTCCTTTTCATATTAGAAATTATATAGAAAAATAAAAACTTGAAGCTTCTAATCTAGAATTTGATGAGGCTACAAAAGGTTGTTGAGTCAAGTCTCCTGCTGCCCAGGGAAAGATTACATCCAAAATCTTTTAAGATCTACAGTTGTATATTTTATTGGTGAAAATCATGAAATACAGGGAGCATTAGGGGGCTATGGAAAGTTCAAATACAAGTCCAAAAGTTTAGAATGTAGACAAAAGCTACATATTCATTATTATCATTCTAAATTCTACTAGTTGTTCCCACTAATTTGGTATCAAATCAAGGCAGTGTCTTCTTTTACTTTTTCTAGAGATTTATCCTGCAATAAAATCCAATTTATTGAAAGACGTACCTTTGAATCACTACCATTTCTGCAGTATGTGTAAGTTACAAATAGAACTTCATTACATTTGGAACTTTTATTAAACTTATAAACCCTCTGCTATTCACTTTGAAATATGATTAAAATTTTACTAGTAGAAAGTTACTAAAATTTATAGCAAATTCATTTAATCTCTAGCAAAGATTAGTGTGAGAATTATTACACACAAAATTATTAGTGTGAGAATTATTACACAGATCAGAGGGGATCATAATAGAACAATGGTCTCAACTAGTGGGATTTTGTACCCAGACGACATTTGGCAATGCCTGGAGACATTTTCAGTTGTCACAACTGTGGGTATGTTACTGACACCTGGTGGGCAGAAGCCAGGAATGTTGTTGACCTACAATGTACAGGACAAATCCCCCAAAGAATTATACAGCTAATATATCAATAGCACTGAAGTTGCAAAACTCTGTCATAGAGAAATAAAGATCTCTCAACACAAGTATTGGCTGAGCATTCACTGTTTCGTATCTACACATTGCATGTATAGTAAATGCAATAAAGTATAAATCATAAGCCAATATCTTCTACGGCAAAATTTCCTTCGTGTACAGAGAAAGTACTGAGGTTATGTTTTGTCATATAGAAGTTAGAATCACTGCCAAATGATGAATGCTCTGAAAGAATATCTTTTCTTCTTCTTTATCGGCTTATGTCTTTCCTTTTTCTTGTTGTTTTTTGTAGAAATCTTGGTTGCAATTTAATCACTGAACTGAGCTTCCGAACGTTTCAGGCGTGGCATGGAATGCAATTTTTACACAAGGTGTAAGTTAAATAGATGAACACATAAAAAGCTATGTGTAAAAGCATCATTCAGTTATCAGTTAACTAGGTATCAGCTCATTATGAACTCTGAATAGCATATCTTAAGATCTATCCAATTTTTCTTTTTTAATTTTTTTTAAAGTTATATTTATATTTCACAGGAAGGACCAATCCAATATTTTCAGGTGAGGAAACTAAGGTACAAAGAGGCCAGGAGACTTGTGTAACTTCCATATGACATGCTCTGCTTTCCCTAGAAACGATCTTTGGAATGGGTGATAAAAGATGTCAAGCAAGTAATGCTCAAATTAGCATTGTCTTGGGAGCCCCAACAATGCTGCTTTGATATGTGAATTGTCCTTGAAATCCTACGTTTGAATATAACTTTGATTCCTACTCATGTACAGAGTTTCTAACCGCTGAAATGTATACAGCGTCTAGCCACAAAGGATGAAGCGTAACACAAAGTCCTCCAGGGTGCAAAAGGGGAAACATGTTTTCTCGGAGTCAGTTTCTTTTAGTTTTTTATTTATTTATTTATTTATTTATTTTTTTGGTAGAGACAGAGTCTTACTTTATTGCCCTCGGTAGAGTGCTGTGGTGTCACACTGCTCACAGCAACCTCCAACTTCTGAGTTTAGGCGATTGTCTTGCCTCAGCCTCCCAAGTAGCTGAGACGACAGGCGCACGCCACAACGCCTGGCTCTTTATTTTTGTTGCAGTTTGGCCGGGGCTGGGTTTGAACCCACCACCCTTGGTATATGAGGCCGGTGCCCTACGCACTGAGCCACTGGTGCCACCCAGAGTCAGTTTCTTTTCTTTTAAACCAGTGTGGTGCCTGTGGCTCAAAGGAGTAGGGCGCTTGTCCCATATGCCGGAGGTGGCGGGTTCAAACCCAGCCCCCGGCCAAAAAACCTGCCAAAAATAATAATAATAAATAAAGCAGAAAGAATTCCAGAAAATCTGCCATAGGGCACGTCTCTCCCTGACACCCCATACCTTATTTTTTTAAAAAATATATACCTATGAAGAATGATCTGTGGGCATCTTTGCACTGTGGGGGAAAATGGTGTTCATGTTAAGCTATAGTGCAAAAAATGTTCAGAGAGAAAATACATTACTTTAGCCTAATTCCATATACTTGCTTTCCTGACTACCCTTCAACAAGTAATGTAGAGGGGCCAGGCACAGTAGCTCACACCTGTAGTCCTAGAACTCTAGGAGGCTGAGGCAGGTGGATTTCTTGAGCTCAGGAGTCCGAGACTAGCTTGAGCAAGAATGAGACCCTGTCTCTAAAAAAGAAAAAAATAGCCAGGGGTTGTGGTGGACACCTGTAGTCCCAGCTACTTGGGAGGCTGAGGAAAGAGGATCACTTGAGACCAAGTATTTGAGGTTGCTATGAGCTGTCTTGCTATGGTACTCTACAAAGGGCAACAAAGCAAGACTTTGTCTCAAAAAAAAAAAAAAAAAGCTATGTAGGTTTTATTTTCTTTCAGCTCAAAATTCAATAATTTCTCTGTGACACAAGCAGATCATGGTAGGTATATATGATCTATGGCCTGAAGGAAATTTCAGACTCAAGGTGAAGATCCTCTTCTAAACTTGACTTTGGAAAAGACTGTCCACCTGTCTTGAGGTTTGGAAGTCTAATTTCACACCATTCATTTTGGGTTAGAGGGAGGGGTTTAGGGTGTGTGTGGAACTGATTAACAGTTTCTACAGAGGCTGGTCTTATAGGGACCTCTTCTCTTCCCTTGTTAATTTACTGATGCCTTGCATAGAGGAAGAACACAAGGGTCTGTTTTTCTTTTGCCCTCACACCAAAGAACCAGATTCATTAGTTCCCTCCACCAAGAGATTTAGATGGAATCAGTACAAATGTCTTGAACTCACCACCTTCACTGAACATTGTCGACAGAAGAGAAGGCAAACTCTGTAAAATAATTTGAAGAGGTCTATTCTAAGAGCTGAATTTGAGGACCATGGCCTGGACCCATGCCCAAGAAACCTTGAGCAAGTGGACTCACTGTGACTGGATTCTATTCAATTCAGGGAGACAGGCGTTGCATGTAAAGTCATAAATCAATACAAGGCAGGGTGTAAGTTGGTTTGGCCTAAAAAGGTGGGACATCTCAAAATGGAGGTTTACAGGTTATAGGTGGGTCTTAAAACTCTTTGATTTGTAATTGGTTAAAGAAATGAAGCTTTGTCTAAAGCAGGCGTCCTCAAACTTTTTAAACAGGAGGCCAATTCACTGTCCGTCAGACCGTTGGAGGGCCAGACTATAGTTCAAAAAAAAAAACAAAACTATGAACAAATTCCTATGCACACTGCACAAACTTTATTTTGAAGTAAAAATACAAAACAGGAACAAATACAATCACATGGCTTCATGTGGCCCGCGGGCCGCAGTTTGAGGACCCCGGGGCTAAAGGCTTGGGATCCTTTAAGTTAAGGACATCTGTTAATTAGAGACAACAGGTCTGCCAAATACCTAGACTCCAGTGAACTGTTAAGTAAGCAGAGGACCTACAGGTTTGTCCTCTATAGCCTCAGGCCTGTTAAGGAGTCTCCCAGAAGGGAGGGGGCTTGATGAGGCATTTCTGACTTCCCCTCTTAGCGCTAGCAACTCAGCCCTTTGGCCAAGAGGGGGGTCCAATTAGTCAGCTGGAGGGGGGAGCCTTAAGATTTTATTTTTAGTTATTATTATTATTTTTTTGAGACAGAATCTTACTTTGTCACCCCCTGGTAGAGTGCTGTGGTGTCATCTCATCTCCGCTTACACCTTTCACTGGCGACCAATATAACAGAGTAAGAGTTTGACCGTCGATGCTGCCTCTGGCGGATCTCGGCCAAAAGGGGAGTTGTGAACTAAAATAAAACCTTACAAACCACAGCTCCTTAGAAGGCCTCACCTGCCGCAGCCGAGCCGGGCACGCGGGTTCCGGATGAACGGAGCTCCCGGAAGCCCCGCCCCCGCCGCCGGCCCGCGCGCGCCCCCCACCTCCGCCCCGCGCGCTGCTGCGCTCGGCCCTCCCCTCCCTCTCCCGCCGTCCGCCTTGTTCGCGCCTGAGCTTGCGGGTCAGCAAGAGCCTCCAGCGTGAGCGTGCGGCTGCAGCCCCGGCCACCCAGCCCTCTCCCCCTCTTTTCTGCCTGTCTGCCTCTCCTCCCTGTCGCCGTCTCTTCCTCCCGCGCTCTCGGTCTGTGAATCTCGACCTTCATTTCTTCCACCCCGCCCTGCCGGGTCCCTCGCGTGCCCAGTCACCAGGCCGCGTGGGCCCTGCAACGCCTCCTCCGCTCCCCCAACCGCCACCCCCTCCCCGCAGGCCACACGGGGGCCGCAGCTGGGCCTGCTTGGCCTGGAGCCCGTCTCAGCGCCGACACTTCTCCAGGTCAGCGGGCCTCCGACCCGCCGAGCAAAATGGGAAATGAGGCAAGTTATTCTTTGGAAATGTGCTCAAACTTTGGTGCAGATGAAATTAAAACGTTAGGAAAAAGATTTAAGAAGCTTGATTTGGACAAGTTTGGTTCTTTGAGTGTGGAAGAGTTCGTGTCTCTGCCTGAGTTACAACAGAATTCTTTAGTACAGCGAGTAATAGATTCGACACAGATGGGAATGGAGAAGTAGATTTCAAAGAATTTATCGAGGGAGTCTCTCAGTTGAGTGTCAAAGGAGATAAGGGGCAGAAGTTAAGGTTTGCTTTTCCTATCTAAGACGTGGATAAGGATGCCTGTATTTCCAATGGGGAACTCTTGCAGGTGTTGAAGATGATGGTGGGGAACAATCTGAAAGAGACACAGTTACAGCAAATCGTAGACAAAACCATAATAAATGCAGATAAGGATGGAGATGGAAGAATATCCTTTGAAGAATTCTGTGCTGTTGTAGGTGGCCTAGACATCCACAAAGAGATGGTGGTAGATGTATGGCTCTTTTTTTTTAAATGACTTTTTACTTGGGTCAAAGATCCCCAGAGGGTAGGGTGTGGAAGAGGAAGGAGAAACTACTCTGCTAGTGCTTGGGGTCAGGATTATTTATTTATTTATTTATTTAGTAGAGACAGAGTCTCACTATCCTGCCCTTGGGTAAATTGCCCTGGCGTCACATGGCTCACAGCAACCTCTAACTCTTGGGCTTACCCGATTCTCTTGCCTCAGCCTCCCGAGCAGCTGGGACTACAGGTGCCCGCCACAACGCCCGGCTATTTTTGTTGCAGTTTGGCCAGGGCTGGGTTTGAACCCGCCACCCTGGGCATATGGGGCCGGCGCCCTGCTCACTGAGCCACAGGCGCCGCCCGTTGTGTGACTCTTTTTAAAGAGTACCACTCAACACTTTTGCTTTCTCATCCATCTCTGAAGATCTGCTCAAGATGCCCAGCAATGCTCTCTGTGTATTTAAATGGAAGTATTTTTCTCTGTGAAGCCACGTTTTCCAACATGAGCCTCATGAAGCCAACCAAGTGTTATTGAACTTACTCTCTGAATGACTCAGTGTAGCACTTTAAAGTCTGAAGAACAGCAGCATGAAAAGAGCATATCAATGTGGTGGAGAAAGGGAAGGGGTTGGCTTTTTAATTTATTTTTCTTCATGTTTTATAAGAAGAAAGTATATATACATATGTAAATATTTATATGTAGCTTTCTATGTATGTAGTAGGTTGGCTTTAATTTAATATACTTTGATTCAGAAACAAAATAGAGTAAAAGTGCCAAGCAGAACATAAAACATCCTTACTTTTATTTCACACAGTTTTTTTTTTTTTTGTTTGTTTGTTTGTGTTTTTATTTCACACAGTTTTATATATAGATAGGAGATTGTACAATTTGAGCCCGGTGTTAGGCCAGCTGTTTTCCTTTTCCTGTGCTTTCTCCTTTGAGAGATTGACAAAGCATTTGTTAATGTCTTATTATTTACCTTAATTACATTTTTGTAACAAAGGAGTCTGTAACTTTATTTATACTTAAGAATATATTTCCAGGGACTACGTCTCACTGCTGAGCAGCTTTTAATATGCCTCTCCTTGAGGAGAAAGTATAGTTCGGCGCTACTGCCAAGAGCTAGTTCTTGTGTGCATGTGATAACTGCACAGTGCTTATGGCTGCTTCATTCTGTTACTTTACATCTAGGAGTCATTGCATTTATTGAATGTCCCTGAGTAAGGGTAAGTTACCAGTTGTGATTTTATACATAAAGGCCAGAAGCTAGCTTAGGCAGTCATGATTTATTATATGCCTTACTTAATGAAGAATACCTGAAATAATCGTGTAACTGCTTAGGATATCCATTTGTTTCATTAAATGGATAATTTGTCATTAAACTTGTGTTTGAACCATGAATTTCCCTTTATGTTTCAAAAGACTTGCAACAAATAAAAACTGGGGACATTAAATGTGCCTATATGTACTAAACACCCATATATATTTGTGATTAAAATGGGAGAAATCTTGCTAATTATATGTCACAGAAGAGCAAAATTCTATTCAAATTTGTACCTCTCTTTACTGTAAGGCATAGAGAATGCATAACGGTTTTCCTTGATTTGCCCATATAATTGGTAATGGGTAATAACTTAATAGATGTGTGTGATATAAAAGTAGTATATCCTGTTCTACCACTTGATGTTATCCCTTCCCTTTTCTGCAAAGGTACTATTGGCTGGAAGAAAAACGTTTTGGGTAGCTTCGTATGACAGTATTTCCTGATATAGTTTTTCTGTAAAAACTGGTTTTATAATCATGAGTGGAAAAGGGCAGGTTGAATCGAGTTGACTGAATCTTTTTTTTTTTTTTTTTTTTTGGTAGAGACAGAGTCTCACTTTATCACCCTGGTAGAGTGCCGTGGCGTCACACAGCTCACAGCAACCTCCAACTCCTGGGCTTAAGCGATTCTCTTGCCTCAGCCTCCCAAGTAGCTGGGACTTTAGGCGCCCACCACAATGCCCGGCTATTTTTTTTTGTTCTTGCAGTTTGGCCGGGGCCAGGTTTGAACCCACCACCCTGGCCATATGGGGCCGGTGCCCTACCAGCTGAGCCACAGGTGCCGCCCAGAGGTGACTGAATCTTAAGCTGAGTGCACCTCCTGCCATGGCTGTTCCTTCAACTGAGTGCTGCACATCGTGGGCTCTGCCTGTGAGAGAAAAATCCCGGTGCTTGGTGTCCTTGCATGACATGGAATTTTGCATGTAGATCAATTTAAAATGTACCTCTTGTTTACATAATTTGCATAATTTTAAAAGACGATGTTGCCAAACTTTGGAAATGTTAATATTCAAACTGAAAATCTCCACTTCATGTAACATCTTCCTCTGGTTTATAATCTCAGCCAGTGGTTTAATCTGTTCCAGTGTCAACTGCCATGTGCTCTGCTTCAAGGGGGAACCTAGTCTTTGTGACTTTTTTGTACATTAGTATTTGTTACAAATATTTTAGCAAATGCTTTCTATTTCTCTTGCTTGTGCATATCTTGGCTGGCGTTACAGAAAAATAGTGCAGACATTATTTCCTTACTGGGGAATGGGTTTGTTTCCTTTTCTTTCTTTGTTTTTTTAGTTTGTGTGTGGGTTGGGTAGGGGAGCGGTGGTTTATGTTGAATGTTTAGTTTCTCTTCTGCATGGTACATCACGTTGTGGGATCTTTAGAGAACTTCATACTGTATGAATAAGAAGACAAAATATTTGAAACTTGAAAAAAAAATTCTTAAGCCAGCACGCCTGGTTTAAGTATTTTATTTTGGTTCACAATTTCTCCCTTTGGCCAAGATCTGTGCCCCCACCCCCACCCCCCCGGCTTAAGATTTTATTTTGGTTCACAATTCTTCCCTTTTGGCCCAGATCCACCAGAGGCACCATTGATGGCCAGACTCTTATTTTGTCCCATCCCGAGAGCAAGACTGGATGTTCGGGCCAGGTTTGTTAGAAGGGAAGGGTGACTCACCTGGGCAGTGCTCAGGGGCAGTTAGAGAACTCTTTCAAATACAGGGGTGTAGGGTAGCTGGTAGGCAAATTCTACAGCTTGCCCAGAATGTTAGGGTCCTTTGCTGTGAATTTCTGAGGGGGTGTGGGTAACTAGACCCTTTGTGTCTTTGTCTTTGGAGGAAAGACAAAGTCTTTTGTCTTTGTGGCTATGTTAGGCTCCAACAGCTGGGATGGTATGGCCCCTGCCCTGGTTCCATCTAGGCCCTTGGTGGGACCCTAATGGCCAAGAGAACTGAAGAGCCAAAAGGACTTACATCCATGAAGTGTTTTAGGCCAGATGGGACTGGAGGTGGACAGGTACTCATGGAGGCTTTTAAACCTTCTAGACAACATGAAGGTAAAAATCAAAATGTTAAAGGCAAGGCTACAAAATTAATTGATCTGTGTTGTGCTACTATATTTTGAGGTTTTAGTTGCAGGCTTGTAACAAAAAGGCCAAGGAATTTAGAAACTTAATCACTTAAGCTAAGGAATTTAGAGACTTTTGTTGTGTCACCTTATTTTAGTCTCTTTAGTGATTTGTCCTAAGGTGGCTAATAAATTTCCTGTTACATCTCTTTTTGTATAAACCCCATCCTGAGGACAATTATGCTCAGGATGGATGTTTGGACCACATGGCCCAAAAAGACAAAGTTTCTCGTTTAGTATTTGTTTAGGCTTCTGTGTACCCATCCTTGATCATGATCTGCTTTAATCTATAGAACTAAATGTTTTCCCTATGTCTTTGAACATATTTCAAATAGTTGAATTAAATTCTTGTCTAGTAAGCCCAATATCTTGACTTCCTCAGGGACAGTATCTACTGATTTCCAACCCCCACACCCACCCCTGTGCATGGTTTCTTTGTGTCCCTTATAAATTGTGTTGAAAATTGGATATTTTAAATAATACTACGTATAATGTAACAATTCTAGAAATCAGGTCCCTGCCCCCAGGGTTTGGTGTGTACTGCTGCTTATTATAGTAGTTATTATTAATTTATTTAGTGACTTTTTGGAACTAATTTGGTAAAGGCTTGTATTTGTTGTCATGTGTGGCCACTGAAATCTCTACTAGGTTAGGTTAGTCTGCTGATGAATGAACAGAGATTTCCTTAAAAGTCTAGAACCAGTAAGTCTCCGAGATTTTCCCAAGGGGCTTGTGTGCGTGTTAGGGCGTACCTTCAGCACTCAGCAAGATGGTTTTATAGCTCTGCCTTAGCTTTCATTGCCTGTTTTGTGCAGAACCTCAGAATCAGACATGGATGAGAGGTTAGGGACTTCTCTGATGTTTCCTGACAATGCTCACAGTCCTAAATATGTATATGACCTTCCAGATTTCAAGGAATGTGACTCATGGTCTTCCAGTTTAACAAGGAAATGTTGGAGTATTTCAGAGTTCCTATGGATATCTCATTCCTAGGCCTTTTCTATTAAGTTTTGTTTGTTGGTTTTTGAGACAGAGCCTCAAGCTGTCACCCCGGGTAGAGTGCCGTGGCATCACAGCTCACAGCAACCTCCAACTGCTGGGCCCAAGCGATTCTCTTGCCTCAGCCTCCCAAGTAGCTGGGACTACAGGCGCCCGCCACAACGCCCAGCTATTTTTTGGTTGTAGTTGTCATTCTTGTTTAGCAGGCTCAGGCTGGATTTGAACCCGCCAGCTCTGGTGTATGTGGCTGGTGCCTTAGCCGCTTGAGCTGCAGGTGCCAAGCCATCTATTGGTAAAAGGTGCCAACTTTTACCCATCGCCTCATGTAGCTGCCATGTTAAGACACTTCTTATAATTATCTTCCACAAACACCCTTTTAGGTTAAATAGAAGCAAGCCTTTCCAGGAAGGTCTTCCATGTAACAAACAGGTCAAATAATGACAGTTCATTGGAATTGTGGCTTCGAAAGAGCTCTGGCTCCATTTTGCTCCCTCTGGTACTAGAGATGTGGGCTACTTTTTGTTGTTGTTGTTGAGTCTCACTTTATTGTCCTTGGTAGAGTGCTGTGGCGTCACACAGCTCACAGCAACCTCCAGCTCCTGGGCTTAGGCCATTCTCATGCCTCAGCCTCCCAAGTAGCTGGGACTACAGGCGCCCGCCACAATGCCCGGTTATTTTTTTGTTGCAATTTGTCTGGGGCCGGGTTTGAACCCGTCACCCTCGGTATATGGGGCTGGTGCCCTGCCCACTGAGCCACAGGCGCCACCCAGATGTGTGCTATTTTTAAGGCTACTACTGAGCTGGGAGCAAAAGATGGTCTAGGGTAAGCTAAAACAACACAAATCTCACTGTTTTTACTGAAATTTAGCCATTTTTCCTAAATAAACACTCCTTGGGTTGCTGCATTGTGACTTTGATTAAATTTCTAGAGTTCTGAAAACATTGATTCTGGACATTTTGGCCATATTTTTTTTTGTTGTTGTTTTTATGAAGGGATGAATTTTCAGATGTCTTTACTCCACCATTTTCACTGCTGTCACCTACAACATGGTTTTGTTCCCTTTTTTTTTTTAGACAGAGTCTCACTTTGTCACCCTCAGTATTGTTGCCTGGTGTCATTGCTCACAGCAACCTCAAACTCTCGGGCTCAAGCGATTCTCTTGTCTCAGACAAGAGTACTTGCCTCCCGAGTAGCTGGGACTACAGGTGCCCTCCACAACGCCAAGCTTTTTTTTTTTTTTCTTTTTTTTTAGAGGCAGGGTCTTGCTCTGGCTCAAGCTGGTCTTGAACCTGTGAACCTGTGAGTTCAGGCAATCCACTCACCTTGGCCTCCCATAGTGCTAAGATTATAGGTGTGAGCGACCATGCCCAGCCTACAATATGGTTTTAAATCTCTAAAGTCTCCATGGCCATGGGTTAATTAAATATTTAATCACGGGAAGTGATTGGGAAAAGGAGTAAAAAGAGAAATGTCATTCTCAAGAGGTTCTCCCAGATGAATAGATGAAGTTTAGAAAGTTATTTTATATTTAGTTGTCACAGAATTAAGGTTAAAGTAACAGCTATTTTAAACCTTTTTTCTTCAGAGAAGATAAACACAGGCTTTGCAAATCAGAACTAACTTTAAATTTCAGCTTTGCTTCTAACTAGCTTAGTGGTCTAGGACAAGTTATATAAACTCTCTGTGCCTCGGTTTCCTCATTTATAAAAGATAATATTTACCACGTAAGCTTATTCTGAGGACTAAATGTAAAATGCTGATCACAAACGACCGGCAGCCCAATAGATATTAGCTATATAATTGTTATTTTTATAATATTCTGCAGAAGTACGCTAATAATTGTTGAGTAGAGTTAACCTAAAGGCAGATTTTCTTTTCTTTCTTGCTATTTCTCTCTTTTGTTTTGTTTGTTTGTTTTAAGAATGGAAAAGAAAATCTGTTCCAGCATTTTGGAATACAAATTTGCGTCAAAATTAATTTATTCGTTTTACTGATATTTAAATAAAATGATTTTTTCAACAAACATTGATTAAATATCTAGTAAATTTCAGGCACCATGCCAGGCACAGGTATGACAATGTCACTAAGTTGTGGTCCCCTGTTGCGGACCGCCAGTCGATGGGCCTCAGTCCGAGGGTGCTCAGGGCGAACGGAGCAGGTTGATTGAAAGGTCGACGCAGGATGAAATGACAGACTGCCACACACCACGAGTGATGAAGAAAGCAGCTGTACTTTACTGAATTTTAAGATTGGTTTTTATACATTTTTGACAAAGCATTACAAATTACAAAAGGTATTTTTACAACTTGCTGAGCTTTACAAGTTAATATCTAACCTTGTAGATGTGAGTATTTGACCATCTCACTTAAACAATATCCTGTCCGCAAGGGGTTCTGCCCGCGAGGGGGAACAAAGGCTGCTGGTTATCAGTTGTGTCTTTCACTTCCCCTTATCTAAGTAAATGCTTTAAAGGTTAGAGTTTTAAAACGTGAAAATTCTTTCTTTATAACTACTAGTATTAGTAATAATTCACAAATTATTTACTTCTAATGTGATTAAAAGATTTCATATATGTGTAAATTATGTAAGTGATTATAGTACTAGGAAATATATGAAATGTAAAGGTATGTGGAAAGTTTTAAGTCGTGGGTGGCTGTGGGTGGTGTAAGTACATATCTAGATGGAGCATCTTGTTTGCTGTTCCTGCATTGTCTCAATGCATTGTCTCAATTCACTGACATTTATGGTGGGAGCGTGCTCCTGCATCGTTCCCCTGGAGACATTGAGTCTCCATCGGCTATGTGTGATTATGGATCAGTAAGTCATTATGTTTATTCTTGGTTTCTTACAACAATCAGGCATTCAACTTAACAAACAGGTTTCAGGGCAAAGGTTTCTTAGGCTTTATGCCGCACCTCGTGAGTCATTACGTTCATCAAAAAGTATGCTAGGCAACTTCTGCGCTGCTGTCGCATACCAGGGGGGCTGGGGGTATCGCTCCGGGGAGCACAGACCACCTAACCATGCGTTTTACAACGCGGACAGCGCCACCTCACCACGACTAGATGCCGGGGGTGCGGCAGTCCCCACTCTCAGGGGCTGACAGTCCAGGAGACTGATGAGTGCCCAGGTGATTACAAGCACAGTAACAAAGGCTGTGATGTGATACAAAACTATCAGTGCAAGTGTGTGACAAGAATTCCCTTCTCTCAGATTTATCCCTTTTTCTTTAGCTCTAAAGCCAAGGATTTGGTCCATTATTTTCTTAATCAGATAAATTAAACCACGGATTTAAAAAAATTTTTCAAAAGATGAAAGACAAACACCTCAGATTATGGAGGATAAATGGCATAATAAACCTGGGTAGTTCCCAAAGGAAAAGTGCTTGGCAGAGTCTTAGGATGATTTAAGGGAAAAACAGAAAATGTTTTCAGGGCGGCGCCTGTGGCTCAGCAGGTAGGGCGCCGGTCCCATATGCCAGAGGTGGCGGGTTCAAACCCAGCCCCGGCCAAAAAAAAAAAAAGAAAATGTTTTCATTTTTTTACCTACAAGTTTCATACTAAAAAACGACTATAAACTCTTTGTGGAGTTACATGTACATTGAAATGCAGGTAATTTTAATTCAATTGCATTTTTCAGAATTCTCAATCGTAATCCTCTGACAACTGTTGAAGATTCATATCTTTATAAATTGCCAGCATTAAAATATCTGTAAGTATTGCGGTCATCTCATGAATCATGAGATTATTTCTGCTGTTATTTTTTATTTTCATCAAAGATTAAGTATGTTGAATTTAGGCTAAAAAGTCATAATTTAAACTTTAACTGGTTATTAAAAAAAGGTTATTGGCAAAGAAAAGAGATTAAGAATGGATGTGTAATGAATGGGCAAGACAGCCAGCAGGGAAAGAGAACAGTAGTATTGAGGAATGTAGATAAATATAATATATATAGATGCATGTAGGAATATGATTTATCCCAGAAAGCAAAAAAGAATAGATGCTTCTATTTTAAAAATAAAAAATAAAGGGCGGTGCCTGTGGCTCAAAGGAGTGGGCGCCAGCCCCATATGCCGGAGGTGGCGGGTTCAAACCCAGCCCAGCCAAAAACTGCAAAAAAAAAAAACACCTCCCCCGTAAAAAAAATAAATAAATAAATAAAGTAATCCAGGGAGGTGAATCCAATAAGAAAATGGGAAGATAAATGTTAAAAAGTGTATACATTCCATTATTTGATGTCATTAATTTGATGCTGCAAATGAAGATAATTACATTTCTTCAGTAAAAGCTCTGTAATCATCTTCTTTGACAAATAAACTCTTGAGCTGGCTTGTTTTATATAGAAACAAAAATTGAAGTGCTGACATGTCCTTGAAATATCTTTTTAAGTACAGAATTTTTCTATTGGGGTTAATATCTTGACTCTTCGGACTTTCTCCTTCAGAGACATGGGAACAACACAAGCCCCACTTACAACAGTCGAGAACATCCTCATGACAACTCTTGAATTGGAAAAACTGTAAGTTATTTTTTTCTTAGCTTTATTTTCACTTAGTACTTTTTTTGGGTTTATATTTTCTTAAGTCAGTTTTTGTGAGGTATAATTTTTATGCAGTAAAACTCACTCTTTTTAGGTGCACCAATGAATTTTGACAAATGTATAATTATGTAACCACCATCACATTCCCCAAATAGAATGTTTCTGGTGCCCTAAAAAAAGCCTCTCATGTTCCTCTGCAGTCGGTCCCCTCCTCCCACCATCAGCCCCTGGCAACCACAATCTGATTTACATCCGCATAGTTTTGCCTTTTCCCGACTGTCTTAGAAATGAAATCAGATGTAGTATGTAACCCTTTTGTGTGAAGCTTCTTTCACTTAGCATCATTGTTCTGATATTATATTACTATTCATGTTGTATCTGTCAGTGCAGTTAGTCCTCTCCTCATTCACAGCTTCAACCAAGCACAGATGGTAAATATTTGGGGTGGGGTCGGGGGGTGGGGGGAGAATAAACTATAAAAACTAATATGTGTTAAAATACAGTATAGCAACAATGTACATGGCCTTTACACTGTGTTACATAATATTCTAAGAGTAATCTAGAGGTGATTTCAAGTATACTAGAGATTATATGCAAATATTATAGCATTCACAGATTTTGGTATCTGCAGAGTCCTGAACCAGTTCCCCACAGATAGCAAGGGACAGTGTCGTATGGCTATATCAGCTTATCCTTTCACCAATTTATGAACAATTGGGTTGTTTTCAATTTTTTGGCAATTATGAAAACTGCTAAGAACACTCATACTCATGTCTTTGTGTGAAATACGTTTTCATTTCTTTCAGGTAAGTACCTAGGGTGGGACTACTGTATCACATCCTAAGGACATATTTAACTTTTTAAGAAACTGCTAACTTCTTTCCTAAAGCGGCTGTACTATTTTGTATTCCCACCAGCAATGTGAAAGTTGCAGTTGCTACAGGTATTCAGCGGATCCTTATTTCAGTTTTCTTGAAAAATCTACTAGTAGATGTATAGTGGAATCTCATTGTGGTTTTAATTTGCATTTCTGTAATAGTTAATGCTGTTGAATATCTATTCATGTGTAAATATCTTCTGTACTGAATTATCTGTTCAAATCTGATCCTGTATTTTAATTGATATTTATCTTCTTGTTTAGTTTTAAGAGTACTTTTTGTACTCTAGATACAAGTCTTTCAGGTATGTGTTTAGTAACTATCTTTTCTCTTTTCTCAGGTTGTGGTTTGTCTTTTCATTCTTTTTAAATTTTATGTATGTGTGTATGTATGTATGTATGTAGGTATGTATGTATTTATTTATTGAGACAGGAGTCTCACACTGTCACCCTGGGTTGATTGCCATGGTGTTATAAATCATAGCAACCTCAAACTCCTGGGCTCAAAACCAGAAAACTGAAATATAAGGATCTGCTGATCCTCTTACCTCAGCCTCCCAAGTAGCTGTGTACCCACCACCATACCCAGCTACTTTTTCAACTTTTAGTAAAGACGGGGTCTTGCTCTTGCCCAAGCTGGTTTTAAACTCCTGAGCTCAAGCGATCCACTCACCTTGTCCTCCCGGAGTGCTAGGATTACAGGCGTGAGCCACTGTGCCTGGCCTGTCTTTTCATGCTATTAAAAGTATTTTAGCCCAGGTTTTGTAATTTGTAATTTGAGGTTACAGCACAGGTTTTGTAAATTGTAATTTGAGGTTACGGCAAGCTATAAAGATGCCACCACACACTAGCCTGTGTGAGTGAGACCCTGTCTCAAAAAGAAAAATAAAGGAAGAAAAGGAAAGGAAACAGTAGGTATTGTTTAGTTTCCAAATATTTGGCGATTTTTCAGATCTTTCTGTTGGTTTCTAATTTAATTCCATTATGATCAGAGAACACATATTGAATGACTTGAATTCTTTTGAATTTATTAAAATTTGTTTTATGGCCCAGAATATTGTTGCATAGCTCATTGATGCTCTATTCATGTTTTATTTTGTTTTCCTTGTGTTTCATTTTGGGAAGTTTTAAGTTTTTGAAATAACAATTTTCATGTCCTTGCCTGCTCATTCTATCCATGTAGGTTCTGAGTTGGTTCTTATTGATTGCTTTGTTTCTTTAATATGGGTCACATTTTCTTGCTTCTTTTCATGTTTGGTAATTTTCTATTGGATCTTGGTACGTGTTGCCCCATGGATCGTGAGATGGTCCTATCTAGCTTATGCTAACAGGCAGTCTTCCTAATCTTGAGCGACATCTAATTATTTTCTGATACTTTTGGGTGGTTCTTTTCCTAGCCTCAAGTAGTTTCCTCATACACGTGCACCAATCAGTACTTTGCTGAACACTCAAGAGCTCCCTCTGTGTGTCTCCAGAGTTCATGTTCTGTGCGCCTCTTTTCTCTCTAGTACTCTGCTTTGAGACTTCTAGCCACCTTGGTTTTCCCAGACTCTCAGCTCCATTTCCTTAATCAAAGAGTCCACCAGTTTCCTTTCCTAGCACCATGACCTGGAAACTCTCTCAAAGAAGTAAGCTAGGGCAGTCACGGGGCTCACTTCATTTATTTCACATCTTACGGAGAATCACTGTCCTTCATTGCCTGATGTCCAGTGTCTTTAAAACTGTTGTTTTGTTTCTTTTATCTGGTATTTTGGTTGTTTCTGGCCAGCGGTGCAATGTCCTTGTTATTACATCTTGGCCAGAATCTAATAATAATCTTTAAATCTTTTTTGTTTTGATCCAGGATCAATCAGAGATCAGGCATTGCTCGTTATGTCTCTGTTTCCTTTAGTCTAAAACATTTGTCTACTTTTTCTTGGTCTTTCATGCATTAAAGAGTCTAACAGGGTTGTTTTATAAATTCTCCCACAATCCGGATTTGTCTATTTCCTCATGATTAGATTCAGGTAAAACATTTTGAGGAAGAATACTATTAATAAATAGACGATGTGTTCTTCCTACCTCATGACTTCAGATGGCCCATAATGCTAAGTTTGATCACTTGATTACAGAGTGATATCTTCTAGAGCTCTCCATTATAAAGTTATTTTTTCCATTGTTAATATGTATAAATACATTTGATCTTAGACAAAAGTCCAAGGAGAAACAATAATAAGTATAAATAATCTCCGGGGTGATGCTTTGAGATCAGTGAAGATCCTGCTTTCAAAACATGTTTTTACCCAACTGTGCATCAGTGAGGCAAGAGAATCGCTTAAGCCCAGCAGTTGGAGGTTGCTGTGATCTGTGACGCCATGGCACTCTACCCAGGGCGACAGCTTGAGGCTCTGTCTTAAAAAACAAACAAACCAACCAACTGTGCATCAGTGATAATCACTATCCAAATCCATTATTATTGTGTTTGCAAAATGACACTTTTCTAATTATATCATTCCTTCTACATAGCTGGCATTATTCTATTAATATTAAAGAAGAGCTGGCCCTCTTTTCCTTTTGTGAATTCATGGATTCTTCTTCTGTGAATTCATGGATTCTTCTTTATAGTAATTATGTTGTACCTTATTATCATCATTATTATTTTGAAGGCTCAAATTGTCCACATTTGGCCAATGTAATCATTATTACATTATAAAGTGGTTTAAACTAAGCTATCATTTATGCCCAGAGTAATTTCTAATATTTACCACTCCGAACAGTAATTGAGAAAGGAATTCTAGAAGTTTGGGGCCTCCAGACTCTTCTTAGAAGTCTGCCTCCTGTGTCCTCTCAACCCAAAGTGAGACAGATTTTCTTCTTCTGTCTTCTATGGGAGAAGATAATTTCTGAATGAAACTACAAATCAGTGTCACCCAATTCTAATTCCTTTTTTTTAAAATTTATTATTTTTAGAGATGAGGTCTTGCTATCTTGCCTAGGCTGGTCTCAAAGTTCTGGCCTCAAGCAATCCTCCCACCTTACTCTCCTGAGTGGCTGCAACCACGGGTGCACACCACAATGCCCAGCTAATTAAAAAAAATTTTTTGTAGGGGCAGGGTCTTGCTATGTTGCCCAGGCTGGTCTCAAACCCTAGCACCAAGCAATCCTCCTGCTTTAGCCTCCCCTGTAGCTGGAATTACAGGTGAAAGCTACCATACCTGGCACCTCTAATCTCTATCACGTTTACTCTAGGCATACCATAACCACTGCTGTGTTCACCCATCTCTCTGTCTCCTTTCCTTTTGGCTTTCTGGTTCCTACCCAACAACTGACCAGGCCATATGCCTCAAGAACTCTTTTTGCCTAGCCCTGCGGTAGTTTCAACCTCCCTCTTCTACCAACTGAAGTCATCCCTTTACCATTAATTTAATTCTCTGTGTTTCCATTTATAGGATCTTACCTAGCCATATGGCCTGCTGCCTCTGCCAATTTAAAAATAATATTGAGGTTGTCTGCAAGACAGTGAAGCTACATTGTGATGCATGTATAGGAAACAGCACAGAAGATTGTTGTGAGTTTAAATTGCTTAATGATAAATTTTTTTAATTTTTATTTTGTTTTTTAAGTTTTTAATTTGAGAATTTTTAAGCTAATGATGGAATTGCTTTATTCTTACTTATTCGTTCAGAGTTAAACTCCCTGTATTTCTGAACTACTCCCTGGCTGAAAGTCAGGTTCACAGTTATTATTACATAATTTAATAATGTAACTGTTCCACATCCATAAAGGACAGAGAGGAAGGAACGGAAGGAGAGAGTATAACATTAGCGGCCACATACTCTGTACTGTGTCTCTGCTTGGTGTTTTACCCCCCACCAATAACTTGTCTATACAGCTCCTCAAAGTTTGTAACTGGTTTTATATCCATTAGGTCTCAAGAGCTCTTTTCCTTATAGGACAGGTATAGATCGGGTTTTGCTTTGTTTATTTTTACAGAGAGTATAAGTGATATTTGGAGCCTGAGAGTTTCCGGTTACATAACCAGAAATTGCTACCTGGCCCTTCTAAAGAAACAGAGGGCTTTTCCATTCTTAGACTTTCCAACTCTGAACTTGCTCTAAATCTAAAGCTTTTATATCCACAGAACAAACACTCGGGTGCTTTTTTAAGTGTTTTTCTCATATTACGTTTATTAGCACTAACTTCATCAAAATGTGACTGCTTTCATGTCCAGACAATTTGAATACAGATCTCTACCCGTGATACTAAAGTTGCATACTTTCCAAAACAATTTTTCACATATTATATTATATTGTATTAGTCTCTTCTTCCCTGAAAGTAGGCAGAACAAACATTTTTAATCTTGTTTTACAGATGAGGAAAAACAAGATCAGAGGCGTTAAGTGCTGTAGCCTATTCTCAGGCCCTCTGTCCCCAAATTTGGGTTCTCCATAGCCCATGTTCCTCATTTCTCATGATGCTTACCAACTCCTCTGACCCTTAACCACTACCACCGAAACTTTTAATTCTGGACAGGAACCCAGCTACACGATGGTACACTTGTTTTTCATGCAGTTGGAAGCTTTGGATGGTTCCACAAGTAAAGCTGGGAATTATAGAAATGAAACGAAAGCAAAGTGGGCGTCTGACAAAAGTTGCTTTTTCCTTTCTGCATTTTAGGAAGTCAAGTAATGTTTATCTAAAATTGCTGTTATTCCTTAGATTTATTGAACACGCCACATAAGCATATAATCTGGAAATTAAAAACCTCTTAACCTCCATCCCAGATCCCAGCCCAAATTGAGGAAAGAACCAGAATCTACCTCGTGTTTTTTCTGTGCAGAACCTCCTATTATCCGGGCTAGGATACATGAGAGCAGGGGCCAAGAAGAGGAACTGGGTGGGGAGATGACAAGGCCATGTCCAGATAAGGACGTCTTAGCAATAGGATTGGGGCCTCCACATTAGCATCTCTTCTCTTGGTCCCCTCAGGGAACTGTCTTTCATCAGAGTCATCTACAAGCATGCCCCCTCTGCATCTGAGGCAGGACAGTCTGGGCTGCAGAAGGGCTGGTTCAGCCAGGAGCAGGGAGCAAGGGTCTCCCATCTTGGGTGTTTACTGAGTGCTGGGCGAGTGGATTTGGGGGACCAGTGGAATAACCCCAAGTAGAGTAACTGTATGTCACATTATGGAATGTTCTGAGTAGGTAGCCACATTTCCCAAAGATATTTTTTCTCCTTTTATTATTCCATTGTATAGGTTTAAACTGGGGTTTCTTTTTTCCTCTCTACGTGGCACTCTTCTGTTTGCTGACTCCTAATTTCTTTGACTGGGATATATGGCTGTGGATTGGCAAAAAGCTATGCCATCAGCCTTCCATCGTCAAAAACAGTCTCTTCTTTTTTGACAGTTGAAGAAGCAAGTGTAGGAAATGCGGAGGGAGCGCTCATGAAGGTATTACAGGCCCGGAAGAAGCACACGAGCACCGAGCTGACCATTGAGCCAGAGGTATCCGCAAATAAAAATGGCGTCGGCTTGTCAGGCTTCACGAGCGACCAGATGGACTTCAGTGATGAAAGCGATGTCATTAGTGCCCTTAATTACATATTGCCTTATTTCTCAGAGGGAAATCTAGAAGATGTAGAATCGACATTATTGCCATTCATTAAACTGCTTTTCTCAAATGTGCAGGAAGGAGAGAAGCCCCTAAGTCATATGAAAAACAATACAAAGGCTCAGCCTCTTGAACCTGGACCCAGCAATTCAGCTTACAAAAATAAACTGAGGAAGCTCTATTTCCTGGAAAATTTGTTAGATGCAGAAATTCAAGAAAAAATCGATGAGGTGAAAAAGAAAGAAAAAACTGCCATGCTTATGCAGTCTGGCCTTTTAGAGAAGAAAATGCAAGAGTTATCGCAACTTAGATATGCATTTAGGGGACTTTCAATGTTAGCCCAGTCAACACTACCCTGGTGCGTCACCTGTGAGAAGGTCAACACCAAATTAGGACCAAAGCTTCCAATGGGAATTTGCCTCAGGGGGCACATGCCTGGAGACGCTTGGGAAATTGACTTTTCTGAACTCCATCCAGGTAGTAAGAGATATAAATATCTCCTGGTGCTAGTAGGTAGATACATTCTCAGGGTGGGTAGAAGCTTTCCCCCCATAAATGAAACTGCTTTAACCACTGCAAAAATGCTTCTGAATGAGATTAGTCCTAGATATGGGCTACCTTTTTCAATTGGCTCAGATAATGGGCCAGTTTTTGCTTCTGCTTTGACCCAAGTAATTAGTAAAGCCCTAGGTACACATTGTGCCTACCATCCCCAAAGCTCAGGACAAGTCGGAAGAATGAACCGGACCCTAAAAGTAACTTTAACCAAACGTATTGATGAGACTGGTGGAAAGTGGACAGAGCACCTGCCCTTAGCAACTCTCAGAGCAAGGTATACTCCATACAGAGCAGGTTTTACTCCTTATGAAATCATGTATGGGAGACCTCCCCCTCTGCCCCCGTGTGCATGAACCTCAGCAGAAATAACTAACCATACTCTTTAAAGTATCTCCAGTCTCTCTCTCAGATCCAAAGGGACATCCACCCCCAATTTAAGATACTTACGGGACCCCAGAGGGCCTGCAAAGGACTCCAAAAATGCCTTTCAGCCTGGAGATTGAGTGTAGGTTAAGTCATTCCAGAAAGAAGGCCTCCCCTCGAAGTGGAAGGGCCCCTTCACCGTCATCCTCACTACCCTGATGGCTATGAGAGTGGAGAGTTTGTCAGAATGGATGCAATAAACACGGGTGAAGAAGACCAAAGGAGACAGCGGAGCCCACTGGACAGTGGTCCCAGGAGAAAATCTTATCAAGCTAAGACTGTTGCAATCTCGATAGAGATGTTTTCCTTTCCTGCATCCTTGCTGCTTCCCCTTCCTACTGCATGTGGCTGGATGGAAAGGAGATTACAATCCAGTGCTTTTAACCTTAACGCCACCCAGGATGCCACAGCACGTAGAACAAGGTCTTGTAGTAAAGGCCAGTTTGGGGAATGCTGGGAATGTAAAAATCCAGGTACAGAGGCCAATTGAGTGAATCAGGAGACAAAAATAGACTTGGAAACTCTAGCTCTATACATGCTGGCCCAATACAGTCAATTGTGCCACCCAGGAGACCCACCCAAGACCAGTGGGGACACTGGCACGACTGAAAGACCCACTGTTCAATTTCTTTAATCCAGACCTAAAAGGCCCTTTGCCCTACAAAGAACCCACAAAAAACTCCCTTTTGCTTCCTGTTAAGTATGTTAAATGGTATGCAACGTCTTTTGAATATAACTCAACCTGATTTAGCTTCTCATTGTTGGTTATGTCTACTACATAGGGTTAGGCGAGCAAGACACCCCCCCCATCACTAACAACAACAACAACAACAAAAACCTTTTCTCTTGGACCCAGCTAGCCCCACCGTTTACTTTAGGAGATGTGACTGGTTAGGCAAACTGTCTTCATAGCCCAGGCTATAATTTAACTGTATCTCCCTTGAAGTCAAAGAGGTTTATGTGCAGCCCTAGGAGAAGCCTCTTATTTTTATGCAAATAAATCAGGGGTAATTATTTGATTGGAATTCCTGGCTAACAACTTTGATAAGTAGTCTGGCCAGGTCTCTAATCCTCCTTATGTTGGGTTTGCTGATTGGGCCTTGTATTTACAATTGGTTAATCAATTTTATAAAAACTCGACTAGTTGTGGCTCGGTGCCTATAGCTCAAGCGGCTAAGGCACCAGCCACATACACCAGAGCTGGTGGGTTCGAATCCAGCCTGGACCCACCAAACAACAATGACAACTACAACCAAAAAATAGGGGGGCATTGTGGCTGGTGCCTTAGCCTCCCAGCTACTTGGGGAGCTGAGGCAAGAGAATCAGCCCTTTGCGGGGAAGGATGGGTGGAGGGAGGGGAATCAGTGGGAACACAACTACGGTGCATTTCACAAGGGTACATGTTAAATTTACTAAGTGTAGAGTATAAATATCTTAACACAATAAGTAAGAAAATGTGGTGAAGGCTATGTTAATTAGTTTGATGAAAATATTTCAAATAGTATATAAAACCAGCATGTTGTAGCCCATAATAGCATTAATGTATACAGCTATGATTCAATTAAAAAAAAAAAAAAGACATTCAAGCCCAGAGCTACTGGCCCTAAATTAGTCTTACCATCCATTTCCATAAGAACTCTTTAGGAAGATGGCAATTCTGATTCACAACATGAGACAATTCCTTCGCCCTGTACTCCCTCAATAGTCTCTTGGCTTTTCTCCCCCTAACCCCACAAAGACTCCTTTCTTTGTGACCAAGGATCTTAGAGGTACTATCTATTGTCCCAACATAATTTTTCCTTTGGGAAAAATTGAAGCATCTTTGAAGCTAGTGGCCATAGCTCAGGTGGACCAAAATATGAGCTTGGCCTGGCCATCAAGATCTGACCTCACACTCTCTTTTAAAATTATATTTTAGTTATTACAGGTAGCACTAACAGAAGGATTCTGTGTTTTACGTATTATTTTATATATCCCTATGCATCTAGTGAACAAATTTTCTGGAAGTTAAATCTATCATCTCTAAATTCCATTGGTAACTTTTTTTTTTTAAATTAAAACATTTTAAGGATGTATAAATGTTTTAGGTTACATAAATCCTTTTTTTAATATTTGAGTCACAGTTAAAGGTATGCCCATCACTCAGAGGGTTCATAATACCCATTAGGCAGGTTTTTGACCTGCCCTCCTTCCCACTTCCCTCGTTGATTTCCACTGAATTTTACTCTCCTTTATGTGTGTGCCCATTGGTTAGTTCCAATTTAATAGTGAATACATGTGGTATTTCTTTTTTCATTCTTGAGATGCTTCACTTGGAGAATGGTCTCCAGTTGCACTCAGATTATTGTAAAAGGTATGAATTCATATATATTTTTTTTTTTTTGTAGAGACAGAGTCTCACTGTACCGCCCTCAGGTAGAGTGCCGTGGCGTCACACGGCTCACAGCAACCTCTAACTCTTGGGCTTATGCAATTCTCTTGCCTCAGCCTCCCGAGCAGCTGGGACTACAGGAACCCGCCACAACGCCTGGCTATTTTTTTGTTGCAGTTTGGCCGGAGCTGGGTTTGAACCCGCCACCCTCGGCATATGGGGCCGGCGCCCTACTCACTGAGCCACAGGCGCCGCCCGAATTCATATTTTTTTATTGCTGAGTAGTATTCTGTGGTATACATATACCACATTTTATTAATATACTCAGACTGATGGACACGAGTTGATTCTACATCTTTGCAATTGTGAATTGTGCTGCAATAAACATTTGAGTGAGATGTCTTTTGGCGAAAAGTCCTCTTTTCCTTTGAGTAAATACCCAATAGCATGATTGCTGGATTGAATGGTAGGTCTATTTCTAGTTGTTTGAGGAATCGCCATACAGTTTTCTATTAGAGGATGTGCTAATTTGCAGTCCCACCTACAATGTGTATGTGCTCCTTTCTCTCTGCATCCACGTCAGCATCTACTGGTTTTGGACTTTTTAATAAAAGCCATTCTCATCAGGATAAGCTGAAATCTCATTGTGATTCTAATTTCATTTCCTTGATGATTAGTGATGTTGAGCATTTTTTTCTTTCTTTCTTTTTTTTTTTTTTTTTTGCCATTTGTCTTTCTTCTTTTGAGAAGCTTCTATTCATGTCTTTGCCCTCTTTTTGATAGGGTTGTTTGTTTTTTCTTGCTGACTTGCTTGAGTTCTTTGTAAATTTTTGTTTATGAGCCCTTTATTGCCTCATGTAGCTTCTTCCATTCTGTAGGTTGTCTATTTGCTCTGTTGATTGTTTCCTTAGCTGTGCAGAAGCATTTTAGTTTAATCAAATTCCATGTATTAATTTTAATTGTTGCCAAGATTGCTATTGGTATATTTTTCATAAATTCTTTGCCTAGGCTGATATTGAAAAGAGTTTTCTCTACCTTGTCCTCTAGAATTCTTACAGTTTCTTTCCTTAAATGATCTGAATCTTTTAGCCATCCTGAATTAATTTTTGTGAGTAGTGAGAGACGGGCTTCCTATTTCATTCTTTTGCATATGGCTATCCAGTTTTCCTAGCAGCATTTATTGAATAGGCCTTCTTTCCCCCATCGTATGCTGTTGTCTGCTTGGTAAAAGACCAGTTAGTTTATTGTAAGTAGATAACTGGTAACTTTTAGCTTTATAATTGGTTGCAACATAGCTGCTGTTCTATACCATGCATGACCTTGTGGCCACCCAGGAATCAAAGAATGCTCATTCCACAGCCTTTCATCCTTTCTATTCCTAAACCATGTGTTTCAATGAGTCAAAGTTGTTCCAGAAAATCCCACATCTGTGACACGAAGTCATTTATCCCCCCTCCCAGCTGGATGCTATTGCAGCACATTATGACATTTTTGCCACCAGCCACCCAGAGTTAGCATTAGATACCACAAGATAAGGGCAATGTTATCCACACTGATCTTAAATCAGACACCAGATGCAATTCGGGGTCCCTTAGGCAGCCCAAATGTCAAACAGAGTGACCCTGTATTTGGGGGTTCCCATACCCCTCAGTTTCAGTAGTTTGCTAGATATAGTTCATAGAACCGAGGAAAGCCCTATACTTGCAATTACAATTTTACCACAATCTCACACATAGGTGAGATCTGGTAGGGTCCTGAACTCAGAGCTTTCATGCCCTAACCTTGTGGAGTCATAGGATAGATAATTCCTTCACAGCCATCAGTTATTCACAAACCCGGGAGTTCCACTGAGCTTTGGGCTCAGAGTTTTTATTGGAGTTTCATCATGTAGGCATGACTAATTCAAACATTGTCCACAGGACTGAAGCCAGTCTCTTGCCCCTCCCTCTTCTTGGAGGTCAGTGTGGCCCAAAGTTACCATCCTCTGTTCATGTGGTTGGTCTTTTATTGTCACCCAGAAAGTATCTAGGGGATCACATTGAATTTCCTTGTTAATATAAAAAGAAATGCTATTATACAGGAAATTATAAGGATTTTTGAATCTCCATGATAACAGCTGGAGACAGAGACCAAATATATCCTTACTTATGCCACAGTAAGTATATCAAAATGGATCAAATTGTATACTTTAAACATGTGCAGCTTGTTGTATGCCAAGAATTTCTTTATAAACAAGAAAGACATAGTTTTGCCATATAGAAAAACGGTCCTGAGGTTCTAAATGGACAAACTGTGTCTTGGGATTCCTTTTACGAGTCAAATAATTTAATTATAAATCTCAATTATGAGGGGTTTTTATGTTCCCGTCTCAGAATTTTGATTGATCAAATAAAAGAATCCTTAATCCTTAAATGAATCCAGATAATCTTTATTTGAATTATGAAAAAAGAGGGCTTGAGAATGTGTATGAATTACACAGAGTTGCACACCAAGTGAGTGGGGAAGCAGGCACCACAGATTAACCTCATCGATTCCTCATTGGCAGGAATCTGGTGTCCCTTTTCATTACATGTTCCCAGAGCTTTTTTCATTACATGAAACCTCAGATTTAATCTTCACCTATCTCAAAAGCAAGGAGTGCTGGGCAGGGATCCTTCCTTCTGAAGTGAGCCCCCAGTGGAGCCATATGCCACACTCAGTTCTAGTCAGTAGATAAGGAAGAAGGAACCTCCTGGCAGAGTTGGGGCAATTTCAGACCAACTGTCCCAATTGATGCCCAATATTCCATTTCAGACAGTGTTGCTGAAAATAGGAAATTACATTTCCACATGGAAAATATGTCTCCCATGCCTTTACCAACTCTGGTTGCTGTGTCCTGGGGCCATCACTTTGCAAAGAAATGAGAGGGCTTCTTCTGGGTCTGAATGTCAGGGTGAACACGTGGCTCCCTTCCTAAAAGGTGGGCATGGTTCATTGTGTACTGCAAGTAAAGATAAATTCACCCATGGGTGACAGAAAAGCCCACAATCAAGTCCCCGTTGAACCTGCCAGTTAATGTAGGTTTTTGGTTCCTCGGAACACCTTTGCAAACTAAAGCATTTGTTCAAGAAAACATACATATAAAATGAGGAAAATTATGGCTTGAGGACCCCTTTGAACCTTGAATAGCTGTGTGAAATACTTTGTATTTCCATAGAATTTGATTACCCTGGAGTTGTGAATTTTTTCCCTCAACAAAACAAAAAGGACAGCTCTGTTGAAAAGTGTCATCCGTCTCTCACCACCATAAACGTGCTTCTCATCAATAGACTGTCCTAGAAGTCCTTAATCACTAGACAGCCGTTTCCCAGTGGTACTTGAGGGGGAGCCAGATGTCAGTGACTAAATATTAAAATTAGTGAGATGAAGACAAAGGGCTCTAGGAATCCAGAAACAGCTGCCTAGTGGATTCCATGGGAGGAAGCGGTCTCAGGACCATGAGCTGGACCTTAAAAGGAAAAGACAAAGATGGACAGAAGGAAGTAACAGGAGCACCCAGGCCACGTGAGGATGACATGGACTTGGGAGGAAGACGATTTCAGGGTTGTAAGTTCAAGCGAAGCTGTGTGGCCTCATCACCTGAGTCCAGCCGCAGCCCAGCCATCCTGGTGTGAGTTTTTTGCTCCTTCCAAGTGAGGATGATTAGGTGCCATGGCCAGAATGAGCACCTCATGGACATCTCTGAGGTGTCTCAGGGACTTCTTTCTTGTCTTGTCATGTTCTCCATCTACTATGACACACCAGGCCCTTTCTGTAGTGGAAGGTGTTGAGAGGCAGGGAATAGGAGTCAGGCTCCAGTCCTCTGACCCAAACTGGAAAGACATAGGTCAGCATGGATGGACTGAGGGTCAGGCCAGATGCAGCGAGGTCCCCAGATGCCTGTTGTCCCAGGGGCTGGGACAAAAGAGGCCAATTTCTATTATTTATCTGCTTCTAGAAGCTGCTTTACAACCAGTCCTTGGGTAGACACTATTATCCAAGGATTATCTGGCCCATAAACACCTTCCAAATGAAGGCAGAGTGTCACCACCCAGCCACAGCAGCTGCCACAAAGGTGGTATGAGGATGGAAGAGCAGGGAAAGCCCCTTGAGGGCCTGGTGGAGGAGCCTTTATTGGCCGGTCAGTTACTGTCACCACACAGGTCAGACGAGGAGGGTCCCCTCTTTTGTGAAGGTAACATCTTCTTTCTTCCAGTATTTAGTAGTCTTTTTTTTTTTTTTTTTGTAAGTAGTCGTTCTTAAAAAGGAATTTTGTATTTGACAATGAAAATAGACTTCAGAAATCTTTCATGAAAATATCCTGTCTTTACATAAGCATCCTCTATGCTTTATATTTTGGGGCCATTGCCTCTGCCACAATTTTCTAACATCACTGAGGGAAAAAAGACCCCTGATCCCCTAAGTCTTCTTTCTCTAATTTCAGGTGGACCCAAGAACAAAGGAAAACTATGTGTTTTTCTGGGATTGCTCCCTCGCTGAGGAAAAATCCAAGTGAGGAGAAAGTGAGATACTCTTGGTTGCTTCTGTCTGGACAGCCACCCTGGTTCCAGCTTCCTGCTGGAGACAAGGACTGGGGGTGTGGTGCAAGAAACAGATGGTCTACTGAATAGCTGAATGTCAGGTAAAGTCTCTGGAAGCAACTGTGCCATTTGGATGGCCTGGGTTTGTTTGCATGAGGGTTGGAAGTTATCCAGGAGTAAGTCTATGTGTACTGATTATGGGTGTATCTGTGAGTGTATATATTTCCTCAGGAGATTTGTACTTATTTGCACAGCACAGTCCAAGTGTCACTTTTCTAAAAACTAAATCCCAGTACCACTGTGTGCTTTACATAAAACAACTTCACGCATTCCCCTCTCCCCCAGCACAGATACAAGAGAAAGTTTGAATAATACCTGCACTCTTGAGATAGAGACGGTGTAGAGATGACAAAACTCTTAGAAGTGATCAAGGAATACAGCAGGTTACAAAATCAGGTTACAGAATCAACATTCATAAATCGGTAGCCTTTATATGTACAAACAATAGTCAAGCTGAAAAAACAGTTAAGGACTCTATCCCATTCACAGTAGTGCCAAAGAAGATGAAATATTTGGAAGTTTATCTAACAAAGGATGTGAAAGATCTATATAAAGAGAACTATGAAACTCTAAGAAAAGAGATAGCCGAGAATTTTAATAAATGGAAAAACATACCATGCTCATGGCTGGGAAGAATCAACATTGTTAAAATGTCCATACTACCCAAAGCAATATATACCTTCAGTGCAATCCCTATTAAAGTTCCACTGTCATACTTTAAAGATCTTGAAAAAACAATACTTCGTTTTATATGGAATCAGAAAAAAACCTCGAATAGCCAAGACATTACTCAAAAATAGAAACAAAGCAGGAGGAATTACGCTACCAGACCTCAGACTATACTACAAATCGACAGTGATCAAAACAGCATGGTATTGGCACAAAAACAGAGAAGTAGATGTCTGGAACAGAATAGAGAACCAAGAGATGAACCCAGCTACTTACCGTTATTTAATCTTTGACAAGCCAATTAAAAACATCCAGTGGGGAAAAGATTCCCTATTTAACAAATGGTGCTGGGTGAACTGGCTGGCAACCTGTAGAAGACTGAAACTCGATCCACACCTTTCATCACTAACCAAGATAGACTCTTACTGGATTAAAGACCTAAACTTAAGACATGAAACTATAAAAATACTAGAAGAGAGTGCAGGGAAAACCCTTGAAGAAATTGGGTTGGGTGATTTTTTTATGAGAAGGACCCCCCGGGTGATTGAAGCAGCTTCAAAAATACACTTTTGGGACTTGATCAAACTAAAAAGTTTCTGCACTGCCAAGAACACAGTAAGTAAAGCAAGCAAACAGCCCACAGAATGGGAGAAGATATTTGCTGGTTATGTCTCTGACAAAGGTTTTATAACCAGAATCCACAGAGAACTCAAACGCATTAGCAAGAAAAGAACAAGGGATACCATCACAGGCTGGGCAAGAGAATTGAAAAGAAACTTCTCCGAAGAAGAAAGGCGAGCGGCCTTCAGACATATGAAAAAATGCTCATCATCTTTAATCATCAGAGAAATGCAAATCAAAACTACTTTGAGATATCATCTAACTCCAGTGAGACTAGCCTATATCACAAAATCTCAAGACCAGAGATGATGGCGTGGATGTGGAGAAAAGGGAACACTTTTGCACTGCTGGTGGGAATGCAAACTAATACATTCCTTTTGGAAAGATATATGGAGAACGCTTAGAGATCTAAAAATAGATCTGCCATTCAATCCTGTAATTCCTCTGCTGGGCATATACCCAGAAGACCCAAAACCACATCATAACAAAGATTTGTTACCAGAATCTTTATTGCAGCCCTATTCATAATTGCTAAGTCATGGAAGAAACCCAAGTGCCCGTCGATCCACGAAAGGATTAACAAATTGTGGTATATGTACACCATGGAATACTATGCAGCCTTGAAGAAGGATGGAGACCTCACCTCCTTCATGTTTACATGGATGGAGCTGGAACGTATTCTTCTCAGTAAAGTGTCTCAAGAATAGAAGAAAAAATATCCAATGTATTCACCCCTACTATGAATCTAACTTAGGACCTTTACATGAAGCTATAACCAAGTTTCAACCTAAGAACAGGCAGAAGGGGGCAAGCGTGGGGAGGGAGGGGGGAGGTGGGTAGAGGGAGGGGGATTGAAAGGATCACACATGTGGTGCATCTTACAAAGGTACATGTGAGACTTGGCAAATGTGGAATGTAAATGTCTTGACAAAGTAACTAGGATAATGCCAGGAGGGCTATGTCAACTAATGAGATGAAAATGTGTCAAATATTCTATGAAACAAGTGTATGGTGCCCCATGATCATATTGATATACACAGCTATGATTTAATAAAAAAAAAAAGAAAAGAAAAAAGCCAACAATCCCATATATCAATGGGCAAGAGACAGGAATAGAACCTCTTCTAAAGAAGACAGATATGAAAAAGTGCTCATTGTGCCTAATTATTCGAGAAATGCAAACCAAAACAACCCTGAGATAATCATCTAACCCCAGTGAGAATGGCCCACATCACAAAATCTCAAAACGGCAGATGCTGGCGTGGATGTGGAGAGAAGGGAACACTTTTACACTGCTGGTGGGACTGCAAACTAATACAACCTTTCTGGAAGGAAGTATGGAGAAACCTCAAAGCACTCAAGCTAGACCTCCCATTTGATCCTGCAATCCCATTACTGGGCATCTACCGGGAAGGAAAAACATCCTTTCATCATAAGGACACTTGCACTAGACTGTTTATTTCAGCTCAATTTAAAATCGCCAAAATGTGGAAACAGCCTAAATGCCCACCAACCCAGGGATGAATTAACACGCTGTGGTATATGTCCATCATGGAATACTATTCAGCCATTAAAAAAATGGAGACTTTACATCTTTTGTATTAACCTGGATGGAAGTGGAACACATTATTCTTTTTTTTTTTTGTAGAGACAGAGTCTCACTTTATGGCCCTCGGTAGAGTGCCGTGGCCTCACACAGCTCACAGCAACCTCCAACTCCTGGGCTTAGGCGATTCTCTTGCCTCAGCCTCCCGAGTAGCTGGGACTACAGGCGCCCGCTACAACGCCCGGCTATTTTTTTTTTCTTTTTTTTGGTTGCAGTTTGGCCGGGGCCGGGTTTGAACCCGCCACCCTCGGTATATGGGGCCGGCGCCTTACCGAATGAGCCACAGGCGCCGCCCGGAACACATTATTCTTAGTAAGGTACCACAAGAATAGAGAAGCATGTATCCTATGTATTCAATTTTGATATGAGGACATTGACACAGTGGGGTGGGAGAAGGGGAGAGCAGAGAGAGAAAGGAGGAGGGAAGGGTGTGGGAAAGGAAGACAGAGAGAGGGAAGGAGGAGGGGTGGGGTCTTGGTGTGTGACACACCTTTTTGGGGCAAGACACAATTGTAAGAGGGACTTTGCCTAACAAATGCTACCCTCAATGAATCCCCAACATTAAAAACAAAAATAAAAAAAAATAAATTATTCCTGTGAATTATCAAAATTTTTTCAAATCCAAGATGGGTTGCAGGCACCAATTACCTATAATTCTGATGTGTATGAATTTCTCCCATGTTTTAAAATTGCAAATGCAATCATACAGAGTGGTTTATTTTAGGATTATAAGCAAAGCTTTAAGTGTATCATTTATATCAGAAGAAACATTACCACTTACAAATGATGAAAAAATCTTATAATAAGGCTGTGAAATTAGTACATTAGTTTAAATTTAATGTAATGCTAATTAAACATTACTTTCTTTCTTTTTTTTTGTAGAGACAGAGTCTCACTTTATGGCCCTCGGTAGAGTGCCGTGGCCTCACACAGCTCACAGCAACCTCCAACTCCTGGGGTTAAGCAATTCTCTTGCCTCAGCCTCCTGAGTAGCTGGGACTACAGGCACCCGCCACAACGCCCGGCTTTTTTTTGGTTGCAGTTTGGCCGGGGCTGGGTTTGAACCCTCCACCCTCGGTATATGGGGCCGGTGCCTTACCGACTGAGCCACAGGCGCCGCCCTAAACATTACCTTCATATGAAAGAAAAAATAATATAAAGATTGGTGGGGCTGGGTTTTATTTTTAAATTTTTTTTATTTTGAGACAGAGTCACTCTGTTGCCTGGGCTAGAGTGAAGTGGCGTCAGTCCAGTTCACGGCAAGCTCAACCTCCTGGTCTTAAGCAATCCTCCAGCATAAGTCTCCCAGGTATCTGGGCCTACAGGCACCTACCACCATGCCTGGCTAATATTTTCTATTTTTGTAGATGGGGGTTTCCTCTTGCTCAAGCCAGTCTTAAAATCCCAAGTTCAAGCAATCCTTCTACCTCAGCCTCCCAGAGTTCTGGGATTACAGGTGTGAGCCAGTGTGCCTGGCCTTTACTGTCATGATGAAGGATTTTTACTAAGGTTACGGGGGTAACTGGAGATAGATCACCAATGAAAACCCCATTATCTACTATAATGAAATCAAAATCTGATGAGGTTGAGGGGGCGTGGCAGGGTGTGAGGAGGGAGGGAAGGATAATCTCATCCATAAAAGGCCCCGGTGTGTTCATTCCCCAGAAGACTTGAGCTACCTGTGGGAGCAGCTGGAGGACAGAGGAGATTCTAGTGCAGAGGAAGTGAGTCCACCCTTATGTGTTTGGCTTTTTCTTCTTAGATGCCGAGAAATGGTGGTTATGACATAGGGGGATGAAAGAAATACAGTTAGTGATTAATGAATTCAACAAATGCTGTCCAAGTGCCCACTGAGTGTTGACAACCAGACACACTGGATGCCCGTGGAGTGGTGGGCAGTCTGGTTTTCAGTTCCAAGGCTGCAGAAAGGATGACTTTCTCCTTTACATAATCAATTTGTTGCTTAGGTTCCCCCAGGTGAAATGACACCAGCATAGGGGTGCAATAACCGCTTTTCAGATAGATGCTCAGGCACCTCTGTTGGTGCAGCTAGGCTGGGGGAAAGGGTTGCATGGGCCCTTCCTCCACCACGTTTCAAAACACAATGTCTATTTGTGACTTTCTTTCCAGAGAGAACTTCAACTGCCTGACGGTAGGGTACGTGGTTAGGTCATTGTACTGTCACAGTCTTGTTTTGGGGATGACAAATTCGGAACACAATAACTTGGTGCATGTAAAAGTTGTCACGTGCCACTAATAAGTATTCATCGCATTGAAATTCACCCTGCCATGTGTGTTCCCCCAACAGTGGACGTGGCTGGACTGTTACAAGAAGCAAGCAAATGCCCCATCTGCTCAGCCTATCTTGAAAAGCCAATATACATGGAATGTGGATGCATCTTCTGCCTTAACTGCATCTATTCACTGCAGATAGAGCCACATGGGGAGGATTTAGTTTGCTATTTGTGCCCCATGATCTCTCAGAAAAACAACCTCAGGCCCAACTGGCAGCTGGGAAAGCTGGTTTCCAAGATCAAGGAGCTGGAGCCCCATCTGACAACTATTCTACAGATGAACCCA